>NW_015150479.1:1369129-1433526 GCF_000732505.1 Cyprinodon variegatus
TATATATATATATATATATATATATTTTGCATTTAGTCTTTGGGTAAAGGGAGATAATCTGCTTCTGTAGCTCAGATGAACTCCCAATTAAACCATTCCAAACTCTGGTTTCGCACACTTTCTGAGAAAGGTGTTGCTTCTGCGTTCTGTGTGAAACTTTAACACTTACTACTCTGCTGTCAATTATGCTGAAATTTCCATCTGCCTCCACACAGAGTGCACACAGAGATCAGAGTGCAAGGAAGCACAATGAAGTTGTTTACCAATATTTTTTATAAAGGAAATAAATCATCGATTATGTTAATTCAATGAAATATTAGATTGAATAACAAACAGTACTGATTGGGCTCTCATTTCAGATTTAACAACAGTTTTTCAAGGGCAAAATAGTTACTCATTGTAGCTCCTTAACATTAGCCCATTATAAAATGATTTAAAGTTAATGTGCAGAATATAAATGTTTTAGCTGTGAAAAGATCCATAGTCATATTTTTTGCACAAATCTTAATTTGTCCAATTAGTCAAAACACTGACATGAACTGTATTAATTCTCAACAGCTGTGCTGTTCTTGTTGTTGCTCCTAGATATATAGGTCACCTGTGAAATATCTAAGCAAAAAATGGTAAAAAAAAAAAAAAAAAAAGAATAGACCAAATAGACTCTTTATATAGAACAGCAGCCTCTCAGTGATGGAGATCACATTATAGGAGCAAAGCAAAGGGACCTCATCTTCAAGAGAACTTGGAGACTATGAGAGTAAAAAATACATTGAATCTTGAAATATCAGATTTAAAATGATGACAAGGTAAATATTTTATTCCCTCTTTAAATAGGATAAATTACTTGTATGGTTCAACTAAACAAGATTTTAAAGAGATGTGGACAACAAAATAGATGACTAGTCTGATTGCATTATTCTGCACACCCTCAAACTAATACAGTGTTAAGAATATTTATGCAGTCCAAGAACTCTGCAGTACCCCATATTGTGTAATGCAAATATTTGCTCTAAATAGCAAGAAAAATTTCTTTAATCTATTGCTATTTGAGTGCATTTCTGATTTGCAGCTTTTGTTTGAAGAACTTCAATAACTTGACTTTGGTCTTTGATGTGCTTGTAGTTTTACATTTTTAGGTTTTCTCACTGATACTGAAAATTTAAATCCCTCTTTATACTCGTCTTTCTAGCAACACCTACTGTAAAGATTTTAGCTCAGGGCTGACTGCTTATAATTAAACCCTGTTAAAGCTTGTTAAAACCCCAAATTCTATCTATGGAAGTAAGGTAAGCCCAGACCATTATGCTTCCAGTCCCATGTTTTTCTGTGATTGTAGCAGTTTTAAGCTATTGTGGGGTGTTATTTCTGTACACAGCAAAACTTTTGGAATTATTGCTCAAAGTCTAAACACATTCTGTAGGGTTTGGGGAAGTTTTAGCAAGGTACAGATGTTCTCCTTTAAAAAAGAAGTAGTTTTACAAACCTGATCATCAACATTCACACATAAAGAGTTTGTTTTCACTTATAGAATACAACCCAGTATTAACACAAACATTCCTACAGCTTTTTCTGTCTTGTTAACAGCCTCTAGCACCTTTCCTACAGGTTCCATCCTGCCTGTTAATCAATTTTGAGAGTAAAGCTTTTTGAATACCTCTTTTTAAATAATTTCTGTAATTATTAAACATTATGTTAAATGACCCCAGATATATATGTATATTGCTTTGGATGTTTTTATAGAATCCATTATGTCTGGGACATTCATATGATCATATATAACCTCCAGAAAATTTCTGGCCTTAGATAAAGAATGAAAAAATAAAACTAAGAAATCCATGCCTGATGAGATCAACTATGACAATTCAGTTCAATTCACTCAATTCAGTTCAGTTGAATTTCACACCAAATAATCTCACATTAAAAGGGATTTATAGCTTTAGAAGATCCAACTTAATCCCTGATATCTTTAAAATTACAACAGATAAACGGTCTCAAAATGACTAATGGCATAATAAAAGGAAACTCTTAAGCAGTGTGTTTAACAAGTTAGACGTATTGCCTTTGCAGTTTCTTAGCCAATCAAAATACTGCAGGCCAGGCAAAAATTAGCTTTAAAGCATTTTGCGGCTGCTGAATGTTTAATTCAAACTATACATGTTTAATGTCTGTGCTTGTGAATATTTCATACCCAGATCTGCAGTTTGATCCTCTTGTCATTCTTGTACACGGTCTTAACTTTGAAGTCAATGCCCACCGTGCTGACAAAGGCCGACGTGAAGGCGTCATCGGCATAGCGGAAAAGGAAGGATGTTTTTCCCACGCTGCTGTTGCCAATGATGAGTAGTTTGAACATATAGTCGAAATTTTGGTCTCCTCCCTCTCCTTTCCCCTTGACATCCTGAGTGGCAGCCATCTGCCAAAGCAAAAATAAATAGGAAGGAAAAGTTAATATAAGGTAGAACAATTTTTATGGGCAAAGCTGATACTTCTGAAATAAGTTTATTCTTATTTCATAAGTTCATAAAGTGAACAATAACCATTTGGTGTAGAACTGCTGTAAATGAAAGAGGAAAGCTATAAAGGCTAGATATTGGGTGCTGAGTACATTAAGCCCGTTTTACAGGATACAGATCAGAGATGACAGAAGGCTGCGTCAGGCAAACCAGCATGACCAACACAGCAAGCTGTTGGTTTAATGAGTATTAGATAACAAGCTATTTCCACCATAGGATCATTTCTAAAATTAAGCTAAACTGTCGTTTTTAATGTTATTAATGAGAAGGCAAAATAAATCTCAATGAAATGCACAACATGAACTTAATGCAATTAATTAATTTTGAACTTAATCAAAACAAATGTTTGTTTACACTGTGTTAAACAATAGATACATTTTAGCATAAGGTACTTTATTTGGGCCAAAAAGCTGCCTTCCAGCAAAAGTTAAATATTTATCTGTCTATTTTGTAGATAAATGCATACATTTGTAAAATACAAGGTCATTAAAATATTTGTGGGTAAAATGTTTCTCCTTTGGAACAGCAGTTTGTGTTTAATACAGAGACAGGGCTAATGTTTAAGTCAAACTAAGTCTTAACTATGGGGCAGCTAGATGAAGAACAGTCAGTTTTAGCTTCAAGTTGTCTAGGTTGATAAAATCATCTTTATAGAATCGATTTAAACACTTTTTATTCAGCTTAATCTAATGTAGTGATCCTTCTCATTTAAAGTACATCCTGCCAGCTATTTCTTTTTTTTTTTTCATTTTCTTTCCTTTTGTCACGGAAGACAAATAAGAAGAGCAAAATTATGTTAGCAATGAGTAAGGATTTACCTACTTAGGAGAGTAATCACATTTTAGAAACTGGCAAGCATATGACTAACAGAGCCTTGTTGGTGTTAACCTAACATCATTTTTTAGTGAGCAGTCTATGGCAGCATAAACAAAATAACATAAAAGTTGTATGCCTGAGAAAATAACGACAAACTTTGCAAAGGTTTCTTTAGACATATATCTTCTAATATAGATTTAATTCCATGGATATTATATTGATAACAGCTTTACAACATGATAAAACACAAACAAAATTGGGTTTTTCAGTTTGATCACTTTACAGACTAATTTGTTGAAGGTAAAACTGTTCACTAAAATAGATCAGTAAACATGCCTATAGGTTTATCTATAAGAGAGTAAACAGAAATCAGTTTGCTTGTGTACTTCATAGGATCAGTAATCATATCTGCTCTCATATCTGAGTCGCTCATAAATGTACAAAGAGTACTGGAAGATCAAACGCTTATAAAAGCTTCTCTGTTTCATGCTGTCAGCAGTCAGCATGAAAAAGAGAAGTCAGGGGAAACCAGTAACACTGAGTAGATGGCAGGAAAACGGTCGTCGCTCTCTCCAAGGTGATTGCTTGTTTCTGTCCCTGAACATGTGCAATCATCTCTCCCTGCAGCCTTGCACTGAAGAAAAGATGCAGGACCTCCATCATGCAACGTCCTGCTTTAGTTCGCTTCCGTGTGTGTGTCTGTATTTGCAAGGACACCGTTTTCACGCCGTAATGAGCCGGTTCTGCAAAAAAAAAAAAAAAATGCAACCAAACGCCACTGAGCTAAAACGCTACATGTCAGTTAACTGTATATGGAAGACCGGTTCTGAGCAGCTGATAACGTTTATATCTTTACACAAAAAATCTCCCACATGTGTGAAACTAAAAGGACATTATACGAACAAACCTGTTTCGAAGGCCTCGTTTCGACCTGTATTTGCCCCTGATAAGCAGGAGAGACGTTAATTACTCTGAACCTATACCGCAGACGCTGATTTTATGTTGCTTTTTTCTTCCCCTCTCTATCTCCGAACCAGTTTCAGCACCTTGGAGCTGTCCCCTCCGCTTCCGATCTGCGGGCTTCGGCTGCTGCTGATGGTGGTGATGATGAAGATGATGATGATGATGAATCTGGCTCGCCTAGGCAAAAGGAAGCGCGCGTCATGGGTATCATCTACGTCACGGGGACAAAGAAGAAGCAGGGCTTTGTAGTTTTATTTCCACAGTTTGAAATGCGCTGTGTGGAGCGCCTCCAGCTTCTCTGGATTTATTATTTAATCTAGAACACATCCTTTCATCTTATCGAAAGCACACTCCGTTTGATGGTGCTTTTCCACATTTACATTTTGTAATTTCTCAAATCTATCTGTCTTACCTTCCCATAGAGCTCCATTGGATCCTCAGCAATATCCCGCCTATTGGTCTTTTAATTCTCTACAAAATAGATAATCTCCTAGCTGGCCAGGATTTTTTTCTTTTTCTTCCAGGAAGCAAATATAATAGGCTCTCCTTCTTTGCGTCACTCACTGTGTTTTCCAGACCTGCCCACGCCCCTGAAGCCCATGCAGCCCGGCTTCAGAGGGGCCGAGTAGGCCTAAACAAGAGGGGCCAGAGTGCTGATGAATATTAATATTATGGACTCCACAATAGATAAACAAAAGCAGATGCTTTGCATTAAAATTGTACTCGCACATGGCAATAAATGGTGGTCATGCTTAGCTGTCATTTAATAGATAAAAAACCTGAAGTGTCCTAGACAGAAGGACTTCAAATTACTGCATAAACTTTGATACTTTCAAGAATTACAATACAACAGACATTATGTAACTGCAGAATGAAGTTTGAATATATATAGTTTATCATTTATTACACTATGATTCACTTGGTCCTATCAGACTTCTGATAGGGCCTGTTATAGCTGTCAGAGGGCGGGATCCTTGGCGCTGAGTGGACTTTGGATGATCCGTGTGCGTAAAATGCAGACTGCGCAGCAACTCAGTAAGGGGCGGGGCAGGTAGGCAGCTCACATGCGTGTTTCTCCACACTTTCATGTATTTTGTGCTAGATTTTTGCAAATATCTGCTTGCATATGACACCACTTCGGTGTAGAATCCTTCTTCTGTTTCTTTTTATACGATATTTTTAGTATTTTATTCAGCACTGACTACGATTTGAGACCCTGAACCTAATTGTTTACAAAATTCCTATGGAGGAAGGTGAAAGAATCATTTTAGCTATTTTCTCTGTTAAGCCTTAACACATTTTCAAGGACAGGAGTTGATGTTTAGTGTTGTTTCTAACCCAAAGCGTTTTAAACCAAACCTTTCTAGAAGGTTTCCAGGGGCACAATAGGTCGCCATAGCTCCATCTGCTGTTTGCTGCTCTGTATGTTGTCATAGGATAGAAATTCTCCCCACACTGCTGACATTTAACTGTAGTAAAGATGGTCAATAAATATGTACAATTATAAAGTACAGTACATACAAAATGAATAGGGTTGCTTAAACGTGTTCATACAGTGACACTACAACAATACATTTTAATGTAGCAGTTAACAAAGTGGTGACTATTGTTTTTTTTTATTAAATTAGGAATAGAAAAAAATTTGTAATCTTTTTATGAAAAAAGCGAACATTTGGATACATTAAATTCAACCAACATGAGTAGTGATTCAAGGAGTAGGTACTCTTTGTGTTTAATTTAAACTCAATTTACTCTAAATGCTTCAGAGGTTCATTAGAAAAACATTACAGATCTACTATCATAAAGAAGATTAAGGGACAAATTATCATTGATCAGGAGAAACTTTTGTAGAGGTTTACAGCATTGTATGGTTATAAAGCACTAAACCAAGCTTTGAACATCTCAACATTCATGTTTAATTAATAGTCCAAACATGTAGAGTGTGGTAAAACTGCCAAATTTCCAAAGACATACTTGTCCCCTTTGAAAAGACAGTTATCTTTGAAATTCTTCAGAAAGTTTCAATATGATCTAGGTCACTCTTCAATTAAAGCAAATTGGAGAATTGGTCTGCCCATTTTCTAGCTATTCTGTGCCAGATTTGTACTTCAGATCTTTGTTCTTAGAATAATTATGCCTACTATTGCAAACGCAGAAACAAAAGGTAAAGACTTTTAATCTGTAATATTCTTTTTATTCTGTCTTTTTAAACTCCCTGTGAAATTCAAAATGTGTATTCATAAAAGCCTGGTAACGTATACAATATATTATTCACCCCCAAAACACTAATATATCTGTGTATATTATCACAAATAAAAAAATTGAAGATTAAGTAATAAAAAATTGAAATAAAATATTTTGAGTACCGGTAGAATTTTGCAACTGCTAAAATGGACGTTGATGTCATTGATAGGATGGAGGAAAGAAGCATGCTTTGCTAGGACAAAACAAGACTTGGAGGGTTTCTAAATGTTATTTATTTTCTATTTCTGGATGTCCAAAATATTGAACCTTTGAATGGGGTTTGAGTGGGAAATGACCATGCTTTACCCTTTTATTCAAATCAGACTCCAATTTGTCCAACATTTAACCATTTTTAGCATACTGGGCAATCTCTACCCCCCTTGTCTGTGTGTGCCAGGTTGGGGAGATTGTATTTTTTTTTTTTTTTTTTTTTAGGAACGGACTAGATTGATGAATCATGATGCAGGGAAGCAAACCCTACTAACATCTGCCAGAGAAACCAAGAACGTTGTCCTAATTTATTTAATCAAAACAAATAGATGAGAAGATATATAAACTCTGTATGTTATACAAGCAGCTATTAGTTACTAACATGGATGTGGGAATGGTGTCAAAAAAAAACGAACAGCCTTGAGTTGTTTTTGTTTTTTTGTCACAGCTTGATTTTGGAGCTGTTCGAGAACTGACCTATCCCTGCAAAGTCCTGCAAGTGGTGTGAACCACAGCTTCTCATAACCTTCATCCATTACATCGCCAGAATTGGTAAAAGCACTGAGAACTTTAAAGATGTTTGCTTTGGTTAGAATAAATGAATAGAATAAATGAATAGAATAGAATAGAATAGAATAGAATAGAATAGAATAGAATAGAATAGCCCCATGCTTTGCGTCAGTGATGGAAATTTAGGTGCATTAGACAAAGCAAGAAGGTAGACACAGGAAAAAATCATATGAAAAGGAAAGAAACTCCCTTACAGTATGTGACAATGTACAGCAAAATAAATATAGAATAAATAACAAAAAATCCCAAAACAGTTTAATGGAATTTTCTCCTACATATTTCTAGGGTAAAAATTAGAAAAGACAGTACAGTTTGACAATTCAGTCAAAGGACAGAGCAAGAAGAAGCTCATTATGCATGTTTGGTTTTTAAAACTCTATTTATTAAGTGTTTAAAAAAGACCTTTTTGCTTTTAATACAGGTGTTCTCGCAGTTATTGAAATGGAAGATTCAATTGAACTGATCCTTCAGGACTTCACTGGGGTTTTTCCCACCAACAGATCACACCCCATTGTATCTGCCTGTACTGGCGCTTTGCTCACAGGCCTGTATGGATTATGGAGCGTCTTCACCATGCCTGGCTTTCACAAAATCCCATGGAGCCTTAAGGTACAACATATCTTTTTCTTTTCTTGATTTTCCCTTTAAACCAGGGGTCTACAACCTTTTCCAATGGTAAAAAGTCTGTGCATGGACACCCCTTATATGTCAGTTGGGTATGGGAGTAAGCTGCTCACAATATAAATGGTTGGTGAGGATAGATACCAACCACATTATAGTGTCCAAGCCAATTGGGGGCTAATGGGTGGGTGTTGCATGTTGAAGACCTCTGCTTTAAATGATTAAACCCTGTAAGCTTGAAATGATAAGAACAAAAATTAAGCCAAGATACATACTGACTTGTTGATTAATAATAATTTGCTTACTTTGGAGCGAAGTTCTCCATGCTAGCATCATATGTGGGAAAAGAAGAAGCTGGTAAGTTTTTAACACATTATTATCTCTAATAGGGTAACTGCACCAACACTTAGGAAGCATTCATCTGAAAAACCTAATAAAAAAGGATGCAAATCGGAGATTAAAATAATATGTGGGAGGACAAATTAAAGATCAACTCAAAAAATAATCAGTTTGAGGCTGCAGAAGAGACTGGTGCTTGGTCAGCTCCCAGTATAACAGTGACTCCATCTACAGTCAGAGCAACAACATAATCATTTTGGGGACTCTTGGCCTAGTGGTTAGAGCAGGGTGCTTGTTCTCTGAGAAGGTTCAATCCCCACAGCCTGCAGTTTGGGTCCCTGAGCAAGACCCTTAACCCCACACTGCTCCCTGGGCATCACATAATGGAAGCCCACTGCTCCCCAAGGGGATGGGTTAAATGCAAAGATAAATTTCCCCATTATGGGACAATAAAGGGATTTACAATACATAATGTCTCACTACTCATCTGTTTTTATTTTCTTTGAGATGTTTTCTTGGTTCCCATCTTCCCAGCTGCACTTTATTTCTGAAAGATGCATCTACCATTACACACAGATGAACTTGAGTGATCTTTTATAGCTATAACACTTTAAGCTCTTCTTGAAAGTCCTCTTGCAAGATTAGCTTTAGCTTAGATTGTGTGTTTACCAAATTTTTGAAGGTTCCTCACACCTGTGAGGTCAGACACTAATCTTTATTTGATGATGAGAAGGTCTGGCTAATGCTTTAATCCTCCTACATTCTGGTCACGTAAACTTAATGTTGGGATTTTTTAGCACTTTGGTCAAGTTCCTTCACATTAAACTGATTAATCAATTTCCTTATTACAATAGGATGGGGTCGTCACCAAACTGTTTCCACACAGTTCTGAGTTGCATTTAGGGTTCTTTATAACTATTTTGCTGACAGCATAATGCAGTCTGCACAAAATTTTACACTAAACATACTGCAAAAAAAAAATTTGTGCCATATCCAGACTGGTCGATTTGACTGTCATTCAGAGAGGTAATATCTGTCATTTCAGAGAACATCTCCGCTTCTCTGGAGTCCAGTGGTGCAGTGCTCTAATCAACTACATCAAATTATTTGATTTCATTTAGATTAGATTAGATGAGCTTATTGATCTCACAGCGGAGAAATTCACTTGTCACATATTGGCATAGTAATTAAAGAAGGTGCAAACAAGTAGGAAAAAGGTGCATTAAGAATAAACAATATATATGCAGTATATCCAGGTATATACAGTATATCAAGATAAATAAGGGTTAAGGTGCAAGTCTACATGTATCACATACAATGAAAAACAAAATAAAAATAAGAAAAAAAAAAAATAATACAAGGTAGTAGCACAGAGGTTTGAGGTGACATATGTACAATCAGGATGGCTTATATACAGGTGGATTTACTTTTATGTTAAAGTGTAGTAGGTAAGGAACAACGGTGAGGTAGTGGTATGACTATTCTATTCACATATTTGGTGATTTAAAGCATAGCTGCAGCTACTCCACCATGTGAAGCCATACAACAAAGCCCCCAATGCAACGTTCTTGAGCTTATCTGCAGCCCACATAAAGTTTGGATGTCTGTAGCCATTAACTCTTCAGAAAATCAGCGACTTCCTCTCACTATGCTTCTCAGCCCACTGATTTTAAGTGGTCTACAACTTTGTGGCAGAGTTGCTTTTGTTTTTGACATGACAGTTTTTTTTTTGTTTTTTTTACTTGCATGGAAAAAAATCTGAGCCATGGCTGACAATAATACAAAGCCTACTGAAAGCTGAAGAAGAAATTATATAAAAGAAAAAAACAAAACAGAATTTTGTATGTTAATAGTTTGTTTTCACACTGGGATGATTTAAACAAACAGGGTGCAATTCTTTAGCTCTGTAGAAGTTATTTACTCCAAAGTGGTAGTCTCATATTCTTGCTTGTTCTTTCTTTTATTTGCCACTGTAAGAGCAAGGTGATATTTACAGTAATTACAGCTCAATAGTGTTGACTCACCGTATGCTGTGCCCACTGTGGCTCAGGTTCCTTATTTGCCCTCCAGTAAAGCTCAGACACAAAATGTTATGAAGCTGCTTGAGGGGAGAAGAGGTCGCCTAGCAGATTTGGGAGCTGGAGATGGAAGATTGGTGAGTGAAGAGAACCTTTCCTATAAAATAAGTCCTTTACCAAATGTGTATTTGTAAACATAGTGGGTGCTGTATTTGCTGCCCTACTTGATAAGGTGGGATTTTCATGCTGTGCTGTGTTTTTGCCAGGTATTTGCAGCCTCTTCTGCTGGTTTTCAGTGCACAGGGTTTGAGATCAATTCAATTTTAGTGGCGTATGCGAGGAGCAAGGCCCGCTTGAGAGGAATCCCCTTAACCCAGGCAACCTTTGTGAAAAACGACTTCTGGAAGGTAAGGTCTGAACAAGATATCTCCCTATGCTTTGAGAAGCGCACTACATTCGGAAGGAGGTGTTCTTGTCAGATTGACCAAATGGTCTGGTGTGAGCTAATTGGAGGCCATATGGAACTGAGTAAAGGACAGTACTTGAACAGGGCATGTAAGAGGCTGGTGTGGAGGTTGATTTTCAAGAGAAAAGTGGAAAACCATGTAGCTTTTTCCTCCCGCTTCACAATTTGTGTGGGGTCTGTCAAATGAAACTCTAATAAAATACATTAAATTTGTGATTGTAATCTGATCAAATACTGTGAGTTTTTACAAACTATGTTATCACCGTCCTTAGTGTTTTATTCTTCTGTCTTAGACGGATCTGTCTTCATACAACAATGTGACAGCTTTCCTTGCTCCAGGAGTGGTAAGCAGTATTCCTATTAACAACCATCTCCTTTCATATTGCCTTCTGACTTTTGTGCATCTCTTACTATTCTTGTGGACAGATGGAGCTGCTGGGAGAGAAGCTGCTGAAAGAGCTTCCTCAGGATGCGCTGGTCATTTCTTGCCGTTTTCCTTTCCCCAACTGGCCTCAGAAATCAGCTGTCGGCTTTGGACTAGAACAGACCTTTGCTTATGATATCAGTACTGTGCGCTCCCACTTGAAAATCTCACAGAAGACTGACATGAAATAAGTCTCAGTCTCTTTTCAGCCCTGAACTAAATCATCTTTGCCCAATTGTTTTTTGAAAGAGGAATGAAGAACCCTGAATAATGATGCTTTAAAGAGTGTGACATATGACCTAACATAAGGATGTCTGTAATGATGAGAGCACAAACAGCTATTCGGTATTTGCACTTTCATAATATATATCTGATAAGTATTTATAAGAACTATTAATTATGATATTAACACTACAAAAAATATTGATTTAAAAATGCAAAATTTGATAATAATGTTTAATTTATAATTGCCTTCTAAGTCACAAATACAACTGTACATTAAATTGAATGAAAAAAAATTAAGTGCAATAAAATACAGAGTATAATTACTTGAACGAGTGAGTTTTAAGTCTTGAGTTAAACCGAGTTAATAATATAGATGTCTGGTTGGTGAGGGTTCCTGATCTGGGGAGCAGCATCGTTGAATGATGTGCTGACCATGGTGCTGAAAGAACTGAAAAATACGTTGGAGCGGATGGAGGAGGACAACCTCATCGAATGGGAGGGAGATGGAAAGTGAGGTTATCAGATGGATAATGAGGGGCAACAGGGCTGCTGCTGAAGAACGGGTGGGGGTGGGGGGGTAGGTTTTAAGGAGGGCTACTTAATGTTGATTAAAAAATAAGCGTAATGAATAGATGTATAAGGTGTGCCACTGTATGTATAGCATGTAGCTCATTGGTGCATGTATGCAAAAGGACACACTAAGTCCAGCTGATGTATTCTACACCTATAAGCTACAGTAAATGATGGACATAATTGTTTTTTGACCATTTTCTTCAGCAAAAGTGCCTCTGACCAGTCAGTACATGGACTCCACAAGATCCCCAAAGGTCTCTTAAGAAGTTTTTAGCAGATCAGAAGATCAGAGTGGAAGTGAGCCCTTTGTGATTCAAACTCATTTGTTAATCCAGCCAATTTTTTATGGGATTTGGTTTGTACACACAGTAAACTGGAGTGTGTTGTCTTCTAACACATTTCTGTCAGAACCAGAATCAGATTATGTGGCCATTGTCTGATCTTATGTTGGATCACTAGTGTTCCTTCATTTGATCAGTTTTGTTAGATGGTGATTACTATAAGCACCTCTGGACAGCTTGTGAATGTTGCTGAAACTCTTGTGCATCCCTTCCTCCTTCTAACACATTGACTTTGAGAACAAAAGGGTTACTTGTTGCTAAATGTATTCCAACCAGATAAGAGACTTTTACTTCTCGTTTCCAATTTAAAACAATGACCGCTTTCAAACACCTCCACCTGAGGGCGCTACAGCTCCAAACAGCTCAGCAGCCTGGGATACTGCACAGAATGCAGAGTGCTTCTGTTCTGCACCCTGGTTTCTGTACTGCACAGGTCCCCTTTGTCTTGTTGCATTAAACAAACTTTTTATAAGAACCCATGAAAATTTTCAATTTACGCTTTTTTGTTTGTTGTTTATTGGTTTGATGAACATGTTTGTTAATAACTAATGTAGATTATGATGTTTAAAATGAAAATAAACAGGTGACAGCAACTCATTTTTATTAATTCTCATCTAATTTCTGTGTCACCATCAAAGCATTATCTCTATATGTTCAGTGATCGATAGCAGCCAGACCACTGCTCCCGTTTTCTAGTGACGTTAGAGAGGTAGGGAGGCACGGTGGGAGGGAGGAAGGAGGAGACAGGGAGGGACCGGGGCTATAAAAGCTTCCAGAGCGCCTCTCTGGGGCGCATTCTGTATGCGGAGAGAAAACAAACCATCTGATGGAAGTACATAAAAACACCGTCCTCCAGCAGACTAACAGCAGCAGCATGTGTGAATCAACGCAGAGGTCCTGCGAGCCTCGGCGCAAAAGAACAGATGAGCGCAGCGCGCCATCGGAGATGGCTCGGATCATCACCGACCCGGCCACTGGGAAGTGCTACTGCCGAGGGAAAGTTTTGGGAAAGGTAGCGCACAGCTCCCAATATCTCCTTCCACTCTTCGGAATTTACTTCTCGTCCCGAAGGCACGGCGTTTGTAACACTGTTGTTTCCCCTCTTTCATCCAGGGAGGATTTGCTAAATGTTATGAGATGACGGACCTCTCCACCGGTAAAGTTTACGCAGCAAAGATCATCCCGCACGCGCGCGTCTCCAAGCCTCACCAGCGGGAGAAGGTAAGCCCGCTGCGGCGGTGTCTGCGCGCATCTATGGGCCAATTATCACTGACATTCTGGATACAGACCTAATCCTTGTGTCGTTCCTCTGCTTGCAGATCGACCGAGAAATTGAATTGCACAAATTGCTGCACCATAAAAACATCGTGCATTTTTATCACCATTTTGAGGACAAAGAGAACATTTACATCTTGCTGGAATACTGCAGTAGAAAAGTGAGTGTTATCATTATAAGAATACACTGGCACTTATTTAATGATCTCCCTCTAACATCTAAGATGCAAAACATAAGTGCATGATTTTTTAGAGTAAAGGTGTAATGATGGATATATTTTCTGTTCTGTGTCTTTATAGTCTTTAGCTCACATTCTGAAGGCTCGCAAAGTTCTTACTGAGCCTGAAGTCCGGTATTACCTGAGACAGATTGTTTCTGGACTAAAGTACCTGCATGAACAAGAAATCCTTCACAGGGACCTTAAATTGGGTAAGAAATACTTATGCATGATTGATTTGCATATGTTTGCTGTTCTGTGGATATGTATGTGATTTCTTGAAACCAACCTACTTTAACATAGTCCTATGCTTTGTGTATCAGGTTGTCTATCAAGTGCTTATGTTGCCTTTCTGACCCTAAAGGGAACTTTTTTGTGAGCGAGTCAATGGAACTGAAGGTCGGAGACTTTGGTCTGGCTGCCAAGTTGGAGCCGGCTGGAAACAGGAGGAAGACGATCTGCGGGACTCCAAATTACCTGTCCCCTGAGGTCCTCAATAAGCAAGGTCATGGCTGTGAATCGGATATCTGGGCTCTGGGCTGTGTAATGTGAGTTAATTTCATACATGAGTCCTAATTCACTAGTAAACTACTTTTGAAAATAAAGAATATATTTTAAACATACATTGTTTGTATAATGTTACAGGTATACTATGCTCCTGGGTCGACCTCCATTTGAAACCACCAACCTGAAGGAGACTTACCGGTGTATCAGAGAGGCACGTTACTCACTCCCTTCCTCACTATCAGCACAGGCAAAGCAGCTCATTGCCAATCTACTGGCCAAGATTCCCGAGGACAGACCCAATCTTGACCACATTCTGAGGCATGAATTCTTCACCCAGGTTAGACCTCCACTCTGGTGTTTTGAATTGCTTTGGCTTTCATTCAGAAAATGTCAGTGTGTGGGGGTTTGAAGTATCTCTCCCCCACTCTAACCACCCGGCCACGCACTGACCCATTTTACTCAATTATCTGCAGGGCTTTAGTCCAGAGCGTCTATCACCTAGCTGCTGCCATTCGCCACCAGATTTCCACGTCTCTAGTCCTGCAAAGAGCTTCTTTAAGAAAGCTGCTGCAGCGCTATTTGGAGGGAAGAGGGATAAGGTCAAATACTACGAAACCTTGAGTAAGTATTATAAATAACTACTTCAACCCGACAACCTTCCAGGAATCTGTTTGTGCAGATTCAAGGATTAACATCTGGTGTTTACTTGCAGACAAGTTAACTAAGGAGGAAGAGGAGATCTACAAACTGCAGCACGACTTAGAGAGGACCGTCATCAGTCAACAACATGGCAAAAATATGTCTGAGGTAAGAAAGCAAAAAGACACAGCATTTAAGGAGTGGGTAGACTACTTCTGCAGGTGTATTAGTCACATACCAATAAAAACTTGTGTGTATTTAAGATAACCTGCTGTGGAGAATCCAATGAATCACCCTCTGTGGCTGCAGCAAAAACTTTCTAACAAGCACAGTTGCTGAACTAGCTGAAAGCACTTTATTCTCAACCTTTAAAGCTATCCACTTTGAAATCTGTGGGTGACCACTGAGTCATAGTAGGAATAGATGATCTAAACTCACACATTCTGAGCCCTGTCGTCACTCGTTCCCACCTCAGAATGGAAGTCTACTTCCGCCATCTGCCGGGAGCCCCGTCGCCTTGGCAACAGAGAATCAGTCGCCGAATACGCAAGACACCATTAGACTGATCGTCAGGGGGAGTCTGGGCAGCTGTAGCAGCAGCAGTGAATGTAAGTTACACCATGAGTGTGAAGATTATGTGTGATGGAGATCTAAAGTGACAGCTTGAGTGGAAATGTGTGTTTTACCCCTAATGCATCTAAGTGGCTCCTGATCTTTGATTTTTAAGGTCTGGAAGACAACACAACAGGGAGCGTGGCTGAGACAGTTGCCAGTGTGTTAAGAGGATGTCTCGAGAACATGCCTAAAGGTGAGTTATTAACTGAATGATTCAATTCTTAGGACTTCTAGCTTATCTTAAAATACATAAATACCTCTTACCCTTATGTGTGTAGTCTGATTCTGACTTGTGTTTAATCATTGCAGCAAATGACACCCCGCAGACGTTAAACAGCTGCAGTCTTCAATGGGTCACTAAATGGGTGGACTACTCCAACAAGTATGGGTTCGGCTACCAGTTGTCCGATCACACTGTGGGAGTTCTCTTCAACAACGGGACCCACATGAGCCTCCTGCCAGATAGAAAGTAAGCAATAGGTTGTACTATCATAACATGTAAGCTTTGATGTTAAATTTGGTGGCTCAGGTTTAGGAATAGTGTTATGGTTGGTCATCTCTTTTATTTGAGATGTCTAGTTTATGTCTGACAGCATACATTTATCCCCTGCAAAATGAGTAACTTTGTGGATTAGGTTATTTTTGACTAATTAAATCCCTATTTTTCTAAACAAACTTGCTATATTTATCCAGTGTCAGTTTTATAACCAACTTATCTGCTTTTCCTTTTAGGACTATCCATTACTATGCTGAGTTAGGCCAGCGTTCTGTTTTTCCCACTTGCGAGGTCCCTGAGCACTTTGTGGGACAAGTTACTGTGCTCAAGTATTTTTCCCACTACATGGAGGAAAACCTCATGGATGTAAGTGAAATTTCCAGTTTGTCAGGCTAAAGTGTATCTCACTCGCTGATCTTTTTTTTTATTGATCTCCACACCCTGCAACATCAAAAACTTTCAAGTTGAGGCCTGTCTAATCCTAAGATGTTTGTCTTTTTTGTTTCCTAGGGTGGGGACCTCGGTACTACAACAGATGCACACATGCCCAGACTCTACCTGCTGCAGTGGTTGAAGTCTGACCGTGCCCTCATGATGCTCTTTAATGATGGCACCTTCCAGGTAAACACACCCACTGTTGCAAAAAACACAGCCGTTGCTACGCATGCTCAGAGAGGCTGTTTGGGTGCGAGCCATGACATTTTTCCCAAACAAAGGTACAGATCAAATAATTAAATTCAATACTTTAATATCTGTTTTTCTATCCAAAGGTCAACTTTTACCATGATCATACCAAGATCATCTTGTGCTGCCAGAGGGATGAGTACATGCTGACATACATCAACGAAGAACGAGTGTCTAAAACCTTCAAACTCAGTTCACTGCTCACATCTGGCTGCCCCAACGACCTGCGCCAACGTCTGGTGTACTCCCTCAATATGCTCCTGCAGAGATGCAGCTAAACCTACAAAAATCTACTCTGGACCAAAAAACAACAAAAAAATCCACACCCACTGTGTTACTGCAGAGCTGCAGAGGAACGGGGAACCTGGAAGAGAACAGGCGGACTTGCAAGGCTGGGCTTGAGCAAAGTCAATTAACATTCCTTCACCGTTGCACCGTCATGACTCAGCCTCGGTGCAGGCGAAAGAATAATGCAGAGGGAGAGACTATGAGAGCGTGGGAATATGAAATGTAGCACAATGAATGCTGATTAGAACTAAAGGGCTGATTTGTATTGTTGGAGAAGAGAGGAACGTGGATGTTGGTACGAATGTGAACCCCATATGTTTTTGGGGGAGAACTAAGACAAAAAGAGATGTCAGGCATGTAATAAAACTAACGCTGGGCTGGCACCAGCTTAGATGTGTATAGAATGATCTGTTTGATACCAGAGGCATAACATGATGCTTTGAACTTTAACAGAGCTCTCTGTGGGATTCTGTAAATTATGTACAGTGTATGTCTAAGCCACCCCAGCCATGAAGAGAAAATACTTTTATAGCTGTTATCTGTTGCAGATTTTAAAAGAGTGCATGTTCGTCTGAGTGTGTGTGGGGAGGTGTAACATTATACTAACTTTTAAAAACTGTGATTTGTTCATTGCTGTCTTTACTGACAGATGGGCTCAGCACTCTGAGCTGGAGAGGATGTAGAGTGACTTAACACAAGGTTTTTTTTTAAGCAACATTTAAGAGCCATTTTCATCTTGGTAACAATGTCTTAAATAACTTATTGTGTAATAAAAGTGCAGTATTTATTTATTTAATAAATAAGAGTGTTTTCTAAAAAAAAAAAGAAACTGAGCTTTCCTTCATTTTACCGGCTTCTTAACTATGCTTACATATAGTACAAGACATTTGGCAGATATTGGGGTCAGATGGTTTTCCTAAAAATATGTTTTATTATTAAGAAAATACTGGTGACCTGTCCAGGGTGTACCCCGCCTCTCGCCCATTGACAGCTGGAGATAGGCACCAGCACCAATCGCGACCCCACTTGGGATAATCGTGACTGAAAATGGATGGATGGATGGCTTAGGAAAATAATCAGATTTTCTTAAGTCAGGTTCTGTTTTATACTATGGGTAGTTAACATCTAAACAGGGATTTATAACTCTTGACATCTCTGTTTGGAAAAAAAAAATCAAGATCAGAATGAAACTCTATAGTAGTCCCAGAAGGGAAAATACCTAAATGGACTTTTAGTACAAATGGTATTCAATGAATCCTTAAACCATAGTTATGTTAAATGGGGTTGGAGGGAATGCGGCCCTAATGTTCTTCCTGTGTAGAACAATTACCGACAACAAAACCTAAGAGGAAAGACATTAGGGTAGTTCAAGCGAACATTTCATGTGTCTATATACAGTAGATTAATAGTTGCAGGCAACCTTCTACTCACATTTGTAAATAATTTTCAGTGTAAATAAAGGGAAAAACTTCTGAAGTTTCATAAACAACTACTGTATGAGGTTAGAGGTTTTTTAAATGCAGTAAAAATATGCACTGGCTTTGTCCCCTTTTGATTAGCCCTTAGCTTTACCCTCCAGCACGGATCTGAATTTAAATTGAGGCTCTGTCAACAGTAAATGTTTTCTTCTTTTTTTTTTTTTTTTTTTTTTTGACAAAATCCCAGATTTTTGCAAGGTTTTTTTTATTTTTATGGAAATAATATTAAAAGCATATGGCGAAAACATTTAATCCAGATTTTATTAGAAATGACAATATACGCTCCTTTTGATCATGGCAAATATTTGCTACAGTGCAAGAAACTATGACAGAAGTTTTTCTCATGTTAAAATAAAAATATTCTACCTACATTTTTAAACTGGGCAAATGAAGCAGACTGTGGAAGGTATCTTCATCTGTCCCCTTTGATTCACTTCTGGTTTGAACTGTGTATGTGTATTAGGATAAAAAAGTGTGTAATTTACAGTTTTCATTCACATCAGGTGAGTTTTCCTTTTTATATATCATCAAAATGAAATGTAAAGCTCTATAAGTAGGGTTACCAAGTTTCATAAATAAAACAAGGACTAGGGGGGGTATAACATAGGCCTTATATTCTGTTAAACAACGGCTCTTCGAAAGCTACAATACAAGCAGCAAGCTCAATTACATTCTCCATGACATTAATTTTTGTGTGTAACTTTTTTTTTTACATGATTTTGACTTATAGTATGCAGAACACACAGAAAATGCGTATACTCTAGCAAATGTGCAGAAAACACCTTATCTTAACAATATTTGTTTGCTTATATTATCTATTTACTTTTAGTCTTTAAATCAGTACAATGACAATAATCACAATATTCAACACAACTTTATTGCAAGGGGATAGTTTGAGTATGAAGGACTGATGTTGTCTGTAGTGGTTCTCTCCTGAGCCACGAACAGCCCACCGTGTGCCACTGCTAACACTCCCTGAAAGCCCAACATATTTTATAGTTTTTCTCATTCTCATTCCCACTGATGCTGCTCAGCCAGAATTTGCCTCTTTCCATTATGTCTGTATTTTTACAAGGGATTCCTTCTGAGGTTATGGTGAAGGATCAGGTAAACTACAGGTGTTTTGAATCTGTCCATAGGCAACTACGATGGCAGCTAAAGCAGAGCTGAGCATATCCTGCTTAGATCCCACCATGACAATTTTGCTGGACTTACCAGCTTTTCATATTGTTATTTATTGTGAGAACCATTGTAAGTGTGTCTCTGTATGAGACAAACTGTATTGGACATTTATCAAAATCAGGTACAACTCAGTCCCATATTGGTTCAATACGAGACGCAACATTTAACTGCCCAATAAGGGATGGATATGTATGGAACATGGTTGGTAACTCTATCTACGAGTGTACCCAAGAGAAGATAATTATTTGATGATTAAACCGATTAAAATTTTTAGCTTCAGGGTTGAGAAGACAAAGCATTTGTGCAGTGTTGAGATTAAGCAATGCTTTTATTGGGTTTGTTGCCTGGTCATTTGAGAAGTAGCTGTGTAATTACTGTAGAAGTGGTTTACATGTGATGCACATGGCCTTTGAGAGTTAAAGCCATAATGCTGCAGAGTTCTTAAACATGCCAAAAAAAAGGAATATGCATATTTTGTTCAGATAAGTTATTTATGAAGTGTTTGTAAAATGGTTAGAGATGTAATCCTGGAGAGTTGCTGATCTATGCCCCTTAAAAGTAAGCTGAGGCTTAGATAAAGATCCAAATAAGGCTCTTTTATACAAGTAAGATACTTACTGCTCAGATTATTTAACACAACCCCCGTAAGGAACCTGACCCACCCATATAAACGGTTTATCTTAAAACTCTTCCAATCAATGCACTAGTCTGAGTGATTCATCTTTGATCAGAACAGGAAAAGGTGACATGATGCATTGAATAGAAAACTTGGTAGCAGACAAGTTATTTGTTCTGCAGTTCAAGTCTGTACTTTTCTTTTGCAGCAGCAAATGAAAGATTGCAAAAATTGCAAAGATGGCAGTCTGTGCAATGTGGCTGACCTTGAGCCTCAAACACACACACACACACACACACACACACACACACACACACACACACACACACACAAACACACAGGAGGTCATTATCTCTCATACAGACAGGCACACTGATTAGCAGATATGTGGGCAGGGCGGCTGGCTCAGAAATGTGGAAAAGAAAAGCCTGCTGAACACAGACAAGCTATTACAGTGACATAAATTGGCCAAACTATGTCACTGATTACATCACAGTGTTTCAGGGAAAGTCACTATACTCATTCTTAAACATATTTTTCACATTCCCTTTCTGTGGCCATGGAAACAAGCAACCCACTGACCATAATGATGGGAGCTGGAAATTAACAAACCCTGCGTAAAGGATGGGTGACGATGCTTCTCTTTGCTGAACCCCTGTAATAAAAAGCACAACCACCAGCCACTCATCTGTTTGGACGAGGATCACCCTTTGTTCCGCAGCCAGTTTGATTTACCCGTCCGTTGCCGAACACCTCTCCTCCGCTTCCACGCTTATGTAATGGTGGAAGTTGAACATGGATGTTTGAGTCATCCCCTTTAGATGTTCACTCAGAAAATATCTGTGCACTTCAGAGTTCAATAATGAATATCTCATGCATAAACATACCCACACGAAAAAGAACCGAGAACAGGAAGTAGCCTACAGGAGCAGCGATTAGGAATTATTCATGATAACACCTCCAGGTCTGAGTGTGTTCATGTGTTTGCGTGCATTTGTGTTTGTTCAGAGAGTAATGGCCTCTGGAATGGATGCTTCAGTCAGACAGGAATAGACCCTGCTGCAGATGATGGGAAGTTTTCAGACTTTCAAGGGCATTTTTACTGCTGCAGAAGTGATGCATCTCAACTATATGGGTGTAATAATAAACTTCTGAGTTGAAAGCTCGGAAAGTGGCTCTTACCACTCTCTCTTAGAGTCTCTCAGAGTGAGAAGGCACAACAGTTGAATATAGATTCAGCTTTTAGACACAAACAGTCCTAAATTCAGATCATGTCAGAAGTTGGTCAGCAAGTGTTGGCTTATCAGATTTCATAGCCACACAGGAATTTACTTGAGTCAGTGGTTTAGCCTAGTAAGATTATGTATTTCTCCTCCTAAAACATCTTGAGAAACTATTTACAACAGTACTATAGCATACCTAAAGCTCACTACAATTAATTATAATGAATTGAAATTGAATTTTTACATCCTGTGAAGCATCCTCAATTTATTAGAGGTCTGGATTTCAAATGATCCTTGGTAATATGTATCTCTCCCTGAACTTCCAGCTCCTTAGCTCAACTCTAACCAGCACAGCTGTGCAAGTTGAAGAAGAATCCCCACATCATAATGCTGCCCTTGTATTGTTTCATTTAAGGGGTGGCATGTTTAGGGTGATGTTACCTGTCTGACATGGCATTTTTCTTGTAGAACAATGCAATTACATTTAATCTCATCTCTCTAGATCCCTCTACAAATGTTGCTATATTCCCATCTAATGTTTGGATCTCTGCTGCTACTCCAGAACTGCTATTCTTACTAGAATTATTACACAGTTTAACAAATCTTTCAGTTAATTTTTTTTTTTTATGTTGCACCAATAAGGCAGTTTACAGAGACAATACAGTCATGCTGGTTAAAAGTTTGCTTCCTGGAAAACCAGTTGATTGTATGAAGATGTTGACCTGCAAGGCATGTTCCTTCTGGATGAACTTCGATCTAATTTGTGAGGATGTTCAAAATGATTAATATTTTGTTGATAGCCTAATCTGCATTAAAAATATTTCCTACCTTTTTCTCTCGGTCTTGTGTGTTCCCTGGTCCTCCTAAAGCAAGAACAGGATTTGCACTAACCCTGTGTGACAAACTACTGGATTCTAAGGATAAACCTTGTGGTTTAAGAGTCAAATTAGTTGTTACTAACTTTACCTGAGGATATCAGTCACATTGGGGTGCGTGCAATTGCTTGCTTCACTTTTCAAATTCTTATTTGCAAAACACAGAAATTGAAAAACGTACACTCTTTTCTTCCAACCGAACATTTCTTGAACTCTTTTGGGTTGGGTGATTACATAACAGCCCAGACATTAGGTTAGTTTAACATTATTCCAAGATGGAATTTGGTACTGGCTGTTCTGCAACGTTTAACCCCCATCTATTATGTCCAGAAGTTGTTTATAAAGTAAACATCAAAATCTTCTCATTTTAGCTCTTATTGGTGTTTGGTTCATTAATAAACCGATTTGTATTTACCTCGCAAATACTTTTTTTTTCTTAACCAAGATTTATTTTGTGTACCCATAAAAGGTGCTTATGAAGTATGGGTATGGAGCAACCTCAGATCATAGTTTTAGCTAAAAATGCTTGATTTCTGCATGAAACATGCAATATTATTCAAAATTATTTTTCTTGTACGCTGACTTGCAGTGGATGAGTTTTCCTGATAGAAAATTCTCTACTGGTAGTGAGTCAGTTTGGTGTCATAATATGATTTTAGTCAGATTCTGAAAGAAAACTAGCTTTGAAACACACACAGTGATGTACATTGGGGATTTGAAGGCCTTTGCATATCAAATGTCAGAACTCCTCCTACTCTGTGAACTAAAACAGAAAAAGAACTGGGATGAGTGCAGCTTTGTCTATTCTGTGTTCCAGCAGTTGCAGAGATCAGTACTAGCATTTCTCACACAATTTCCTGAGGCAGAAATTGCATTTTTTTTAATAAAGGGAACGTGTTTATTGAATCTCTAAATAAGAAAGAAGATATTCAAGTGCATTTGCAGCCTGTCACACTTGGCTTCTCTCCAGGTGATCAATGATATTTAGAGTTGGGAATGAGTCACCATGTTAGAAGTGGTGGCCACTTTTTGTGACGTCCATGCCTCCTTCTCTGGTCCCTGCAATTTTTTTCAATCAGTCCTCTGAAGAGATCTTTTTTGACCAGCTAAAAATAGAAGCTTACACGTTGCTAAAATAAGCTTTGGTTCAGCTGTCTATCAAAGAATTGTGCCGAATTAGAAAAGCACAAAGGGAGAAACGACTGTCTCCGAATGAAACACCCTCTTAAAAGCACCCATGTAAGAATTAATCACCACTTTTATTTTTTTTTCTGCCAGGAAGTTTTGAAGGTTTATTTTCATCCATGAAAACCTTTAATTCCCTCTTATTTAGTTGCCTTTCTTTCAAATTTTTTGCAATCTTTTGAAACAAGACTTGATCAACAGTCATTTCTTAAGGCTTTTTAAAGTATTGTGAACCCTGTCTTTTGACTTAACTAATTGTTGTTAAAATAAGGACAGTAGAGAAATTTTGTGCAAAAACAGAAATACAAGCTAAATGTTATTGTTCTCACCTTTTTTGACTTCTATTTGAGTATTTAAGGAGTGTTACATTTTTTGAGTTACTCTGTGCTGCCCCCTTTTTCAGTTCTCCTTACCCCTAGTTCCCTTCTAGTTACTTCTATCCACATCTGCACCATATAAGCTCATTACCCCATCTTTGTTCTGTCCCCCATATATACACCTCCTCTGCAGTTCCTCATTGCTTTTTTCTTGTTGTTACTTGGTTCCCCATGTGTGTTTTCCCCTGACGTCCCCTGGTTTTTGGTTTCCTATATTTTGGTTCTTGGACTTTGTTTCTGCTGCCTTTTTCATTAAATAAGCAAAAATGTCTCTCTGCCTCCTCATCTCTCCATTTGGGCCCTCATCCAACCTCCACCTAGTGATGGTGAGATGAAGCCTCATGAGGCATTGAACAGTTTGGGCAAATTGCTTCAACGATCCCTACAGTTCACGAAGCTTCACGTAAACATGTGCATAACTACAGTTTGTAATTTAACCTGTGCTTTTTGCAATTGTTTTTCTTGTTTTTTTTCTTCATTTAGGTTCCCTTCAAATTGTTAATGATTGGTTTGTGTAATAAAATCCTTTTATGTTTTTTTGCAAAATGTCTTAGAAGAGAATAATATTTTAAGGTACACGGTTTTTCCATAATTTTAGTAAAATAAGCTCAAGCAGATAGTGACAGTGCTTGTGAAGATTTGGCAATGATGAGCAAAATGAATGGTATTAGTCAATTTTATTCAAAAATAAAAAAACAGTTTTTGGTTTTAAACTGGTTAGAAGTTATCTGTTCTTAACCCAACCAATCTAATTTGGCAGTGCCTTTACCCTATGTATATTGGTTAAAGGACAAACCAATAGACATTGGTCACTTTAGCCAAAATACTGGTTAAGTAGTACAACAACTTTCAAAAATTATACCAAGGATCGAACCCAGAACCATTGGATTAAAAGGCAACGTCTTACAGAGGACTCCCCTGCTGTACTGTCTCACCATCAGAAAGCACCACTACAAATCACAAATGACACAAATGAAACCAGTGGCTTGTTCAAATTCTGACTGTTACAGTATATTGTTTGATCTAACCCAAATTGTTTAAACCAAATATATTGGTTGTTTTTACAGCCAATCTATTCTTGGAATATATCCAAACTCTATCCAACTGACCACAACTCTCCTACAAACTCCCATGTCTTGACTGAATACTGAGGCTGAGGCCTGCCGAAGTTCCAGGTGATCTGAACCACTGTTTAAAGCGGTTACGTGGTATGGCGGTAGCAAGGCTTCGGACCTCATTGATTTTAATGAGCTCATTCTGACTGGATTGATCAGGATTTGTTTATAGTTATAGCTTGTCCCATTCTGTTCTGTTTATCAAGCACTGTGTCATGTGGTGCTGGTTTTCTCAAAAACAAGAGAAAACATCAAAGACATGAAGCAGAACCTATGAGAGACACAATCCTCTGGTTCATTTAACTTTTCAGATAATAGCTATTACTATTAGTATTTAAAGCCTTTCTGTGTTTCGTTATTTTAATATACTGGACAATGGGCTGATGCATTTTGGAATAATCTGATGAAAATAGCCTAAAAGTTACATTTGAAGTTTTTCCTTTATTTTTTTCATTTAGTCAGATTAATCTAGAAACAACCCTCGCTTGAGTTTTTAAGTTTGTTTAGACATCATTACCTACATGTTAGTGTTATTAGGTTCTAAGAGAAAAACAGACCTCTGAAGATTGAACCAAGACAATTGAAGAGCCAAAATCCACTCCGAAGTCTTCTTAGATTTTTATTAAATATTGGTCAATACCTCTTTAAAGTGTAAAACTGGGTTAGTGTCTGTGTAAGCACCAGATACCTTGTATCATACTCTAAATACACATCATTTTGTAAACAGAGAAGCTGACCTGCATCCAGAGCTCTGAACTGCTCTTATTCCTGTTGTCTAATTCATTCTGTCTGCCTTGTGTCCAGCCGTCCACTATTCCAGCTCTTAATTAAACTGTCATTAACTAAGTGCTTCATCTTTTATCGAATGCTTCTAATTAAGAACGAATTACAGTTTTTTTATTCAGACATTAATCACATGTGTCAGACTAACTGAACTCAAGCAAATCCTTTCAGACTGCATACGTCAAGCCACTGCGTAACTATCTCAGATGCTGTCACATGCAGATGATCCTCACAGGCTGATAACTGTATTGAAGTGACTGATGCTTTTTGTTCTGTTTCTAATAAGAGCTTTTCTTACGTCCCTTCTGACTGGAGCTGCCCTCCTCTGTGATGTCTTCAGAGAATCTGGCTTTCTTGAAAAAAAGGGGTGGTGACCTACAGAAATCAGTTATGAAAACATCACATGAATGCATGTGAGCAGACTTATGACTAAGGGCAACTACAGCATATATTCTACACTCTCTCAATAGGAGTAGATATAGAAACATTTTCTACTTAAGGGGCTTATTAGGATTAGATTAATGTGCAACAAGTATTCTACAAGAAGACCTGCTATTGCAAGCTGAAGTTAAGCAAACCTTTTACCATCAGCCTGATGGGCCAGTGTTGTGTTTATTTCCTTTCAGGAAGGACGATATGATGCCTGATTACTTCTTAGACCAGTCCAAGCTGCTTTGCACTCTGAAGTCCAAAATAACAAATGTAAACAGGAACATGCCAAAAGAAGATAGTGAAATGTTTTGAGGTAGATGCTTCCTTTGTGTGTGTGTCTTTTTCATATATTTCCTATTTTGTTGTGAGGAAATGGCAGCCATCTGGATTAGTAGTCAAATCTGGAGTGTAAAACAGAGAAAACATGTTTGCTGTAGTTTCCAAAGCCATAAAGAGGATTCTCTTTTACATTAAATTAAGAACATTCACTTAGTAATTGCTTACTTACATCATAGAATTATAATCAGGTTGGTCATGTCCTGTTATAACGCAGAATATGGCAGGTTGTTTTTGAATGGGACTCCACTGGAATATATGTAGGCTATCAAAGTCACTGTGATTAGTCAAAAAAGATGGCAAAGGTATTGCACTAATTGCTTTGAGGGATCAACACATCATAGTGATATATAATTCTGGATGTTGTCCTGTTTCAGTTCATCAAACCAATATAGAAGCCGATATAACCAGTTTTTAAAAGGTCATTTTATTCATGAAGGGGGAAAAAGTGATCCAAACCTTTGTGAAAATGTAACTATCCTCCTTGCTCAATTTTGTATAAACTAGAATAGGACCAGCTATAATGTTGATATAAATCAGCCTGGAAATGGTTGAAATTTTGCAAATACCTTTTTGGGAAGCTTTGGGAACCTTTCTGAATCTAAAGTTAAACTTTTTTTTTTGACAAAAAAAAAAAGGAAAAATAAATCCTGCGACAGTACCCCATAACAATACAATAGTGCTTGAGTTAAATTTCTGGGCATAGTACAGTATAAAAGTTTGTGCTCTAAATAATGGCAAAAAAGAAAATAGACAAGAGCACTTTAGTGTAGAGTTAGTAGGATGGACTTATGTTACATATTGTTATATAACAACATGTAACATACATTAAGACAGACAGACAGACAGACAGACAGACAGATGATAGATAGATAGATAGATAGATAGATAGATAGATAGATAGATAGATAGATAGATAGATAGATAGATAGATAGATAGATAGANTAGATAGATAGATAGATAGATAGATAGATAGATAGATAGATAGATAGATAGATAGATAGATAGATAGATAGATAGATAGATAGATAGATGGATAGATAGACCCTCAGAGCAGAGATGAGACAAGCAAGAGTAAAGTGGTCCTTCTTATGAAAACAAAACATAAAAGCACATAAGGAAGGCAAAAACTGGAATAGCAGGAATATGTTTAGCGGATAACAGTTGGATTTATCAAAGACTGAATACAGACCAGGAAAATAAATCCAGACAATAGCATCTCCTGGGACATGGATCAAGTAAATATACATTTGTTAATGTGATGCAATAATTGGAAACGGTGTATAAGTGACAGCCGATATTGCAATGGAAATAATGCAAAGAAATAATCACAAGGGTGCACTGAATAACTCCTATAGATAACGCAATAACTCAGGCAAGACTAAACTCAACAATGAACACATCATGGCAAGTAAATATCTGACTCTATCTAAACTTCTTGGTTTGTAGTAGTAATTGCATAGGGTATAAAACCATCAATGAAACCTCCATTCTGTCAATCCTGTCATTACATTGTGCTATGTTCACTGTGAATTACTGAAGAGTGCTAGATAGTGTCATAAATACTATTTAAACCCTTCTCAGGAATAGCTGCTGCTAATACAAAAAAATAAATAAAAAAATCCCAACTTCCATCCATAGCAGCTAACAGGGTGTGCTTTGGCGAATCTCTGAAGCTGTCATGCTCAAACTCCTTTGTAAAAAGTTTCAACAAGTACGGGTGTAACAACTGACATAGAAGATGATTCATGCATCTGTTATTTGTTCAAGAGGTTAGCTTCAAAAAGATTGCCTTCAAAGTCGTTTACACAATTGCATACCCACTTTGTGGCATTCTGCTATGAATCAGTCCATAAAAATATTAGATAAAAAAACTAAATGAACTTGTAGAGTCAACACTGGAGTCATAAAAAGAAAATAAAAAGCAGATGGTCTTTTAATTAGTTACACAACTGCGTTTGTTACCAGGCCCTGCTTTAGGCTGAGCACTGCTAGTATCAGTAATTGTGCAGGAAAGATCTGTGAAGTGTGGCCAGAGTTTTAACATGGCCTTGCCTTCCATGTGGAGGAAAGCCCTGAGGCTTCAGAACTACATTTCAGTGCTGTGATTCACGCAGATAGCAAGACAAAGGAAATCCTTTACAACACACACTTTACATGTAGGTAGGGCAGCATTGCTCAACAGCTGAACAGAATTAATCGGAATTATCTCTGGCTTCATGCTGCCTGGTAATAAAGAATAATAATTTCATCAGATATAGTAAAAATATGACACGTGAAACAAAATATTTCTTCTATAGTCATTTTTATGTTAAACACGATTCAGTAAAATTTGTTCTCACCTGCCATGACAACCCCCCACACATAACATAACATAACATAATAGTTAAAATACTAAGCGCTCCATGGATTTTTTTTCTGTCTTCAGAGGTTTTCTTTGAAGGAACATAATTTTATCAGTTGTTATTTCTTGGTAAACATTTAGAACAATGAAATACCTGGAAAAAAATATAGATTGTTTTGATAAACTCAAAAGGCCAAATGTGGTTTCACATCATTTGCTCCTTTGGAATTATTTTGGCTAAAGAATTCTTTCTCACTTCTGTTTGAAATAATTTTGGTTAAATAGAGAGAGCATATAACTACAGTTCAGTTCTTGTTACTACTCTACTTCCTCCAAGCAACACTGGATAAAGGATATATATTAAATGACTTTTCAGTTCAATTCACTTGAACATGCTTATTGATGCTCTGCTTTTTGGAATCAGAGCTCCCCTTAAATGCAAGAGTTTGCTAAGCTAAAAGTTGCTGTTAGGCAACAAAACAAATATGAAAACGACTAAATCAGACATATTTGTGCTTCTCTGATTTAGGATTTAATCTAGACAGTTGGATGATGCCTCATCTTCACAAGTAACAATATGACTTCTCAATTTGCTGGTCCAAAATCTGGAATCAGAATCCATTGTTTGTGCGGCAGAGGCTTTCAAGGACTTTAAAGGTCTAGCGCCCCTAGTGGCTAAAGGTACACAGTGCTGCTTTAAGCTAAAATACCAAAGACAGTATTTAACTAATTTCTCCAGACCATATGTATGTAAATGATGTCACACTAGTCAAAACTTACCTTGCAAGCAAGATAAGTATCCCAGAGATTTGTGAATTCACAAACTCCGGAAAACACATCTTGCCAGGAGCTAACTGAAGAGTTTGCCTCAATACAGAAATGTTTCGGACCGATGAAATGCAGTGACATTTATGTCGACACATCTACCAGAGGCTTAAGGCTGAATCAAAGCAAACATGGCTGCGCTGATGCTGGCTAGAGTACTGCCAGCAAAAGGACGTGATTTTTGTCTTTGTGGATGAACATGGTTGCATTGAGAGTTTATCAGTAAACTCTGAGAAATAAATCAAGTAGGTGATACGTTTCAGCTGCTACTGCACTGTGACTAGGTAAAAACTCGACAGGTACCCAATCAGCTCGAAGAATTGTCCTGAATGTCCCTCCCTTTTTGTGAACACTTTCTACAGGAGGCTTTCCATATATATCCCATGTAGTTCAGTTTGAATTCCACATGGGGCCAATCTGGCTCATGCCAGGTTAGTTTAAAACTACTCTGGATTAAACATTTCAAATCACAGCACTTTTTTTATTATTAACTTTGTTATCAATGCTGAAATCATGGTGTGTTTCCTTAAGGTTATCTCCCTGATGAAATTACATACTGATAACTTCTTGATAGCAATAATGAATTGTAAATATGAATAATTGAATAACCCATACCATGTATCTTCTTTCATATTGTTTACTGAAGTAGTATAGTTAGGAGCACTGTTGTAAAGAAGCAGGAAGGTCTGTGGTTCAAATTCTCGTCTCGTCTCGAGATTGTTCTGCATGGAGTCTCCACATTCTTCCTGTGCATTAGTGAACCCTGTCTGGGTTTTTCAGTTTCTTCTCACAGACCAAAATTTAGCTTACACAACACTGCTCAAAGAACAAAACTGGACAAATGCCATGTAGTGTGTAATCAAGGACAAGGAGTAGGTGTATATGTCCACATCATATACTTCTAAACTTTGGTTATTTGGACTGCTGCAACTAGCGACAGTAATGATACAGTGAATGCAGTCATGACAAAACAGCCCATTGAAGTGACTAGTTTTTATCCATCTGAAAGACAGATCAAAACACGTCCTACAATCATCAAGTCACACGGATCCACCTTAGACTACAGACCGTACACATGCAAGAAAAAAGCAATGATTCCTTTTGGGCACTTGAAACCTTTTTCTAAAAGTCTTGACAAAATAAAGATGATTTCTTCACTAAGCTTTCATCTCTTTCCTTAACTGCTGCCCCTCATTCTGCCTTGTAGTTCTTATTCATGAAAAATCGATTTGTGCTCAGGCATTCAGAAACAATAAAAGAGGGCTTTAAAATGTCAGGCCAAAGAGGAAATGTGAGAGGGTAGCATCAGAAGAGAGCAGTCACTGGAAGTGTTCCTGTATGCCTGTTGGACAGCCCCAACAATGAGCCAATCAGGGCATCATCTGGAAGAATAGAACAACATTCTCCACTTGCACTTGAGTGGGTGACAATGCTGTTTCCATGGCAAACAGTTTTCTCAAATTTGTCCCTGCGTAGCATACAGTTGTACTTCACTATTAGTGATGCTGTATCACTTACACACCTCCTTGTTTCCCATTAGGTTAAATCAAGAGAACTGAAATGACTGTTGTGCTCTACATTTTATGGGGTACCATTGGTGTCAATAAGTGTGTATGTGTCAATGTACATAGTGTCTATGTAATGTATCTACTGTATGTCTATGTAGCATGTTTTTGTATCTATGTAAGCTGTATATAGAGTGTGTTTATGTTTATGTAAAGTGTATATGTTAGTTGCATATATTAGGTGCATATGTTGGGTTATTTTTGTCTGTTGATTTTTGACACTTTTACCTAATGAAGGTTCCTAATGCTTCATATTTCTGGGACTTCATATTTATTTTTTCTCTAGATTAATTGCAAATGTATGCACTGCAATGTATTACTGTGCACCCCACCCCAGCACCCCAGCACTCTCTACCCGAGTCAGCTGTTACAGTCGGGAGTGTCTCTGTAGTCCTGTAATGCCCCACAGTACATGTATGTTGTATGAATAAGAAAACCAAATTTCTGCTTTTGCCTATAATTTTTTTGTTGTTGTTAAAATGATAAATAAAAAATGTATTCATAAAAACATTTTTTATTTTTTTATTTTACATTAATCGTTTCTCTGTATACAGCTTACATACTCATTGTGACATGTGAAAAGAAACATAAACCTTTTCCCAGACACATACATAGTTTTGGCTCTAATTTCATTCTTGATACTAGTTTTACTTAGCATTCAGACCTAAAGATACTACATTCCACCTTTAACAAATGGGAGAAATTAAGGGCTGCATAATAAAAACCTGCTTTAGCTGTGAATGCAATAACAACTTAAACCCCTTTGTGTGGATATAAACTCAACTGCCAGTTTTTTAGGTACACCAAGTCAGTTGTTTGTTAAAACAAACTGTGAGCTGACCCATTAAAATTAGGCGTCCAGATGTTAATTCATGCAATTATTAATTAAAGCAGTTCTTATTTTAGGTAGTCCCGAAAGTAATTAGAAAGCCCTAACAATGTGTATCTAATTAAATGGCCATTGAGTGCAGAGATTATTTTTGGACCTGTTTTGTCTTTTTTCCAAACTAATTTGCTTTATCAGTATAATCTCATAGTGTGCAAGTACTCCCATTTAAAGCTCCCTTTGGTATTATCTTCCTTACATTCACAGGAAGTATCCACCCAGATAAACCTGTGTAAACATTGCTGTTATGCAAACATCATTATCTCATCATTTGCTTTGACGACTGCATTTTAGTTTTGACAAGAGATAAAGTCAAGCATTATAAAACTAACAAGCAAAGCATGTAAGTGTATATTAGCTTTATCACAAAGAAGGTTCAATTGCACTTTTTTACCATGAGCGGATTTTAGTTTTTAGAGAGGTTCATTGTGCTAGCTGAAATAATAGGAAGCAGCTGCTGCCACGGTTCAGAAAATAATTCGGAATGATTGACGCAGGACTGATAAACACTGACAGCCACTGAGGTACATGCTTTTTTGAATAAACCCTCGATTTAAGCCAGAAGTGACAGAATAACTGCTGACGAACTGTCATGTCACTTACTGTTAAGCAGGCAACAAGACAATAGATGCTGTCACTGTTTGTGTTGCTTCTGGGAGAAGGGAACAGGAATACATCCGACTGGATATCCTCTGTTTGGTTCAGCAGATTAAAAAAAGAAACAATAAACCAAATGAGTTAAGCTCTGGGAGGACACAAGCAGAAGGTTGGCGAAAATCTCTAGAAAACTGTTTTTTAATCACCTTTATTTTAATGTTGGAACAAGAAGTGTTATGATAAAAACAGCCATTCTTCAATATAAACGCATATCAGCTATAGGAAGTTTAAAGCAGATGCTCAGAATTTTCATTTATTTTAAGAAATAATTTAAAGTCAAAAACATTTTTTTTTATCTTTTTCTAAATGCCATTTTCTTTTGTCTTACAGCTAGTATTACCTGATCCTAAATATGATATCAAAGATAAGTGATTTCCTTTGGCTCTTATGAAAGAGTTTGGGGTTGCAGGCAGTTTTTTTACCAAATTATAAAAAATTAATCAACAACAGAGTGCAACTAACCACCAGCTTTAAATTGTACTGATCCCTTTATTTTCCATATTACACACACATCTTAAGCATGTGACATGATAATAAAAAAAAAAACAAAAAGCAGGTGACAATGTATTTAAACAGAGCTTCATACACTGGACACAAATCATACAACATATGTGGGAAAAAGGATTTCATAAACTAGAATCTGCATGAAGGGCAAAGTTTTGGTTAAAGCTATTACAACGTACAACTGTAATTGGAGTAAAACTAAAATGTGGCTAACATTCATGATACAACCGTGTCTACTAAAACTAGCATAGGAATCAGCTGGCAAGTTAGCTATGGTATAATCACTGTGTACCACAATGTGACTTAAGAAAGCTTTCACGCTGCTCATACATGTACTTGTAGTTGGGAGTCTGATTGTGGCCTAATATGAACGTCCCTGAAAACAGGAAAATTTAAAGGTTCCTTAGTTTTTTTGTTTTTACACTACAAAAAAAAAATCAGGAACAACGTACAAAACAAATCAAGGAGGAACATCTGACACAATCTAGTTATTCATACATCAGAAGTTGTAGAGGATAAAATTTGTACATACATAAGAGGTAAGAGAACAACAAAAACAAAAACATGGAGCATTTAAAATATATTTAAAGCTTTATCGCCTTTTGGGAAGTTGAACTTGATTGACGAGGATTAATAAGCCTTTTACACACCTCTGTTTTGTATAGACATATATGAGATAATATTGATATATTACATGTTAGCTAGTGATTAAAACCTTTTAATTAATATTATTAGATATTATCAGACCAATAAATTACATTTGTTGTTGGAATGTTTTCAATGCTTTAATTTCCAGTTACATCTGGTCTATGATATTTAAGTTGTTTTTAAATTTGATTGGTTTGATCATTTAATTTTTTGCGTTTGTTCATAAGGCATAGATAAGTTACCTATGTAAAGTACTCAGAGCCTCGCTTTCAAACTGCCAGTAGAACAAGCAACCTGCTCATTTTAATGGATAAAACCAGATCCTTTGGCACAGCGTTACAGTTGCGCAGCAATCGCAACACGTCCACATATTGAATTTTCTAGAAAAAAAATGCACATGCAATTTAGTGCCTCTTATTTGGAATCTTACATAAAGCTTAATAAACCTGCATAAATACCCTAAGACACATTGACAGAAGCAATGGTTAGGGTTGCAAATAATCAGAATCTTAAAAACACTTACGTAGTTAAAAAGGAGTGTTTTACACAAATGAGGACTTACTTCAGGTGATAAGATGCTACACAGACCAGCATACATACTGTTGATATACATACATCTGGAAATATATAAGACAGACATGTGGCTGAGATTTCTATTTGTGTATGCTACACTGCACTTTGCTTAGTACAAGCAAAGCTGCTGCAGCGCAGTTACACAATTTTTTCTTTTAATCAACTTACTCTGCTGTACATATTCAGCCATCATTAAACAAAGCCTATATTTTCTCTTATCTTGTATATTTGGTCTCGAAACAGGTTGTTTTATGTACGCCTGAGGGGCCATTTTTATAACACTCAGTGAGACAACGCTTATTTCACCTGTGTGTGACTGAAAGAAAAACAGCTTTAGTCACCGATCCATCAGAAAAACGTGATGAAAGTAATTCTGACTCTATGTCTGTACATCTGTGTTTGTGTGTCAGCTGAAAGCCCACCTTTAGGCCAAAATAGACGCTTGACTAACAGCTTTTAAATACATCTGCGTCAGGTTCACCGCAGGTCCGTACGGTGAAACCTTGCACCTGGCATGATGCAGAGTTTCACTGTTTAACTACATGTTTTTTCTGTGTTGAAAGCTGTACTTTCCTTAGCTGATGTGATGATTTTTCAGAAGAATACAGTAGCTATTCTAGTCACAATAGTTGAGCTGTTCTTAAACATAATATTAAAAAAGGAGTACTTATATTGTCCTGTAAATATATATAAGCCACTTTTTATCAAATACGAATTGTACATACATATAAAGAGTAAGAAAAAACATGTTCTATGGATATTACACCTGCACTACAATTTTTTCCTCAACTTCAGTCGTTATGATGGTATTTGTTCACTAATTCCTCCAACAAACCTCTGTGGCCTTTAAGAACAGCTTATTCAGCCAAGAATTAAATCCTACAGTGGTTAAATGTATTTAATGACTTGGGGATGTCTGAAGGCATTTGGTTGCATTGGGTCTGTATTTGAGGGTAGGCAGATTAAAAGGGGCTAATAACCTGTGTATGCCATACTTTTAAGAGGACATCATGCATAACTTACCTTTTTAACTCATTGTTTATTTACTGCTTTGTGATTGTTTAACACAGTGAAAAAATGGAATATTTGATTTCAGCTGTGAAAGAAATAGTAAAATCAAAAGGGGCATTGATACTTATTGATCAGTACTGAATTGCTGATGATGCTGAATTATTCCTTTATGTTGTTTAGAACTTGTTGATGAACAAAAAAAAAAACCCAAGACAATCAAAACAACCCAATCACAGTAAACCTCAATTAATCTTTTGATTGCTGTCTATGATTTTAAACGATGCATGTTTTTTTTGTGATATTGTGTTTTATATTTTACCATACTAGCAATTTTTTTATGGTAACAAATACAAAAAGAAGGAGGCAAATTCAATCTCACGTCTGAATGAAAATAATGTACAGAATCAAAAACATCGGCAAGAAATTTTCTATTTCCTATATGTTTATTTGGGTAATAAGTTTGATTAAAGAATGCCCCAAAATTGCTCTTGTTTTATTCTTTCTACTTTCAGTTTTATTTCACAAAAGTTCTAAGAATCACCGTCCTTAAAAAGGTTTCATGATGTAGCAAGTAAATGAATAGCAAAAAGCAAACAGTACAAGCCAGTCCAGACATGCTTCAAAATCCTAGAACCTCCCTTATCAAGAATGAGGAAGGTAGTGCATTTGGTTATGGAGCAGTTGCTGTTTATAGGAAATCTCTTGAATAAAACTTTAGTCAGTTGTTCCTTTTGTTTCTTAATGTGTAGATTAAATGATAAAATTGCCCAGATGGAGATTGGAGACTCATGTCTCTGTTATATGACTGCTATCTTCTTTGAGACATGGGAAAGAGATGCAAAACAAACAAAAAAAAAACAGTAAAAGAAGGAGCACTGCAATTATTACTTGTCTTTTATTGTTTTGCCTGAAACTGAAGTAGAGAACTATAATTTCCCACAAATACCTCTGTGATGTTATCTCAGTTTCTGGATGTGGGAATAACAGCTTCCATTAAACATGTTTCGTGCTTTAAAAGGTATCCACAAGGTAACTTTTTTTCTTTTTTTACTATCAGACTCTGCGTTTCCTAGCCTTACATCAGCCCTCATATGCTCATCTTTCAAAGTCTGATGTTATGATAAAGCTGTTCAAATGACACATCTCGTCTACTTCTGCCTTAAGATGATGTCATGGCTTTACAGTCACAAGCATAAAATCAGATCAAATGTTATCATCCAGGAGCGGTAGACAAGACTGAGATCACCTCCCATTCTTTGCTTACTAAAAAGTAAATAACCTAAATGCTCTGCTATAAAGCAATAAACCTTAGCAGCTTTTTACTGCCATATTGTTTCTACTGTTATGAAATGACACCAAGATTTCACTTATGAAGTCTTATATAACATATAGGAGACAGGTGTTGTGTTTCTGTACTGTACTCTGTTTCATACCAGCTCTTAAAATGATATTGGGCAATTTTGATGACATGAAGCTCTTACAGCCTGAAAAGTAAATTAAATACATGAACACGTTTTATCAGTAAATATACTGTATATCTAATGGTGTAATTGAAATTGTAATTTACTCCAAGTTATAACTGATCAAGTAATCTCCCCATACAAACATAAAATGCTGTAGTGTTGAAAGCACAGTTCAACATTTTTCGCTTTTAAGATTAAAATTCAATCCAATTTTGTAAATACTGTATGATTTAACAAAACAACTAACTGTAAATATACTATTGCTTTTAGAAATAATTTTTGCTTACATATTCTGTAGGTATACAATACATTATATTCTGTTTTGATTAGAGGTCTCTTGCGATGTTCGATTATTGTAAAGCATAAATCTGTGTAGTATATCCAGTAACAGTAATTATTAGATGAAGGGGTAATGCAGTAAAATACAGTAAAGTTTGGTTTTTAACTCCACATTGTTTTTTTTTTATTTTAAGGGCATTTGGTAGATATATATACGTAACATGTCACGTCTTGGTTGAGGTTTAGAGGACCCAAATGCAGAGGCAGAGAGGCTGAGGTGATTTCTTGTAGTTTAATGCAGACACTAATAACAGAGGCAAAAATCCAACTAAAAATGTAACACAGACCAGAAGCATGAAGACATCACAAGGAGCCAGGGAGAGACGAGGTGAGAGGACAACAGCGACGACAGGACCAGCAACAACAAGGAACCAACAAGGAGTGACAGCAGAGGGAGAGTATATGTAGCTGACTGAGACAATGGCAGGGCTAACGAGCTGACAAGGAGCAGGTGTGAGAGGAGACAACGAGGGAGCAAAGGGGAAAGGAACACACACAAGAGGGCAACAAAGAAAAACAACAGAAAAACCTGAGAACTAACATAAATCTAGAAACTACAACAAAATAGGAATTAAACCAATAAAACTAGGAAACATGGAGCAAAGTAAAGCACAACAGAACCAAAACCATGACAAAACTTAAATAATATGTTTCTTCCCCTGGCCTTGATATGCTTAAAATGTTTGTTTTACATAAACCACAAACCGACATTGCATCAGGTTTTTTAAAAACTCATACAAAGTTGAAAATTGTTACTCCATGTTGTAATAGTAATAATTATATTAATAATAACATTATAACTTTTAAATTCAAGTTAATTTTAAATTCAGTAATCGCATTTGAAATTTGTAAATATTTAGATTTTTGGGGGGGACTGTTTTGGAACAGCTTAAAATTTAACAAGTTGCTTACTAGTTTGAGGCTGTTTAAACCTCTATCGATTATCAGATTTCTTTTCAAAACCCTGTAACATCCTTTAAAGGAATCACATTTAATTTTTCCATTGCTGCAAATCTGATAGTGTTTATCTGACCCGTATGATTTTAAAAGTAAAATCTTTAATTTGGTAATTAAGAATGTGCATTTGTTGCTAAAGTCAAACTTCAATTATGGCACACAGACAATATGTATACACATTTAAACAAAATATTAATGAGCAAGCAGAGATCAAGCTCTAATGATGAGAAGTGAAATATTGTATTATTACCTGTTAGTTAAAGATAAGAGTATGTGGATAAGTAGATGAGGATAAAGGAAGGCTTGTGGAAGAGTAGGGTGTCTTTTTCTACATGTAGAAGACTGGAATGATGATGAGGCTACAAAACAGCTTCACAGAGGGGCTTTTAGTTTCAGTCAATCAGCAATTAACTTTCACAGTGTTGTAAAAACTGCAATCTCACCGGGTAGACCTAAACCCAGTTTATTTGTTTGGATTTGTCAGAGATTATTTCATGATTATGCAGAGATGCTTTAAAAGATACAGGCTTGATCTACAAATGGCAATTTGAGATGTGCTCAATCCATATGTAAATGTAACCAAATGACATTCAAGCTGCTGTTTGGTTGTCAAATCTTAACAGCCAGGCGAGTGTTGCAAAATGAAGAATCACAGGTAAGGCAAGGCAGGACTAGTTTATTCAAAGAGCACATTTCAGTAGCAAGACAATTCAAAGTGCTGTAAACAGGAAGGTACAAAGGAAAAAGTGTATTGCAGTGGCATAATGGTTATTAAATAATAAAAAAAGTATAAATAAAAAGGGCAAAAGCGAATTATTAACATATTGTTATAAGACACAATAACATGGTTCTTAATAAAATGAAAGAATGTTAGAATCCAAAATATATACTAATTATGTTTAGAAAGCAAAGGCCATTCTGAACAAATATGGATTTCTTCTTTATCTAGCAACTTTTAGCACTTTTTATATATATTTGGAGTTTTGTCAAGATTAAAAATAATACCTAAAGCTGTTTCTCCATGTTTGGTTCTTGGTATGCAAAGCAGATGTGAGACAAAGGACCTGAGTGTTGGGATCTGGAGGTCTGTCCACTTTCTCCACCAGAGGGCGTACTAGATCTCCTGGAGCCGGAGCTGATTGCACCACCTGTCACGCGTCTGCTCATCAGGAGATCAGTATTTAAGGAGGCAGAGGACATCTCTCCAGTGCCAGAGTGTTTGCCAGTTATGGTTAGCAAGCCTGAGCCAACCTGCCTGTCTGAATCTCTGACTCCCTGAAAACCTGAACCTAATCTGATTTCTCCTTTCTGCTTCCCAGGTTGAACCTGCCTGAAACCAGAAACCCTGAAGAGTTTCTCTGTTGGAAATCTGCTGTCTGATCTCTGAAGAATCCTGGAGAATCATTCCTGTCAAAGACCTGCCTGCCCGCTCTCAGAAGAATCTGGAAGAGAAACTCTAATCTGTGATCTGCAAACACTCAAACCAAGCTCTGCCCCCGCCAAGCCCTCAGCCTGCCGACAGCCTCTGGACCCTCAAGGTTCCCCCCCACAGCCGCTAAGCTCAAACTCCAGAACAGGTACTGTCCTGCTCACTCACATCCTGCAAATTACCTGGACATCAACTAACTCCACTGTCCCCCTCTGCAGTGAACCCACTCGTAACCAGTCCTGGATCTGATTAACCCCTGGATCTGTTTATTCTTTGTTCAGAAATATTTCAATAAACCTGTGAACTTTTCTCCTGCTTCAGTGTGTTCTGCATGTGGGTTAGGAACCTTAAGCCAAACATGACACTGAGAGGTCAATGACAGCATGTCTGTAATGTATTTTAGTGGTAAACTATTCTGTCATGTATAGACTAACAGAAGAATCCTGAAGCCATTTTCCTTGAGATAGTGGGAGCCTGTATAATAGTGCTCTACTTTCTTAGCTGCAGTGAAGACGGGGGCAGCAGCATTCTGGATCAACTCCAGCTGTCTCTAAAACATTTTCGGCAGCCCTATGAAGATACTGTTGAAGTAAAGTTTTACATATAAACTGGTTTGTTAAGCTCCACCAAGCCATCCCTAATTCATACCCATATTAAATATTGTGTTCTCTTGCTGTTTATTTCTGGATAAACCCAGATGAAAAGGCAAAGACCTTTGAATATTCATCTGTTATGTGATAGATTTCTGGAATGGTTTCTGTCCATCCAGTTAGGATGTAAATGGCTCCTGGTGTTGTCGCAGAACATGTTTCCTCTATTTTATTTGAATATTTTAAGAGTTTATTTCACACGTATTTTAAAATTAGGTTCTATATTTTCATGTTATTAAAAAGTGCTTGTGATAGGTATCATCCACCTCTTATGACATTATTAAAAAATTTGCGTAGATACTGTGAATTACACTGTTATAACCACAATTTTCTTTTTTGAGTAACAGTTAAAATAACTGCTTAACTTTTTCATATCTTTCCATAGGTTCTATATGTGTTGCCTCAGCCTGATTTGGTACCTTTTATTGCCATAATACAATAAAGACTGATCAATTTACAAGTCATTGTGAATTAAGTGTGATAGTTAAGCAATTTATTGTTAAATATTTCAAAAATTGATGGCAAATTTTGAAATTAGAAAATTATTTTGAACATAGAGATTGTCTATGCATTATTATTTGAAGTAATTATTAAATAATAGTCAACCCATGCATATTTAATTCAATTCAGTTTGTAACCAATTTGAAACTTGTGTCATTTCAAGGTACTTTATAGAGACTTTATAATCAGATCATGCAGCCGGATTGGTTAAAAAGTCTTCTAAGGAAACCAGCAGAATAAATTTTAGATGCAAATTCAAGCTGGAAGACTCATCCAAACATCACGTGGATTGAATGACCTCATCATGCGCCAGTGCTCCAGCCAATCACCATCAAGTCCTTCTTCCTCTTCAGCCAACTGTGCTGTAAGTTTCTGCTTAAAGCTCTCCTTTCACAGACTCACCTGGTATTCAGCTGAGCTTCACCCCCGTCTCCACCTCATCACCTCCATCATGCTCTCAAGCTCCTACTGGCTTCCTTTCCCTTTGTCCATCACTAGTGTCTGGATCCAGGGGGAAAACGTATCTAATCCTAATCTCACAATGATCATCCAAGCTCATCAACATTTGCAGCTTCCATGTCTTCTACCGGGGTCTGAGCGTCAGACAACCGTCACATTCATCAATAAATCTCTGTAATTGCCACGTTTATTGTGTGTTTGTGAGTCCCTGCAGGTTGATTTATATTTGACAATTGTCAGAATAGGTAACAGTAATCTAGCTTCACAGGTGGCTACATCAAGGAAAGAAACAGTCAAGCTGATGAGCTTTGATTTAGTTTTCATTAAAAAAGGATGAAGGAGAGCAAATAGAGTTAGTCACAGTAAAAGTTGAGTACTTAGCTATGTCTAGGAGAGAAACAGAAGCACTGAAAACAGTACTTCTGACAAAAACAGCGTTTTACACATATACTTTAGACATCACCTCTTTTAATCACAGCCAGAAAAAACAGGATTAATAGGAGAGGCAACCAAAGGGTCAGTGGCAACTTAAAGGAGCTGCAGAAAGCCACGCAACATAATCATCAGGTATTCACATTATTTCAATTTAGACACAAGCAATGTAGGCAGCAGAGCAAACATTAGAGAGAAAGATCTCTGACTATATGAGATCAAGATGATTTTTTTTCACATATGCAAAACACTAAGCTGCAAGAAAGAATGAAAACTAACCCTGGCTATCACCATGAGGACACCATGACCACAGCAGGTCATAGTGGTAGCAGCATCATGTTGTGGCAACAATTTTTCTTTGCTGGCAAAAAATGGTGGGAATCTAGATGGTGCTAAGTAAAGTAAATTGTAACGATGAAACGATTAAGTATTGATTATATATAGGTATAGCATTTGAAACTCAGATTAATAAGCACATTTTTCCCCCCCCAGCTTTTATTGTCATTACACTCTCACAGGTACAGAGCAATGAAATTAAATCTCTACATTTAACCCATCCTCTTGGGGAGCAGTGGGCTACCATTGTGCGGCGCCCGGGGAGCAGTGTGGAGTTAAGGGTCTTTGCTCAGGGAGCCAGGGTGGCAGTCTCTCGGATTGGAGCTTGAACTCAGAGCCTCTGGATTCCAAGTGCAATACCCCAACCACTCCCCTTGGATGTTTATCAAGAAGTTAAAGTAGAACATTTGTGAACTAGTAGAATTTGCAAATGAGGCCCTCCCAGCTATATGTCTGATGCACTGAAAAACGTCATTCGAGACGACAGCTCCTTTTCAGCTGTGTGAGCTCTGTGGGAAACTTCTTCAAAACATTAACAGCTTTTTTTTCTACATGTTTGTGTTGAATCATTTTATCTTCCCAGAAAAGGAGAGAGTATAACTCAAACAGCTAACAGAAAGAAACATTTTTATTTACAACATGTCAAATGATTACCAGCAGTAGATCAAAATGGAAAAACTATTAAATAAATAAAAAAATCAGAGCTTTGTTGAATAATGTCCATATTAGACTTTCTAGTTTTGCAGTGGTAAACAAGATGAACAACGCTTTTACTGCACTAAATGCTAATTTAACTTTACTAAATAACTTATTTTATTCCAAAAAATTATGCATCAAATGTAACAAGGGTTATTTTCTTTCTACTTTTTTATGTTTAGCTACCTTTATCATTTGTACACTAAATAGATTTTAATGATACACAACGTACAACTATTAGATTCTGGTTTTTACATTCAAAGTAATCTGGCAATTTTCTGTATATTCATGTTGCAATGTAATTGATTAATTTTCAATAGTATTTAAAAAAAATCATTTTAGGTTGTTAGCTACCCCTTAAAAATGCCTGCAGCTGCAGACCTCTGAGTGCTGAAGTGATCACACCTTTCCTTCCAGCAGGAAAGAGGCGGCTGTCTAAGCAAATGGCTTCCTGCGCCTTATATTAACAGAACGGTTCTTTTCCTGCCCGACTGTTTCCTGAGTTACTGAACCATCACTGACCTCTTACAATGGGTCCTACAGCTGCAGTGCAGCTGCCAGTGCCTGATTAATTATTTTAATTTGACCTTCTTAGAATAAACCGACTTTGCGCTGTCATTTTAGGTACATTAGCATTGTTCGCAACTTATTAACTTTACCCAGACCTTATATTTCTCTGTCTTAAGCAACATTTACCTTCTAGCTAGTGGGTGGAGTGGTGTTAGTCTCACTTCCTGCACAACAGGAAACAGGGATCAGTGCAAAAAGAGCTGGGAAGGCCTCCAAGGAGATGATGGAAGAGCTTGTTTTACTCCATTGTCTCTGCTTTCCTAGACAGGTGTGTTGAGCTTTTAGTGCAATGAAACAAATTGGCCTTTATGCTTGTTTTCAAAAGAATTGACGTATAAAGCGAGTTAAAGGATATTTACATGAATTGTGTCTTTTCCTAGTTTTCCCAGACACAAACTGAGTGATGTGGGGCACTGAAATGACTGGATGTGACTGCTATTAAGGTTACTCAAAACTACAGCTAAAGATAAAATAAAATAAAAACTCTGATAGTTAAAGGAAGAGATTGGTAATCAAAACTTTAAGCTCTGAATATGTTTTTTTGCATATAATATTGCTAAACTAAGATTTCAAACATTACAGAACAACTTTACATCTTTGCAGACAGCTAAAAAAAACCCATCATGATCCAGATATCTGTGAAGATTATCAGTCATACAGGTCAGAGTCAGGATTGAAAACTTCAGCTTTGGCAAGTGGACCATGATACAGATGTTTTTTACTGATGGGTTTTACATCAGAAAATCATCCTATTTTGTCCTCCAAAACTTAATTAAATTGAGATTTTTGTGGATATAAGAAAAACCTGTGAACAACCTCAGCTTACAAAATAAGGAGCAGATTCACTTCACTAGAGAACCAAAGTAGGGATGGTGGTCCATTCAAACTGGGGCTGAAATATATTTTCTACTTTTTCCAGTTCCTAAAAAGTTAAAAAACAAACCACTGGTCTTTGTTTTCAAGGTTTTAACATGTTTCTCTTTCCATCCAGGAAGCTTTCTCAATTCAAAATTTCTCAATTAGCATTGAGCTCAAGGCTTTTTAGAAAGCCTTGTTATGGCTTAGAAAACATGCAAATCAAACCGAAAAAAACAGGTCCACCCCATTTGTAATGGGGAGTTGTTGAGGTCGTTGTTGGCCTGCAATACCCAATACTGGCCCATGCTTCTGAAAAGGGAGTCATTAGGGTCATTTTTGGCCTGTCTGACCAGGTGGGATGTTTTGGTTCCCAGTATGGCGATGGGGGTTATGATGATAGCAGGACAGAATCAGCTATATCGCTGCGTTGTAGGTTTTCGAGAGCTGAAACCTGAGTCCTCCCCCTCTGTTTAAAATTGATTTTTCTCTCTTAACATAAAGGGCTTCCTTCAGACCCTTTTCAAACCACCTGTTTTCTTTGTCCAAAATGTGAACATTCTGGTCCTCAAACGTATGTCCTTTGTTCTTAAGGTGTAGGTGGATAGCAGAGTCTTATCAGGAGGAGGTTGACCGTCCATGTTGAGCCATGAGTCTGTGGAGAGGTTGTTTGGTTTCTCCAATATAAAGATCAGAACATTCCTCACTGTGTTGAACTGCATACACCACTCTGCTCATCTTAGGTCTGGTGGTTTTGTCTTTAGGATGCACTAACCTCTGTCTAAGGGTCTTGTTTGGTTTGAAATGTACTGGGATTTCGTGCACTGGGATTTTGTTCTGGGATATTTTTTCCAATATTGCAATAGCAATTTTATTTGGATTTCCCTTTGGACTAACCACAAGTATGGAGTCCTTTTTACTCCAAATGCAAAATATTCTTGCATTCGAAGTGAGTGGTGTTTTATTTTCACATTGCCTAACCTCCTCAGTAGGTAGTTATCTTGCTTTATAATGCTCAGGATTTTATGTTTCCTGACACTTGTTTCACCCTTTAAAGTCGTAGGGAAGTGGCTTTTCCAACGGTTGTAGTTCCGAATTCTCCTGAGTGGTAACAGACTTTACACGAGTAAATAAAGTGAATATGATTGGTCGATTATCAAGGGGGTGGGATTGTTGTGGCGGAAGGTTTACAAGCAAGTTTGGTTGTGGCCGGTGTCTCGGAGGCATCTTACTAACCAGTTAGCAACTTAGTGCTAATAGGTTCCCAATGGGAAATTACATTGGGACCAAGTAGCACTTAGCAATGACACTGTCAAGGAACGCTATAGACAGCAGGAACATGCAAGAGGAGGAGAGTTTTGTGTCATCGATGAGTGTCCTCCATCATACGTTTTTTTATTTCGAGGAGAAAAGCGGGGACGAAGTTATTGTGGAAGAGGACGCCAGGGTGGCAGAAGCTCTATGCCTGCCAAAGACGCAGATGTCCATCGCTGGTAAAGTAAATTTATTATTATTTCAACTGTTGCATATATTAGCTAAGACATATGAATCAAGATACTATGACGGAAAAAATTGTATTGACAGATAACCATTGATATATGATTGGCCAAATTTAGGTGTACAAGCTGACGCATAACTAACTGGCCTGCATAAAATAACAAAAAAAAACCCCACAGATTTTAAGATAGGACCTTCTTTTTAAATATAAATTTTCTAAGTTTTAGGACAATATGGTCTGATAAATAGTACATTTATATACATTTTTAAGCCAGAATGATTCAAAATTTAAATATGACTTCCCTACAACTTTAAGGTCAATCATTATAGTCCTATAGTGTCTTAGTGTAATTAAACACATACAGTATGTTTAGGTAAACAACAAAGTTGTGCAAACAAAAGTGTTGTCAAAGTTCAAATCAAACCATCCACATGAATCCTTAGAGTAATTCTAATGAACTGTTTAAGAATAAATTCAAAACATGTGAGGCCAGTCATTGGTCTACATAGGCCACATTTAGACTCAACTAAATCTTTCTACCACTGGACAGAAAAAAAGCACAATACGGAAGTGCCAATCTGGGGTCAAAAATCCAAAGCAGTGACAGCTGGGCAATACTGGTGGAGGAGAGAGAAAAAATAGAATAAATGAGGATGAGTGACAAGGTTACACCATGACAGAAGGGTAACACTGAGAATAATAGGGAAGATTCCACACATGGTAAGAAGACATCTATGACGTATGGATCAAAAATTAGGTTATGAACAAACAGACAGAGAGCAACGCTGGAGGTGGCAAAGCATAAGATGCAACAATAAGAAATGAGTATGAGGGGTAATGACTGTATTCTGACTGCCCTTCACCCTGGATAATACACACTCATCCTTAGTCACACCACAGTGCTATAAAAACTGTCAATCTAACCTGATGGTGAGATTTTTGGTCAGTGAAAGGTAGCTGGGTTACCAGAAGAGAATCCATGTATGGACTGAAAGAACATGAACAGTCCCCTGCTAGGATTTAAACCCAGGACCTACCAACAGCGCTTACAAAATCTAGTGCAAGCAAAATTAAAAAGTTTTAGTTTTGCGAATGATGGTGGTCTTACCTGAAGATAATACAATCTAAAGTGTAACTAAAGCTTAATTCTGAGCATAACTCTGACCCTAGATACATTTAGAAAAGATCCACCAAAGTTGGCATTGCCAACAGACAGTGAGGGGTGCCAAGTGTGGTGATAAGCGAAGAAGAGTAGGCAACAGTGAATTTTAAACAACTAAATAATCCAATTACCTGAATTCAAACACCAGGTAAAGACACTCACTTAAAGTTGTTAAGGAGGATTTTTGTGAATTTTTTCAAAAGACCAGCCCTCGCCCTCTCCATAAAAAAAAAAAAAAAATGTCAGTGCGAGAGCATGCACAAGCGCATTTCTCCTCATGCATACTTTGTTTATACGTTGGTGTTCTCATAGGTCGTACGTGCTTACTGTGTCCATACATCCGCCCTAACTCCTAAATCCCTCAATTACTATATAGAGTGGGGACTATATAGTGGACTTTATAGCGAGCTCAGTTAACTTATCATTCGGACAGATGATCACTACTTTTTGCTCCGTTGGTCACGTAATTCCTCCTCCTCTGCGTGGTGCCTTCGCCATCTTTGTTACTAGGCACCGCGTTGAGTAGCAACAGCCTATGGTGAAGGCGGGCCGCTGTGACAGCAAATCCCATAATGCTTTGCGAGGAGAGCTCTCCAAGCAAACTAATCTGGGACATATCTGCCTCTTCTGAGGCCTTTCTTTTCTTCTCATACACTTCGTAGAACTTTTTCTTTAACGACCCTCGGCCATTTTCAAAGAACTTTAATGACTGAATTAAACCGTAGCTCACCGCAGATATACCCCTGAAAGTGCACATGCACAGAAAATGATAGCTAATGGGACGAGCATGTAGGATGGCCTTGCGTTAACACATCAACAGAATGACTGACAGTTAGGAGGACCACTTATTTAGATGATCCACCTGGAAATAAAAGATAATTTTCTATACCTTTAAACAATTCTATTTATCAGTGCTGGCAATGCTTGTAACTCAAACTCTTTTCTGTTTACATTTTATTGTTTCTGATTTAAGTGTGACTGCTGGATTTAAATCAGTTTGTGTCATGTTTCACATTATTAGTGTAATTAGATTACTGTGATCCACACAGTATTTTAAAAAGTTGTAATTTCATCTACATTTACCCGGTATTCATCATCTTATAGAATTCTTAAAACATATTTCTACTTATAAAAAATGTAAGCGTCATTCGAATTTTTTATCACAGGAAAGGTATCATAACCTCTAAAATAGTCCTAACAGCTAAACCTACGTAGGTAAACCACATGTAACAAATATAACTGTTGTCAACATGGCCTTCACACAGACAGTCACAGCACTTAGCGTGACTACGTTATTACTGAGTGGTTAATGTTCTTTAGACCTGTACTAACACATCAAGAGAATTCAGGCTGTGTCTGATATATTGCAAAGCTCTCTGTTTTTCTCTGTGTTGCAACAGAAGCCTCAGTTTTGAGCTTCAATAACAGGACCTGTCCGGGCATGTCTGACAGGCTATAATATAGGAAAGGCCTTGATCAAAACAAGCCAGAGTTCTCAAACTATTCATGTCCTTGAAGTTTTTAGTAAAATTCATCAATAAAAGTAACAATTTGTAAATTTGTTATACTTTTGCACTCTCAGATTATTTTTATAGGGTTTCCTTTGGCTTTCATACTGGTTATGTAATAGCATACCATCTTTTGATTATGTCTATGTTATGAATACTGCAGTATAACCAGACTCCTTTAGTGCTTGTGTGTCCTGACATACTTATAGTTCTGTAGCATTGCATTGCTTAAAAGTCTAATTAAATGCCTCCAATTCAAAAAATTATACTCCAAACCATCACAGTAAAATAGGCCAGCTCTGCATGTTGAGCTTGATGCAAGCGCTGTGCAACCAATAGAATTCACGCAGAGGATAGTTCAGTGTGATTACCTGAATGTCAATGGACTCTCATGTGTCTCAGCATGAAGTATGTGCTTTGTTGTCTTGGTAAGAAATAGCCAAAAAAGGTCTCCATCTTCGCCAGGGGTTTGATTTTCAAGTGTTTGCCAAAATTAATAAACTCTTTGAAAAGAGCCATTGAGGTCACTGCATGAAAGGAGGCAGCTGGTGACGTGGATGTTCCTTTGTCTGCTCCTTGTTTTGTGACCACTTTTTACCTGGTGGATGAGATCTTGTATCTTGGTGGGATCTGGAAAAAGACAAAAATAGAAATAAATCTCTCATGAGTCCACTGCTACCTCTTGGTAACAAAGCACTTAATGCACAGAGAAAAAAAAAACATAGAAGGCAACTGAATAGGGCACACAACACTGTATTGATTTCTGGCAGCAGCAGAAGAGAAGGTCAGTGGACTAAAGGGGCTAAGTAATATGGTTGATCTGATAATGGTATTTTGTCTACATGGTGAGGGGAATAAATAAAATGAGATATGCTCTACATCTGGGTAAATACATCAGTGAGGATATTTATTTGGCTGTAAGAGGGGTTTGTGTCTGGAAATTTCTTTGTTTGTTGTTTTTGATGTTAAAGTTTCCCAATGCTATTGGTCCGTTAGGTTTTACAATGTACTTAATGCAGAAAGATTAACTGGCCAGGGATTCCCAGCCGCATCCTGTATGGTATATTCTGCTGCCCAGTTTCCCGCTCTTTCAAGCAGGTCTCTTACAGAGCTCTAGAGAAAACAAAAGGGGTGCAATCTGTAAATTCCATTCAGATTATTTATATAGCACTAATTCACAACACGTCATCTCAAGGCACTTTACAGAAACAATTCAACCAGATCAAACAGTCAAATTGATTCAAAGTTTTCTATCTAAGGAAAACCAGTTGATTGCATCGACTCATTAACTCGATTGAAATCCCTAACACCAAGCATGCTTGTAGCGACAGTGGAGAGGAAAAACTCTCTTTTAACAGGAAGGTAAATGAAGGTTGGTTTGCTGATGTCACAGTATTACAGAACTTTTATGACCCTCGTCTGGAGTCCTTTTGTAAACTGTAAACCTCTCTTTCAGCCAGTACCTTTACATTCGCTTTCTATCAGTGATACATGAGAAATTGTCTTTATTTAACCTTGGCTCTAACTAAGGAGCTATTATGCAACTATTTTCCCTACAAAATATTTTATTATTGACTTAGATCTTGCCTGTTCAATTATGTTTCTCCCAAAGAAAGAGCCACTAAGGTGCTCTGTTACCTTTATGTTTAACATAAGACAAAGCCACCTATTGTTCCAGTTTTTTGAGTCTGTTCTACCTGCTCAAACCCCAATATGGCCTTGATAGAAGGTCTTTCACATTGACACTGATTCTGCTGGAGGTTTCTTACTGTTAAAACTGAGTTTCCCTCTCCACTGTCTCTGCATGCATGTTTAGTGCGAGGTTTTACTGTAGAGTCAACGCAATGCAGTTCCCTGCATACCAAAAAAGTAGTTTCTGTTTGTCATTGATACTGCACCTCTGCAATCCCTGTGATAGTTTCAAAACCAATGGTACAATTTTGTAGAGGATAAAAAACTAAATGGCTCATTGCTGTCATGATTTTATGCAAAGATCTGACCCACATGCAGAAAACCAAACAGAGAGACCAGGGGAATGTTTAACAGGTTTATTGAGAACTGGTAGGGATAGGTCCAGTGCTGCTCAGAACACTGGCAAACCGGGACTGAACAGTGAAGGGAAGTTCCTGTGGTTAGTTCAGGCTCAGTGGGAAATTTGAGCTTCGATTTGCAAAAGGGAATTACGGCAAAAGGACTCACATTTCCAGAAAAGGTGTCATTCTCTGAATCCAGTTGGTGTAGGTTGTTCCAGTAATTGACTTGCTCGTTGGAGGGTGGACAGGGTTTACCCAGGTTGAGGTGTTTCCTTGAGGAACGGAGGAGCTGACTGCCACTTGGATTTCCTATGGTAATTGAACAGTTTCTTGAATCCCCTGTTCAGTGTGAAGCTCAAACAATCCTTTGGGGAAAAGTAGATCCAAACGTCCGGTTTGAATCCCCAGCTCAGTTTGAAGCTCAGACGATCCTTCCAGGGGGAGAAGGTCCGAGAAATCCAGAGAGGCAAAGACAAAAACAACAAGGTTAGGCTCAGGTTGACAAAAACTCAGTTTAACTCAGCAAAACTCAGCTTGGCTAGAGTACCCAAAACTGGCAAACACTCTGGCGTCGAGGTAGTGGCAGTCAGCAGCTTAAGAGTCCCCCGGTAATGAGGCAACCAACCGCAGGTGAGTGAGAGAGCCAACGAGAACAAACACACAAAAACACAACCCACACAAACTGGATTCCTAACAGTTGCAAGCTGGAGATGGGAGTACTTGAGGCTTCACTCTTATAAAGATCTCATTTTTAGAGTGTACTAACAGTAACAAAGCCTCTAAGTTTTTTTTTTTTTTTTTACCTTAACTCAACTCTGGATCATGCAGCATTTTAAACATTACCAGTGGCACTTTGGCTGCTTGATATTTGCTGCCCTTGTCCAACCCAGTCAGTTTGATGGACAGCCATATTTTAGTAGATTTGTCTTTGTGTCCCAGTCTTTATATTTTCAGCTGATTTTTAGATTCTAATATTCCATTCCTGACCTTTCTGATGTTTTGTCATGTTTTTTGTGTTGGTGCAGTTTCTTTATTGAAATCCTCTAACAAGCCTCTTCATATAACAGCTGTACTCGTATGGAGAGGAGCAGTGGACTTATTAAGTAACTCCTGGAAGCAATTGTTTATGATGAAATCTATGTGGGGTCATCAGAGTAAAATGACTAAATACAAATACGCGCAGATTTAAATGATTTTAAGGTTCCACAATAAAGTTTAGTGGCTCTGAATACTTTTAAAGAAGAATTCCATTACAGCATGGTGTTCAAACATCATTGTCCATGTGATAAATGACACAGTTACCGACTAGCGAAATGTATTTCGAGACAATAATAGCAATAATATTCTATTTGATACCTTCTTCGCCAACATCACCCGTACTGAGCCGAGAAAAGCTGTCATGAAGAATCTGCCCTAAAATAAGATTCCTATAATTCACCCCTGCTGTCTCATCTTCATCATAATGAGGGAACTAGACTATTCATGCTGAGCCAATGTTAGCCTTAAATGAACATTTACATGCAGCAAACGGCACACTTCATTATGCATGTCTCATGTAGAAAGCACACATAATGGAAGGGGCAAGTCATTTATTCATAATGACAGCATAGGTTTGTTTACTTGTACATTTTCAAGCTTGAGCTATTAAATCGCCTGACCCAAGGGGTCAGAAATGATTTTCCATCGCTTCTTTTGTTCAGCTGTGCGTCAATCAAAAAAAAAAAAAAAAAAAAGCAACAACATCTAGATGTGTGCAACAGCAAAGGTGTGGGGTTCTTATGCGTCATCCATTTGATGTATAAATCCCACATCCCCTCTGCATCTATAGTTTTCTTCTTGCGGGGTGTTGTGCAAACAGTGGTATACCACATCAGAGCCATTCTATTACTGTGTATGAGACACAGGGGGTCAATATCAATTTTAAAAGGCAATAAAAAAGATTAAAGCAGATTAAATATTAAAGATTTAAGGAAAAGGGTTCACAATTTAATAAGAAAAAGGACAATACGGTTTAGAGAATATTTTGCTTTTTTAAGCTTGACTGAGATTGTTCACCTCCTTACTGAGCTGCAATCCTCTACTGCATTATTCTCTGACTCATCTATGCACAAAGAAACAACAACAAAAAAATGGAAATAAAGAATTAAATCTACATACCATCCATGTCTTAGGAGCAGTCTAAGATTATGTTATAAGGAAATATATATATGTTTAAATGATTATTTCTTTATATTATTTCATATAGTCAATCCCTAACTTCAAATAGCTTTATTTGGATAATAAGGTTGAAACATAACAAATGTACTTATTCTGCAGAGAGGTAAAATCCTTCACAGATTTCAAAATGTTTTACAAATTATATTTTTGGGGTTTGCTTTTGTCCTCTATACATCTAAAACAGGCAAATTACATCCATTTACTGCCATTTACATTGATCATTTAAAATACAAGCGCCAGGAGCCCTGGGTTACTCTGAAATAGCCGCAAGCCAGCACAGGTGGGATATTCTGTTAATCAGACTATAAATCATGCACTCTACAAATTTTGCTTTTAGGAAAGTCTAACAAAAAAGAAAGGTATAACAACTTATTTCTACACTTCTTTGGTCAGTGTAGGAAAAACATGATACTTTTGACCAAGAACAAAAACGTTTTGCCTGGAGCACAGCTAACATGGCACCATCACTAAAGCAAAACATGGTGGTGGCAGAATCAGGCTTTATACTTTTATTTCAAATACATATGTAAGCTGAAGGGTCAGATAGATGAATGCTAACCGTTAACAAATAGCCAGAGCTTGTCAAAGCAAGTTTTCATCATTACAGCTTCTTCATGTGTCTGAAAGGCTCATATATGCCAAAGTTCCAACCTGAATTCAATAGAGAGTTTTTGGTAATGCTTAAAAACTGCAGTTCATATGCTCTATATCCAATTTGAATTCGATTGAACAGTTCTGAGCTTAATTCATAGTGAGAAAAAAAAGAAGTAATTTTTCAGCCATTAAACATTGAAAGCTAATATACCTCTTGCCTCTGCTGGACTACTTAAAAAAATATTTGCAACATTCAATTTATCAGAGCTGGCAAATCTAACTTATATCTATGTTTTTCGAGCAGCTAAAACTGGTTAGTGAATCTACCAAATCAACTGATTAAACTGATTAACGTTTTCATTCAGTACTGATTAAAACACCCCTCTATCTTCAAAAAATATTCGAAAGCCATCTTAAAAACACCCTTGAGAGACTCCTTACCAAGTTAAATACTGGCCTGGAAACATGGATCTACAATCTAAGTTCTATTCAGTTTTCTCAGCTGTTAAATACAACTCACAAAGCACTGGCTCTAGACTGTTTAAAGGTCTTGCAGACAGCTTCCATGTTGCTATATCTGCGCCAGTGTTTTTCCTTGGCTTTAGTTGTTGACCACAAATGACCCAGCCTGAAAGAAAGTGAAAACATTGGACTGACTGGAGCTGCTGAAAAAAAGAAGTTATACCATTGCTCAGAAAGTTGAAGCAACGTGCATGAGTCAGTCTAGATTTAGATGTTAATTCATCATTTAAATCGGTGTAATTCCGACTTACTAAGAAACAGCAGGTTCTTGCTGAAAATCAAATGTAATCCAAAACATAAGAATGATGTATTTGTAGAGTATTTGGAACATAATCTACCTGGCATTTGGTGCATTCACTATATGGTCTGAGTCATGACTTTGCATACAATAAGTCTCATAGAATTTTTTATTTGAATGCACTTGTGAAAGTATATTAGAAAGCATATTTTTTACTATGAATTGTTGTGTTTTACTCTTAACCTTTTGCTGTCCTTTTCTTTGCTTTGTCATGCTGCATCGTGCTGTGCTTTTCTGAGTGCTGTATAAGGTGCCATGCTGCATCGTGATGTCTCGGGTCTGTTTTGTCCTGAAAGACATAGTGAGGCAGACGAGACAGCCTGCATTACAGCTCCTAATGAAATCTGTCAGTTCAGACTGCACTCAGGGGCAGCCTGAAGTTCAGAAGCACTACTTACCACCACACTGGCGAAGAGAGGGGTTACAAGGTGGGTGTTAGGGGGTGGGTGGGAAGCAGCATGGAATACAAGGATAGACGTTTATTTGGCAGTATTTTTAAATGTTGCTTTGTGTATTTTAGGGAGAGAGATATTAAACACTGATTAAAGTTATATTTTGTGTCATACCAGATTATCTCACTCCAATGGCTCCAAAGCAAAGAAGCAGACAGGCTGGGAGTGAACAGAATACTAATGGGAAAAGAGACATGGGGAAAAAAGGAGTGAAGGAGATTGGGAGGGGTATAGAGAAAGAGTGAGAAAGAGTGAGTGAGAGAGAGAGAGAGAGAGAGAGAGAGAGAGAGAGAGAGAGAGAGAGCATAGGACGGTCTGACAAAAATGTAAGGGCGAGTACTGATTGTGTCAGAGGAAACATCCCCAATATGATTAAAGGGCTGATTGTACAAGAGAGCCTTTGGGAAAATCAAGAATGAATTATAGAAAGACGAGCAATATAATGCCAGCCAAGAGCAAGTAGAGAAAGGATTACAGCAGCACAGTAGGATGTGTTTGAAGGCCAGACAGCACTAGTAGTAGAGAGAGCTGCAGTTCATTGAGGCTATGCTTTCAGAAGGACAAGAAATTTATAGCTTCTTTTTTTCTATTGCATTTAGATAGCAGAAGTAATCCAACAACCATTCAGTTATAACAGACCTCAGTTATAACAGCTTTTTTATTATGTTGTTTCTTAACTTACATAAAGTTTTAAATACATTAAAATCCTCACTGAGGATTTTTTTCCCATTGACTTTATATTACTACAAATCAATTATGCAAAAAATTGGATTTGCATTCCACTTAGTAGAGAATTATTTGTATTTTTTTCACAGCAGGGTCTTTTGCCAAAGATACCAATGTCAATTCAACTTTCTAAGTACTACAGGGTAAAATACAAAATTTTAAAATAATAGACAAGCTGCCTAAAATGTCAACATTTACACTTGAACCGCTCCTCCAACCGCTTTTCCTCCCTCCAGCAATACGGAAGCTGAGGTATATAATGACTTCTGAAACATTCACATCACTTATTTTGTCAAGATCTAAACAACCCTGATGGCCAAGTTTATTTACGTAAATAATTTTGTAATCATATTTTATTAGTCTGATAGGGATGCTCCTCCAGGTACAAAAGCATGGTCCCCTTTAAAGAAAATTATTTGGGGCTACTGAATAGTCTTGTAGGTAACAAAATCAAATTCCATCAGAATGTGCGCAATTAAATTGGAACTTTTATTTCCCAGTTTTTACTAATTTTGTTTTTAAGTGATTGCTCCATTGATCACTTTCAGTTTCTTTAATAAAAACAAATGTGTGTGACTTTAAATAATGAATGACAATATTATGCCTTTTTAGATGTTTGATAGATTCCAATTGAAATAATTTTACAGTATTGAGCATACTCAGTCATACAAATTTAAAAAAGGTTGAACCCATTAGCAGAAGAATCAACCCTTCACAAACTCAAGATGCTGTTTGTGTTTTACTTTTCCAGGTGAGGCTGAGTCACATAGAATAAATAAAAATAACCACAACAACACTGAATTCTCCTTCTTTTTGATACATTATTGATTCATTTATTCGCAAGATGTGAACGTAATATGTAAAGCTGTGCAACAGCATTTCACTCATACCAAGAAAGTAATTTACTGTGTTTTTAACATAATACAATTACTAATCTGTTACTGTTGTTTTGTTGCCGTTTCTAGGTTCTGTCTGACATTCTGCCCTCGGGGCTTCAATGCTTCCGACATACAATGCACAATAAAAAGACCAAAAGTGACACAGTAATGAATGAGTAAAGGTGGCTTAAGTTGTTTCGTTGTGCTCCTTTTAAAGTTCTCCATCTCTCTTAATTTCAAATTCAGATTGAAGATAGGAACCTCTTTTCAATGATTCTCCCTAAAAGCTTTTTTTTACTCGAATAACATGATGCTCCAATTAAGGATCTTCAATGTAAAATTCAAAGCATTTTTTTTCTGTCATGTCTGTTCATTATGCCATGACTAAAATATCTAAGGAACAAATCCACATTATCTGACAAGAGCCATTAGGACCCAAAGAGACAGCTCTTTCAACCAAGTTATTTGCTCATTTTGCCTGGTGTGTTTTTTAGAGGCAAAATGATGTGCATTTACCTCAGAATATTTCAAAGATCAAACCCGAACGGTAAAGAAGAGGTGGCATGAAACAGATACATAAGACTTGAAAAAACACAACAGAACTGTTTCCTGAAAAGTGAAAAGTTTCTCTTGGACTATATCTATTTGTCAAAATGAGAAATCTTATTTATTCTCAAGGAAACGCAAGATCAATCAGTTATCATTAATAATAATTCACCAGATAGTTTGAAATACAATTATTATAACCCTTCTTTTTTTTTTTTTTTTTTTTTTTTTTTTTTTTTTTTAGAAACAACAGAATTTACCCTTAGAACAGCAACAGCCGTTAAACTTAATAAAGTTTGGAATCTATTAATTATGACTTTAAATAAGTGAAACTCATGTAACCTTTAATAATTTTAAATATTGCAGGATTAGAATAATGTTTGTGTATGTTTTTTTTCAGAGGAAAACTTTTTAAAACCTCGAGGAGCCTAAAATTCTTGGCTATTCTACAATACTGCACTATACTCTGTCATGGCCTTGAAAATAACTTCAGTAGAAGTCATAGTTTACTGGAATTATTGCAGGTTAATATTTAAAGGTACTAGGCATTGCTTGCTAGAACTTTTCATTTTTTAAGCACAACTCACACCCTTTATGTTCTGTAAGCATTCTATAAACTAAGTATAAAAAAAGGAGATCATATTTGCCCCTTTTTTGGCATTTTATCCTAAACGGTTTAACCAGTGTCTAAATCCATTTAGAAATGGACAAGAGGTGAAATTTTAAACAGGTCACCAGTACATTGCAAAGCACTCTAACCATGCAATATTTGAGGACGATTTAAAAAGGCAAATCACCTTAACAGTCATGTGTTTATAAAAGTGGTATAAATTACCTACGCAAATGTAAACATCTTTATTTTTTCATATGAAATTTCATAATATGATAATATCTATCATATTTACTTTAACTTTAATATTTTTTAAAGTTCATCTTTCTATTTCATTGAATGTAACAAAACAAAACAACAAAGAAGGTTCTCCATGTTTTCACATACATTTACACATCTAAGAAATAAAAGTGAAAATTAAAAGCATCGTTGGGGGGAGTGTTGGCCTAGAGGTTAGAGCAGTGCACTTGTGCTCTGAGAAGGTTGCAAGTACCCGGTTCAGTCCCCACATTCTGCATTCTGGGTCCTTGAGCAAGACCCTTAACCCCACATTGCTCCCCGGGTGCTGCACAATGGCTGCCTACCGCTCCCCAAGGGGATGGGTTAAATGCAGAGAGTCGATTTCTCCATTGTGAGATCAATAAAAGTTCTATTTCTTTTCTTAGACAGGTGCAAACAAGACAACAGTTCAATCTGCAGTTTAGGGCCAAAAAAAGGATTAACTAACATCTTTGTCTACTCCACATATCATGACAGTTTCTATCCCAACGTTGGCTTTTTGACACAATGAACTCATCAGCCAGGGTAGTAAGACACTCAGCCAGAAATAAGTCCTCTGCAGTTAAACAACCTGCCCCTCTTTTTTTCATCCTAAAAAAGATAATTTGTACACACTTACTTGTACATACTGCCATTATTCTTGCCTTGTCATTTTTGTCCCTTTAAGTGTTCTCACTACACACTGTGTTTTTTTATTTTGAACAGTTGATTACGATGTGAGGAAAACACAAACTTGGCCATTAAAGTTGATTCTGATTCTAAAAGTACAGAGTGTTCTGTAAGTGCTGCTGGTAGGGACTGAAAGATAAAGACTATGACTTAAATTGGGTGTAAAATGGACCTGAAGCGGGCTATTTCAAGTTCAGATGGTACTATTACAGAAATTGGGTGGTTGATGTAACACTACATTGGCTTTGGCTTTTAGTGGATCGAAATAGTATCTGCTAAGAAAGGAGGTAAATATAACCACAGACAACAGAACAAAATGCCTGCCTAAACGAAGCCAATCAAACGATCCCATCTTCACTAATTACATCACAAAACGTCTTATATGAGCTGTATCAGAATTCTTTTAAGTCTGTTTCATTTACGTTTCATTTATTTTCTTTTTCTCATCTTGTCAGATCACCATTACAGACATATGCTTCTCATAAAGTCTGGGGTATATATCTTTCAAGTTTATCTGAAAACCAACTTGCAACTTCATTCCATGGTAATTATTTTTTTAAAGCACAAACAAAAATGAAATAAGCCACATAGGATCATCATGCAAGAGTTTAAACGTTTAAAATTTAAGAGGATGTTGGTAGGAACTGTATAAATAGATTCATGCTAGACTTTTATTTAAACCTTGCTTACAAGCAGCTAACATTTTCTTGTAAGGTGGTGTAAGTCCCAGAAACAGTGTCTGCAGAATTGGAATGATTTCTAAAAAAGTCCTAAATGATGTTTTTTTTCTTTTATTGAAATATGTTTCACAATTACAGCCCATGGAAGTCTATAGAAATCATTGTGTTGGTGCTGTTTTCATTTGATTAATTCATTTTCAACAAAATAAATGTTCTTGCACTATTGGTACTTAAGATCTCATTAAAAGAGTTTCCCTGCCATTTTCCTGTTATGTGTAGACTATGTATGTAGGCTATGTATACACAGAAAACATTTAATATCAAAATGAATTTAGGTTTGCTTGTCAAGCAAAATTGTCACAATGCTGTTTTTTCATCCTGGCATCTCTATTGGGATTTCAAAAAAAATATTGGTCTAAGGACATGTATGAAGAACTGAAACCTTCTAAAACTAAGAACCTGATCCATAGGTAAAGTGTTTTTTTTCCATAAGGCCAGAGCATCTGGGGAGGAAAAAAAAAAAAAAAAAAAACTTTATAAAAAGTTTAAGACTGTTGCCAGTATATAAATGATCTTTACCTAAAGCACTCAGAAAGCTGGAAGGACTGCTGTCTGTTGGAGCTGCTACTAGCATTAGCAGTGCTAAGGCATGTATGTATGTATGTATGTGCATCTCCATTGGTACAGACTGAGGAAGGTGTAGCATGGGTTTAGTAAAATTATTTTTGGGTCATCTTTACCAGTTATAGAATCGCTTCTATAGCAGCTGTTTACCCATAATCATGCTGTGTAATTTCAGCCTTAACAAGAAATAGCTCAAAATTCAAATCAGTCAGGTTTAAATTGATTAAATCAAGTGTATTTTTCACCATCTAAAAATTCCTTATTTTTTATATTTTAGCATGCATCTTTGTAAGTTCTATTTGAGTACTTGACAAGTTCTTATAATATCAGTTACACCACAAGTTACTTGCTTCATATAGTCATATAACTCAGGGTAACCTATTGTGGTATCCATGGTGACATATAGAGATAATGCATTGAGAAAATATTGTTTCTTAGATCCAGCTCTCTGAACTACAGCTTCCTCTGTCTGGATGAGTCATTGTCTGCCCTGCAGCATTTCAATGGTCATATCGAAAGAGTACGCAATGCTTTCATGATAAATTTTAAATTACCACCATAATCTTGAGACAACAGACTGAGCAGGAAAAATAGATAGTTCATTACAGTAATAAGAATAATGCAAATGTTGCATACATTGTTTAAGGTTATGGAGATAAGCAGATTCTCAAGGTAATTATTGCCTCTTTATTGTTAAATAAAAAATGAACAAGCAAAGGTCAATTTATGGCTTGAGATTTTCTTTTTAGACAAGTGTGCTGCCAATCATAGCCACTGCCACTATGTCCTCCATAGTTAAAGCAGCACACACACAAAAACTCACAAAAACACTTTGTCAGGATTCATCATGTCCTACCACCAAGCAACACTCGCCACCCTTGCCCCATGTGGCCGTTACTTAACGCTTTTTGGTCGACGTACACAGTCACAGAAGCACAGATGTATGCTGGCATTCACACATGCCTGGACACACCGCCAGCTCACAGAAGTGCACTGCACTCGTACATTAACAGCTCTGTTTTCCTCTATAATGCAAATAGACTCATGCACATACTTACCTAGTGGTTAAAGTTGTCATTCTATTGATTTGATAGTTGATTTTGCAACAAAAGTTTGAAGAAACAGTCCTCTTGGAAACAAATAGATCAGGATAGTTTTCCAGAAGTTCAATTAAACATTAACTTGATTTTAAAATGAACACGTTGACATTTTGTACCTCTCTTAAAAGCCTTTTCAGCCCCAAATTGAATTGCATGTGCAAACACGTACATCCACCACACACACATATAAAGAAACAGAGCAGGCACTCCTTTTTCCTTTCTGCCTGCTCTGTCCTCTCATCCTGAAGGACTAACATGTAATTACATCGAGTTAAGCTCACAGAATCCTCTCAGACTCCTGAAAGGGCTTGAGGAGCCACAGCCAAAGTCCACAGTCCACTAAAGGTCATGCATTTTGTTCTTCTTCCTCTGATTTTTCTGTCCTTTGCACAGTTGTGCACATACATATGTACAGCACTACGAATTACCCTTTTTATAGATAAAAGCTAATACAAACTATCTAGACTGAGTGGCATCTGTCCAATAATTGAGAGAAGAAAACAACTACCGTACAGTTCAGTGCATATTTTTTGCAGCAGATCTAATGTGATTGTTGAGTTGTTGTTTTTACATCTGTGGTTTGTGGATGAGCTGACCTTTTTCCCCAGTCGTAACCAGACGTTCATCCCAACAAGCCTCCAGCTGTACAACACATTTTAATGAGGACACATGTTGCTGTGTAAACAGAAGTAAGAGCCAGATGATAGCTTGAGGTTAAAGAGTCTCGAGTACGTGAGTAAACATGATGAGAAGCAGGTTACAATGATGCAGGCCGCATGAGCCCTCAAAGGAGACTAATATTTACAAACCCAAGCCAGCTCTTTAATGAAAAGAAATGTCTACAGTGGGATGGTTGGATTACAAATTTAAACTGAATTCAGTTTAGAATATCTTAACATCAAATAGTTCAATAGTTAACAAGCTGAATTCCATATACAAATAGATTCTTCTACATAAGCTTTTAATATATCAAGTTCCAGTTTTTGCAAAGCATTTGCAAAACAGCCAAAGATTATTCAATCACATTTCCCTCATAAAGAAGCTTGAATGAAACAGAAATGTGTTTTACTGTCCCTTAGTAATGAACTTAGGTCTACCAGCAGTAATTGACAGGTTAATTTAGACATGTAGATTCCTAGGATGAATCCTTTAATCTTTTATGCTTAGATGTTTAAGATTCCCAAGCTAATTTTAACTTCATACAAAGATCAGTTGAGTTAAAACAAAATGCAATCCTTTCAAAAGATGTTTGTAATTTTGGTTGGCCAGCCATTCCTGGAGATGCTTACCACTGTTATATGTTGGTAGCTCTTTTTTTAATCCCTTTTTTCAAGACCGATTTATATGAGTAACTTCGTTGCCACCCTCTGTTTTTAAATATAATTTTACTGGATATAGTATGCCTTTGGCGTACTTTCTGTCATCAAAGAGGTTCTAGTTCAGTTGTTTCCTTATTCTATGGGTCGAACAGTGATCAAGCTTGGGAAGAGAATTGTAACTTTGCAGAAATTAAACTATAAAGAGAGCAAGACCACTGATGTGGATCATATCATAAGACTTTCAACAATTGCAGCATCAGATTAGCCGAAGTAACATATCAAATCCTGGGATTCATCTGTAAATAGGATGATTAGATGAGCGGGTACTCATTGACAAAGCTGACAACAATCTTAGAATTTCAGAGGGGTTGTGAAAAAAACAGAACTGCTTTATGAACAGTGGTTCCATTAAAGTTAGACAGGGCATGGATGGATGGATGGATGGATCGCAAAAAGAAATATTCATGTGGTGCCAAATATAGTACCTTAAAATACAGAAAAGGGACAACATAAGATAGAGAAGAACAAAGTAACATGTCGAAAATAGCCCCATTTGTGTGATAGATGCAATATAGAAGCCCTCTATTCCCTCATCCCCCTCTCTCATTTTCCCTCTCCCTACTTATCCCCGATGAGTCATAGTATACCAAAAGCTCAACAGGATCCTGAGGGATAATAATGAGAACAATGCTTGTTAATTAGCTTAACTTCAGCTGCTAGTGATTCCACTGAAATGTGCAGCTTGGTAATGCCAACATTCATTATCAAAATAAAATAAAATAAAAACAGAACATAAGGCTGGTGTGCATATAAGTAGAAACCTTGTTAGTTCTGTGTTTGATAGGTTATTTATATTTTCCCTGAAAATACTTTACAAACAGAGGTCTCTACTACCTAACTCTATGAGGATCTTGTTGTGCTTTGCAATGCTTCTAATAAACTGGAAACTGCTTTTTTTATGCAACCTGAAAGTTGTAAAGGTAACAACATTCATATTGCTTTTAAAACATTAGGAATCTTCACGTGCAAAAAGCAAAGATAATCAACATTAATCAGTTTGCTACGAAAGATGCAAGAAAGACATTTTCTGTATAAAAAGACGTGGGCAATTCAAAATGTTAAAAGAGGTGAGGCTGAATTTCGGTTAGACAGCTGTGCTCCGGAGAGTTCAGAACAGGATGAATTTTTACATCAGACAGGATTACTCTGTTACCTAACTATAATTCCTGTCATAGTTTTGTATTAATAGCAACAATCTACTAATTCAGCAAACTGAAGCTGGTGTCATTAGGTTTAGTTTTTGAGGGTTAATGTATATTTGCAATTACATTTAGAAACTGTAATTTTAAGTGGTTTTTGGATAAAAGAATGCATAGTCTGTGGGTCCCAATGAGACATCCTTTGCCCCATCCTATCGCTACATCAAAATTCTAGATCAGCCACTGACCATAAGCATAAAAGAACAGTGTCATAAAACAAATGGAGGATGTTGAGGTCCCCAATGGAAAATAGTTTCCAGCATTCATTCAGACTTTCTGGGGGCTTTCCTGTTGAAATTTACAACATGGCAATTGAAAATTTGGACTTTTGAAGACAAACTGAAGACACCAAAAGACTGCAACTAGAATAGAATTCAACTTTATTGTCATTACACTGTCAAGTAGAAAGCAATGAAATGTAGTTTGCATCTATCCAGAAGTGCTGTACAGGATATGAATATTTATTTACATGTGCACAGAGTGTCATGATTGCAGCCCTGATAGCTGATCTAATTACTTACTTCACTCACCTGCCGTACCCTCCCTAATCACCATTTGTCATTTATCCTATCCACCTGCTCCTTCTACTTTATATATGGTTCAGCCCAGCTATTGGGGCCAGATCATTGCTGTATGTATGTATGTTTGTTCGTTCGCGTGAGTTTTTAGTTTTTGTTGGAGATCATGGCTGATTTCCAGAGTTCGTGTTCTCGTTCTTGGAGGCCAGTACTAGAGAGGGTTTCTTTGTCTTAGTGTTTCCTGATCGTGTCCTGGCTCTTCTCCGCTGAGTGTGCCTTTTTTAATTTGTGGCTCGGCGGGAGGGAGCAAGTTTAAAGCTTCATAGTCCTGTCTTTTATCATCTGAGCATGCCCTGATCCTGTTTTGGCTCAGTGGAGGGAGCCAGTTTAAGGTTCCGCAGTTTTTCTGGTGTTGCATCTTGTTTCTCCCTCTCAGCTGCTGAGCCTGCCTGTCTGCATCCAAACACGTCTGCCTGAGTTTGCTGCTGGACTCATGGAACCACTGATCTGTCTGTCCCTGCTCTGATCAGAACCCCTGATCTTAGAACCGTCTTGTT
>NW_015150479.1:1433553-1437430 GCF_000732505.1 Cyprinodon variegatus
GTTGGGAAAGAGAAGATGAAAAATGTTCATCACTGAAAGCCGTGAGTGACAAACAATTTGAAATCCAAATGATTCCTTTTTAATGGTGTGCTGTGTATTTACAAAACTTCTTATCGCTTCAGTTCAGGAGCATTTGCTGTGCAACAGTAATTTAAAGTGCATAATTAAAAAGGGCTCTTAAAAGGAATTCCATTACAGTGATCAGACATGAGACTAGACTGGACTAATCATGCATGAACATGGAAACATTGTCTAAAAAACATGTAAAAAGACCTTTAATTTCTAGGAAATATATCAATCATAAAATCAAATAAAAAGAACAATTAAAAAAGTTAAAGGATATTTGCATACAATCAACATATAGAAGATATACAAAATAGACTTTTTCTATAGAAAATAGATTTTTTTTCCTTTTCCAGCATCACAAGTTTGAATACAATTCAATAGCTTAAAGACTTTCATTGTCCTTGTTTTTCAGGCCCCAGGTTGCAGAATTCCAAATGAATCCCACAAAGCATGGACAACACAGTTACTGTGTTTGTTTGAGCTTTCATCAGAACCCGTTCATCAAGATAGAAGTGCAACAAGAACAGAAGTGAACAGCAGCCAAACTGAGTGGAATAAATGGAGTTGCGTAATCTCTAAAAGCAAGTTTTCCTTTGATGAAAGTAAACGAGTCTCCTTTGGGAGATCACTGCTAAAAACAGATTATCAGTTTTAACATCCACAGCGGAGAAAGCAAACAGTCATGTTGATAATGATGTTGCTGTGAACTATTATGCTTAGATGTTCTCAACTTTTGGGTTTTGCATTTCATTTGATTTTTATTTAACTTCTTATTACAACAAAAAACAATCTTAAAATGACTAAATCAACAGTGCAGACTTTACTTACAATACCTGCATAGCAAGTATAATTTTAAGTGCAATATACGCAGAAATAAAATGCATTTTTTGAAGTGCAATATGTAACACTATCCTCTGTTCTCTCATATTCAATACAAACACATTTTATTTTATTTTTTGTCTGAGCATGGTTAGTCTTGTTTAGCATCAGTGGGCTATCTAGGTCCATAAATGGAGTGCAAAAGGTATCTTGACTTTATGACATTTACTTATTTCCATAATCGGATATGCATTTGAATGTATTGGTACTCAGTTCAATGCATCTTCTACATTTTCATTTAAAAAAAGTAAAATGCAACTTTGAGACAGGCTAATTACATCCTAAAACCAATCTAACTGATCCAATCTAATGTTATGGTGGCCAAAAATAGTGTACTTCCTACCATTGCCAAATATATTCACAGCTGACTAGTGGCCCGCCTTTTCCAATGTTGTCAAACAGACTTTGTAACAACAGCAATTATCTTTAATTATCAGCAGGAAATACTTGTATTTACAGTGTTTTGCAGTGTCTTTTTAACCCCTTGTTGCTGCCTAAACTGGACTCAGGTTTCAGGGATACATGGTTAGCATTACAGAAGTTATTTATTGAAGGGAAACATAAACAGATACAGAAGCTCCAGATTAAAGAGCTTGTTTTGGAGCCAGAAAATCTTGAAAAAAAAAAAAAAAAACTTATATATATATTTATATATATATCAAACAAAGGCATCTCAATCAGACTCTACAATGTTTTGGGTTTTTTTCTAAAGCAGCGAAAAAACACCTTTTGCTCCAGACTAAAATAAAAAAACCCCGGAATCCTGGATTTAAGAGAAGCAACAACCAAAATATCAAATGACATGGAATCAACAGCTTGGTGTAAAGGAATGCTTGACTTTAATTATAATTTAGCACAGCAGCATACTTTTTGTGTGTTTGAGCCACACAATATGTGATTGTAAGAAAAATAAGAATGTGTTTGGGGAATGCATAGTGTGTCTTTGGAATGATATTTTAACTGCAGATTGTGGATAAATCATCTAGAGTAAAGAACCTACTGATTTAGTGAAAAAATCTGAAACTTGCACCAAGTCTGCATCCCTAGAAAGTAAATTATAGTAAGTAGTTGTACAAAAAGGAAGGAATTTTGAATAAAACGAGTAGAAATTGCAACATCTGAGCTGAATGCTGCCTGAATCCTGGTCTTTCTGATTGCAGATTTTCTCACATGCTGTCTTTCCACATGACATATAGACCCTCTGAGGTCACTACAGAGAGCTTTAAGTCTCTGGGTAAGGTACCAGTTAGTTAAGTCTTGAAGCTTTCCTGACATCTATAACCCTTATTGGTAAACTTAAATAAACTTAAACCTTATTAAGAGATTTAGTCAATGCTGCTTTTTGCTTTTAGTGACCATTATCCTATGTCTCATGCATGGATTCTAAAACTCACCCCAGACTATTTTGTTCCCTTTCTTTCGAAGTTGCTTATAAATTTGTTTTCTTCCTGCATTAATGATGTTCTTTCTTTTCAAGCAGATTTTTAGAAAATATTTGTTTTTGTATGTGCCATTAAAATGCATTTTCATAATTGGAAAGGCCTTAAAATTCATAGCACACTTCATGGTAGCAGGTGGTTCAACAGTCTGCAGCCATAAGAACGTGGGAATGCTGGGTACATGAGCTGCTGATATACATTAATTTCACTACAAACTGCAAAGCAGGATTTTCAGTCACTCAAAGATGTGGCAGAGCTGTAGCATCTGGCATTTTCCCACCAAGATTTTTTTTTCACTTAAAGTAGCAAAAACGTTTGCAGCCCCTCCTTCTGCAACATTACTTGCAGCTTTATATCAGCCTATTTTGACATTTCGCATTTTTTTTTTGTTTCCTGCTGAATTCTCATTATGGGTAATCACTTGACAAGTATGCTAAAATTTCAAGTCTTTATACCGACTCTCATCTGCTGATTTCAGCTGCTAATGACATGAGGGATTTTTTTTTCCTTACAAATTTTGGCTGGCTCATTACCCAGGTGCTTGCCCTCTGCGTGTTCACACATGCAGTTGTGTAAATCCACCCACACTCACGAGGACATTTCTACACAAGAATGAGAAGAAACAGGCATGCATAAACATTTTTTAATACTGAATAGTATGTGGGTAAGTCAAAAATGTTCCAGAAATTTGGTGGGGCAACTCTTGAAGAATGGGGGGAGTAACCATCTTTTTCTAAAGCAGCATCTGCATGAAAGCAGGAGTAGTGATCCTCACCATTGAGCTACAAAATTTCACATTTTAAATATCTGATCTGTAGTAAATAAGGATCTGCCTGGAGTGACCCTAATTTATTTTCTTGGAGAAATTGTTCCTCCTGCAGAGGGAGGTTTCCTGGCTCTCACCTATTCACCTGTGGGAGATCCTTCCTCCTGAGCTGTTATGGGGGAGGCTGGTGTGCACACGGAAACCCAGTGATGATTCACTTAGCTTCCTTCATCTAGAGAAACATATCCTCAGCTCACTTGCCTGATCCGAGCAATATTTTACACTCCTCCACCTCCTCTCTCACCTTAGTCAGAGAGCTGTTCCTTTTGACAGAGTGAGTCACAAGCAAATCCACAGATATAGATGCCCCGTGTGGGCAGATGGTGCCCCCCATGCTCAGCTGCAGCAACTGCAACTCCAAAGCCTGTACAGCCATCTTTAGAGGCTATGAAACATAAAACTCCTCCACGTTGTCCCCATTTGTACTTGAATATGTTTCATATGCATTGTCTGAACCATAAAATTAGTTAATAAAAAGATTTTCCTTTGCTGAACAAATAATAATGTTTTTATCTAAGGCTATGTATTTAATTAATAATTTCAAAATTCTTCCTCTCAGCAGCTGTAAGACTCTGCAACCATCACTGTTCCCAATAACCTTAATAAGTTTTTACATTCATGCTGATTTTTTCACAGTTTCTGTCTTAGTCGGTTAAATAACGTGCTG
>NW_015150479.1:1437458-1443715 GCF_000732505.1 Cyprinodon variegatus
CTGGTGTTGCTGGTTTTTTTCCCACATATCCATCACTGTAAAAATGTTCACAGCTTTATAAACTGTACAGTATTATTATTTTATTTGTTTATTTTCTTAACTCTGTTAACTCTTATTCTGTTATTTTTATACACTTTTTTAAGGTCCACAATTGTGACCAATTTGGCTATAATCTTTTGCTGCTGTAACACCACAATTTCCCCATTGTGGGACAATAAAGGATTTTCTATTTGATTTTGATTTCTAAATACCCCTTGCAAGATTTTGACTAAACTAGCTTGTTGCATTTTAGTTACATAAGCCTCTGCATATATAACAAAAACAAAATGGATACACACCCATAATGAGCATAAAGTGTACAAAGGTGATTGCTTCTTATCCCCCTTTGTATGCCACTTCTTCCTGCAATCAGGATCTGATGTGTGAAAAATGTCACACCCTATCCGGACTTGACTGCTCTGCCTCACTGGGCCAAGGGTTGAACTAAAGGAAAGGGTGGAAACCTCAAAGAGGAGGAGGAGGTGTTAGTGGCATCCTCTATGAGGGAAACATATGTATGACTTTTAGGAAGACACCAGCTTCTATGCTGGGTTAAACAAAATGGATGTAGTGAGGAAGCTTTATCACTAAGAGGATCTGAGGTATCCATAACATTCTTTTCATCAAAATCTAAAATTGCTTTTGGGGAAGAATCTTTGCTTGGCTTGTGTTGAATAAATAATCCTTTTTAGGCATTATTAAAGGAAAATTTTTCACAAGAGAAATTGACAAAATTACAATAACTCTGGCATAGTAGAGTAACAGCTATTGGCTACAACAATATTTGAGATTAAAATCTCAGTACCAAAAAGAAAAATGGTCATTTAGAATCTAGGCTTTAGAAAAATTATTATATTTGGACTTTCTTACCCAAATTATAATTCATGGAAGCTCTGTATTCGAATCTGGTGAAACGTCTTCAAACTTGGAAACAGAGACCAGGGGATTGTTTTTTAACTTTTTGGGAATTTTCTTATTACTGTTTTCTGGTAGATTATTGAGAAAAATCACTGTAAAGAAAAATATTTCCTTTTGCTGGGGAGTTAGCTGGGTAACCAGAAAAAAGTTAGCAAAGGATGATGTTTTAAGAAAACAGCATCTTTGTTCATTTAATTATTCAGAATCTCACAGGAAAGTGTTTATGAATGCTGTCATGATGGGTCATATTTAATTTCTTTAACCACCTATGGTGTGGGCAGGAAATAAGGTAACTGGAACCTAATGAGTATAAGGTGAAGCTCTTTTAAAAGACAAAGAAATAATGGGTTTATTAATCAAACTGCAAATCTAAAAAAAAGGTTTTCGTATTTAATGAATAACCAAACATTTCCTACATTGGAAATTGCAAAACAGGTATTTTAAAGATGTAAAAGTCTCAAGAGTTCAGTGTTTTTAAGGCTTTTCTGAATATTTCCTCCCACACAATAAATCACATACACTGATGTCTAAATCGCCCAAAGGTTGATAAGAGGGAGCTTTATTCAACCTGATGCATTAATAAGATGTCGAGGGTATTTTCCTCACTCCCACCTGACCTGTCCACAGACAATGTTCAGCCACTGGCGTAAAGTGGGCTAAATAAGGACAATCAGCTTTTTATTAATGCGCTATTCAGCCATAAAAGCAAAAGGCCAAGTAGTCCCAGTAAGCACTAACATGCAATTTACTTTTTAGATAAAGCTCTTTTTACTTTCACAATAATAAAAACTCTTTGCTTCCATCGAATGTACCAAGCTTGGCTTTGTACACATTCTGTATGTTCCTACTCTTTTCTTATTTCATTCTATGTAAAAGTTATCTGCAAAAAAAATAGTCTAAATTGGTGAAGTGAAATAAGACAAATATGCAAAAAAATAATTAAAAAAAATAGAAAACCTACACATGCATTTTTTTCTGTTATTTGGTCTTTTTTGAAGTTATAGTTATGTTTTTTAAATTAGATAGTATAAACTAACTTCAACTATACATTTTATCTGAAATTGCAAGGTGCTAAAACATGAAAGATACTAAAAGCAGTGATTACTTTTGCAAAGCATAGTGCATTGGAATTTCTGTGAGTAGGCCTTGTTATACATGTCAGGGCATGATGCTATCAGGATAGACTGCTAAATTGTCAACAATTGTGCTGAGCAACAATATCAACATCAAATGTGACCTCGGGTGTTATTTGCATCATAATGTAACGTTTGATGTCATAATAAAGCCTGCATCTGCTCCCAAAACACATTTTAATTGGAAACATGAAGAAAAGAAAAGACATATTTGCTTTATCCAGCTGTGTAATAGCCTCCAGATTTTGTTTTTTGTTAGTAATTTCGTATTTGAGGAAAAGGATATTTATGAGTTCTTGAATCTAAACAGTACAATAATATGCTTTCTGTTCGAATTATTTTGTTAGAGCTTAGTATAGTGGAATTTGCTAAAAGGTATAACATCCTTTCAGCCTTTTTGGACACGTAGAGCTGACGCAAAAATTGCGGTTTTGTCTTGAAAAGGAAAGTATAGGCACGTCTGGCCTCTTCTCATCTTCCTTGGGGGTCATCTTCACATCAGAGAGAGGCATCCTGGACACAGAGTGAGGGGAAACACAAAGGAAGAGGATGTGTGTTGTTTTCTTTTTAGTGTTTGTTAAACTGTGTGTGTGTGTGACTGTGGGTATATGCTGCTGCTTGTAAAAGCTCTTTATTTCGCAGTCCTGGGAACAGCTGCAGGCAGGACTTCCTGTTCTGCACAGGAAACAAAATGGTGGAGTATAGGAGGCCTGGAACAATGCTGTGAAAGTCAGCCACCACCCAGGTCAGAGGGGCGAGGTGCTTGTGAATCAGAAGGTGGAGAGGTGAGCCGTGTGTGTCCCCCTTTCTGCTTCCTAGCAAAATATGGGAACACCTTCCCTGCTTTGGCATTTAGGTGGGATTCAGGTTGGTCAGTTTCAGTTCCAGAAAGCACCTGCTTCAAGACAGTGTTTGATTGATGACCAGACATTTTTGAAAAAATTGTGAAAATAATATTTGCTTCCTCAACAAAATGCTTTGTAGAAATAAATTATTATTTGTCAACATAGAGGATATAACATTTGGATAAAGTTGCAAGACTGTTTCTTCCCCTTTGCATCCGTCTTCACTCGTCTAAATACTGGACCTCTGTACATTAAAAACGAATGCTCGCCGAACAAAACTTAAGTCCAAATTTATAAGTTTTCATGGTTTTTCTCACACTTTCCTTTTACTACATCTTTGTGTCACTGTGACTTTGGGCTAGCTGCCAAAGTGACTCCTGTCATGAGCATTCTCACGTTGCAAACCTGATTAGAATAGCATGGAGGATGGAAGTTTACAGCTGTGCTTTTGTTTTCAGGATGCTTCACAGGGGCTATATTTAGTCTCCTTGGCATTTAGCAATCTGACTGCTTTGTATGTAGCTGTTCTATCCTTTCCTGTTTCTGAATGGAACTAGTTTCTAAGCAAATCACATGAACACGAGTTAAATTTGTAAAAAAAAAAAAAAAAAAAAAAAAAGCAAGTCAAATGGTAGTTACAATGACTTCCACTTTGTATACCCCTTGAAATGTTGATCATGTTGTATACTGCAACCACAAAGTTCAAAGTTTGAGTGGATTATATTTTTCATAGACCTCCAAAAATATATAATAACTACCAAGTGGAAGAAAATGCTATGGGATAGATTTCATGAAATATGCACAGGTATTCAAGCCTTTAAGTCAGATATTTAGTACAACCACAAATCACCTAGTTAGTACATAGGGTTTCCTGGTGCATATTTTAAACTTCAAATAAAACTATTATGTGAAGAAAATTGGAAAAGTAAAAAGAATAATGGTTACATATTAAAGTGGTTTTAGATTATGAAACAGTTTTCCAAACTTAGAACAGAGCACTGTTCAATCACCAAAAAAACGACTTGAAAGTAAGACATGATTGTCTACCTCAAATGATAGACATTGGAACAGAATTAATCCGAGTTTTTAACTTTAACAGAATATTATAAATAATTTCTTGACAGGCCAGCTATTGCTATTGCATGTTGGTGCGCAGCCCTGATAAGACCAATATTGAACTTGTTGACTTAAATGCAATATGCTGTGTGTAAAAATAACATCACGCATGACTGACACCAATCCACATCCACCATGAAGATTATTGACTGTTGCAGGACAATGAACCTAGAAAAATAGTCAGAGCTACAGTGGAACATCCATCCATCCATTTTCTCTCTCTTACTCCTTTTCAGGATCACAGTTGGGCTGGTGTCTCTCTCAGCCAGTCTATGGGCGAGAGGCGGGGTACACCGTGGACAGGTCACCAGTCTGTCGCAGGGCAACACAAAGACACACAACCATGCACACACACACTCACACAGAAAAGCCAATTAACCTAACACTCATGTTTGGACTATGGGAGGAAGCCAGAGTACCGAGAGAGAACTCAAACATGCAAAGGGAGAACAAGCAAATTGCATGTAGAAAGACCCGGGGCCAGAAATCAAACTCAGAACCTCCTTGCTGCAAGGGACCAGCGCTACCCACTGTTCCACTGTGCAGCCCTTCAGTGGAACAGTTTAGACCAAACTCAATATATTTGTTAGAATGGCTCAGTCCTGGCCTGGTGACCTTTGCTGCATCTCTTTCTCAGAGACTCAGAGATTTTCTAAACAAAGACTAACTACCGTATACTTTCCCAAAGCCTTTGCTAATAAATAGACGAATATATTCAAACATCCATGCTTTCTAGATAAAAGGTATAGTGGGTAAAATTATTTTTGGTTTGAGTTTTGGGCGAACATATTTTCCATTGTCATTACTTACCTACTTTTATCAGCAATCATTCTGGATAAATACATATTTACAAGTACTAATATCTACATAAATTGATTATTTAATACGTTTTTATTAAAATAGTTATGTATCTATGATTTCACTGAAGAGTCCTAGATGACTTGCAGAGACACATAATTTTCCTCTTTAGCCCATAAAAAATCTAAATCTATTCTGCTTGAATTCTGTACTTATCATCTTTAATGTAAGCATATTGATGTGCATAATTAACTACAGTGTTTTTGTTGTCAAGAAATAGTTAATATATGAAAAATTAAAATGTTTTGAATATTCCACCTGAGATTATTACTGCTGCCACCTTCTGTATATAGAGGGAAATAAATGGTTGGGGGGGCCCCAGGGGTGGCCAGTGATTGGCTAAGGGTGGCCATGGCCACCCCTGGCCCCCCATCTAGCTCCGCCCCTGCTCTTCCTCTCTGTCTGATCACATTTCCTGTCTGCCTGCTTTGAAAAATTAAAAATGAATGTAACATAAAGAATACTAGAGCAAGAAAAGTAATTTTAGAATGCCCCTTTCAAAGTCTGGACACCCAAACCAACTAAGAATCTGGGACATGATTTAAAAGTTGATGTGGACTGATAATCTCCATCTAATCTTGTGGGTTGAGCTAATAAGGAAAAATAGAAACATTTTAAAACATAAAGTCTCTAGATGTTCAGTTACTGCAGACATAAACAAAATTTGACAAAAGAGTATTTCTTAAAGCAGGAGCTTAGAGTGAATAAAAAAAGATCCCCCAAGCTTCACATTTAATTTTGCAAAACATAAAAAAAAACGGTGCATCATTTTCAATGGATTTTTATTGGTCTATCACATCAAATCACAGTAAGATAGACATTTGTTTAAGTTTGTGAGCTGGTGAAATATGAACAACCTAAAGCAGTGTGAATGTTTTTGGCAAGGCATACCTCTTTATTTCCAGCATTGCAAGATTGATGGTGTAGAGGAAAAGGTGGAAGCAGTTAGGAATGCAAGACAATAGAAACATGTAGGCCAAACGCCATGCCAGTTATGCACATAGGAAAAGTGAGCGATTATGTAATGAAACATTAAATGCTACCCCACCAGAGATTTCCACTCGCTATTTTCCTTTTCCACTTCATCCACCTACAGTCTTCTGATAATGGCTGAAAATATAGAGGTGTGATTAGAGCAGAACTGGAGCGCTCAGGGGATGCCAAGACATTTAAAACACTGTTTCTAACTTCTAAGTGTTATCAGTAATTTGTCAATTTAAACTGAATCGTGCTGCAGGATGACATTTTAGTTTGAACCTTTCTTAGTCTAATAACTTTTACTACTGAGATACCATAGAGTCGACACAGAAATACTATATTGGGGAAGTGAAGCATGACATTAAATTCA
>NW_015150479.1:1445323-1446558 GCF_000732505.1 Cyprinodon variegatus
AGAATCTGAAAGGGAAACTCAAACCTGTTGCCTGCAAACTCTCAAACCAAGCTCTGCCTCCGCCAAGCCCTCAGCCTGCCGACAGCCTCTGGACCCTCCTGGTTCCCCCTCTCTGCCGCTCTGCTCAAACTCCAGATCAGGTACAGACCTGCACTCTCTAACTCTGCAAATTACCTGGACTTCAGCCCACCACTCTGGCCCCCTCTGCAGTGAACCCAGTCGTGACCAGTCCTGGATCTGATAACCCCTTGGATCAGTACTTATTTCACTGTGTTGTTTCAATAAACCTTTGAACTTTTTCCCTTGAGTCCGTGTGTTCTGCATGTGGGTTAGAAACCTAAAACCTAACATGACATCAAGCAAGTTACATGGTCATAATCTTGAACATAAACTTTATTGTTTCCACTTCATCCATCTACAGTCTTCTGATAATGGCAGAAAATATAGAGGTGTGATTAGAGCAGAACTGTTGCGCTTAGGGAATGCCAAGACATTTAAAACACTGTTTCTAACTTCTAAGTGTTATCAGTAATTTGTCAATTTAAACTGAATCATGCTGCAGGATGACATTTTAGTTTGAACCTTTCTTAGTCGAATAACTTTTAGAGTCGACACAGAAATACTATATTGGGGAACTGAAGCATGACATTAAATTCACTGCTCGCTCCATCTAAGAGAAACATTCATTTTTAAACGTAAGGAAGCATTTTCTGAGAACTTTTTGTCTTTTTATCATTAACAGATGGCTATTGTTTCCAGACAGCATCTAAGGAGACAGCTGTGGTGTCTTTGCATATCAGGCCTCTTACTTAAAAGGGAAAAAGGACAATGATGAAAACCCCTTGCACTGCAGGTCACTAGGGTAATAAGACTTATGACCTTTTAAAATTGCATTTTTCCTAATAGAGGACGGCAGAGTTAAAAAATCATGAACCTAAGTAATAGTACAATTACTTTAATAAACTTAAGTTATGTTTATAGTGTAATATCTAACTTAAAAGTAAAAGGTGCCTTACTGAAACTTAATTCACAGGGGGAAAGTTTCTAAGTGGCTTTTTATGAGAAGGAGACAGTCTCTCTCATGCACTTTATAAAGGAAAGTTTAAATATTGGTCTCAAACTGTTTGCAATTAATGAAGCATGTTTATGAATGAATATGAGCAAAGCATTTTAACATGACATTATGAATATATAGGAGATACACTATAATCTATAATTCAAATGTTGTCCATTTA
>NW_015150479.1:1448684-1467492 GCF_000732505.1 Cyprinodon variegatus
TCGTTCTATTGGCTGGAAAGGTTGCTAGACAGCGGGGAGAACTTTTTTTATTTTCTTTCTGAGGAGCGGCATGAATGGGGTTTTAATCAGATATACACAGCACCGAAAGCAAAATATGTGTACAAAATATTGGTGGGGACTGTCCCCCTACCGGTCAAGATTGGTGGGGACATGTCCACACCAGTCCTTAAGGAAGTTACGCCTATGGTATAGCTCTGGATTGGGGAGTAATGGCTTAGTGGTTAGGACATTGTGCTTGGAATCCAGAGGTTTTGAGTTCAAACCCCACTCCCACGGACTGCAACTCTGGGTCCCTGAGGAAGACCCTTAACCCCAAACTGCTCCCCAGGCGCCGCACAATGGCAGCCCACTGCTCCCCAAACGGATGGGTTAAAGGCAGAGACTTCATTTTGTTGCTTTGTACTTGTGACAGTGTAATCTATTTTTTGATTACATTTTTGATTAAATTCCCTTACTATAAAATAAAACTATTTCACAGTTTCACAGTAACTTTACAACCCAAAATATTGAAGTATTTTTTGGGGATTTTATCCTATAGCAATCTTGATGATACTAATTCTGTTCTACTCAATCCTATTCTCATTCTAGTCTAAATTTTTACAGCCCCCAGGATCTGTTGATATTGCAGATTTCTGTTTGTACCAGTTTTTGCTTCTTTGTTTCTTGAAGACGAAAAGTAAAACTTTGCGGTAGCCTCCAGTTTTTTGCAGCTTCTAAAGACACTGCAATTGCAAATGTTTCACAGACTCGGAAAGGGTAACACTTTGCAAGTTTGACACGACAGTCGAAATGCGAGACACAGTACTTGTTGCTGCCGCTGAATAACCCCACAAATTCTTCATCATGTTTCCTGTGTCCAATACATGCAAACTATCTCAAGTGTATTTACCCTTAATTTAAGTAAGTAGATACAATGATTTGCCAATCGAATGTGCATTTTTACACTTAACTTAAGATAATTAGATACTATGCACTTAAAATAAGAGACTGCAGTTTTTTCTTGTTTTAATTATAAATTGTCTTATTCCATTTGCAAAGTGTCTTACTAACCTGCTCAATTCAATAAGAAATTCCCTTTTTTAAGTATAATTGATTTAATTAGATTTCAATTTTTTTTGCAGTGTCGCTTGTAACAAACCGAATGTTTTAATCGTTTCTTCTTTCAACTGTTTTTATAATTTTTTTCTATGTATATTGTTTTCCACTTTCCCATAATGTGCAATCTGGGGGAAGTTTTTCTAACAAATTATCAGCAATATACATAAGGAACAGAAACATAAATTAAATAAATGGTGAAAAGAATGTTGTTGCAAATTTACAGAATGTGAACTTATTTACACGGATACATCCAATATAGAAACATACTGATAATTTTGCAGTTATCAAAAAGTATCTATGCTTGAATAGAATTCTTTTTTTTATAGAGGCACCCACATATACTTATGTGAAGTGATTACATATGTATGAGTTCAACATTAAGGTCATCCACTAGTGACTAATTCTCCCATTAAAAAGGTAATAATTATTTTCCTCTTTACTTGTCATGTCATTCAGAAAAGAGGCACTCTTCGTAAATGTGCCACAACTGTCTAATATTTTCCAAGGCGTACCCTTTTTAAAACAGTCTATCTTTTCACCGGCATGTAGGTGGCTCAGGCTGATAGCTCCCTTTTGTATTTTAGTAACTGCTAGAATGGCCATATGAGAATGGGTGGTGAGTGTGTGAAACATGAATTAATTTATGCTCCAAAGAACATCAAACAAAACAGAACATTTCCCCAAGTTTTCAGCCTCTCTATCCTCTGTTCCTCTTTCCTTCACAAACTGTTCTTGTGACAGAATCTTCGGTTCCCATGGAGACAGGATCACCCACGTGTCTCGTCATGAGGAGCCTCTTATCCATGACAACACAGCTGTTTCCTTTTTCCTTCACATTTGGTGCATTGCTCATCACATTGCATATTCTTCACAAGACTTGAATCAATGGTGCTTTTGGAGCCCAGCATCCTGCCTAAGCTGCTAAAGACCTTCACACTGCTGCCATGATAAATGCCTTTCTAAACTGCCATTCTTGTAAGGAGATGCATCTGAATCAATAAGTCCAAAGGGAGCATTGAGGCGTGAAAAGGAACAATATTTGATCACTTACTAGTGGATCATGCACCTCTTTTTTTGGGCAATTTGAGTCCATCTTTTAACGTTTGTTTGTGTTGGACTTGTATATGATTTTAAAAGAAACGAAAGCAGCCATATATTTTCTAACCATTCACATGTTGCGTCACCTTCACAAATATGGGCATTTCCGCTTCTGCTGTTTAAAGAATCAAGTCACTCAGAAGTGATCTTAAGTGAAACGTGAGCACGCAGTGACGCAAGTGATGATTATAAATACAAACACCTACACATATAGATAGTACGTCTGAGCACAGAGAGAAAGGAAATTACATTTCCCACTCACTGTTTCTCCTACTTGTAGAGCTACAAATATTTACAAAAAGGATTCAGAGCACAGGCAGAAGCGCCTGTTTTTTTTTTTTCAGGACTTATGAGTTTTTCCATCAACTTTCAGCTGATAAATCTTTGAGGACTTTCTTCTGTTGAAGTGCAGGCTGAGCCTCATCATTAAATGACTTTCTTCTGCTTTTGTTTGTCTTTGTCACACTTAATATATCAGTTCAGTATGCAAAGTTTAATATCAAAGATATTAAACCCTATATTTAACTGTGGTCGGTTGATCCTTTTTGTCTTAGATTTATTTCCCATATAGCAGGATAAACACCCATTAGATCCACTTTCTTACTATCAAACCACAGATATCTTTTAATTGTGGGGGGATTAAAAAAGAGACGTGAGATTGGCCTGTGTTTTTTCTTTGGTCAACACTTTTTTTTCTTTTACCTCCTGCCATGGAAGCCATTGACGTTAAGTGAAAAGGCCAGCAGTGTTTTAGTGTTCAATGCTTTCTAAGATTAATTTTGAAAATGAAGTTACATAATCACACAGTTTAACTTGAAGATGTTAATGGATGCGGGGGTGCATTTTTTAAACCACTGTGTCTAAATAAATTGGATTCCCTTTTTGTAAATGGAGGATTTGATTTCATTATCTTGTCTCACCACCTTTAAGCATTGTTTCTTAAAATGTCTCTCTGTTGGTGTCCTTTTCCTACTTTGTACCTATAGGAGGGTCCAACTTGAATCTTTTTTTCTAGGTGTTCGTCGTGTTAAAAAAGAGATTATCTCTTTGTGTATGTGCCATGTGGGTTTTATCCATGTATGGTTTATCCATCCATCCATTTTCACCCGCTTTTTTGTTATTTCATCTTTAAATGCTATGAAGGGGAAGTTGTATTTGTTTGAATATTGCATTGTATATATAAATCAGAGTACACAATGTTAATTTTCAAAAGCTTTGGTCAGTCATATACACAAATCTTACAGGTTACATAAAGGCAGCAGTGGAAACATTGAGTCTGCTGTGCTGTGTTTCAGAGCTCGGTAAGGAGCCATGTGCAGAAGGAACTGCTAATTCCCACACTTGTGGTTGATGCATGCTTCAAACTCCCTAACCTGATCATCAGCTGATGAGACCCAACAGATGCCCCACAGAATGGAGACGATCGTGTATCAGTTCACAATGGCTACATTAAAGGAAGTTAGATAGGTGCTTGAAGAGTTGATTTAATGAACAAATGTCTCTGGACTTTTCCACCGAATAGAGTTAGCAGGAGATATGTTCACCCAATATTCTTGACTAGTCAACAGTTTACAGATAAAGTTCTATTAAAAAAATGAACATTTAAGGACAATGACCATTTTTCCTCCTCCCTTTCATCTGGTAAAAGATAGGCACTTTTTTTAACTGACTTAAAAAAGTTTCTATACACCAGGTCAATTCATACTCACTGAAAACGGATAAATTAGCTTTTTTCTTCCAAGGTACAATAGCAAAATAATATCTTTCTGATTTTTTGTGTGGTGTCCAGGATAATGTATTTGATGTTTTGCTGTTTGAAGAATCCAAGACTTTTTATTTGAGTTTTGTGAGGTATTTTGTGAGGTGTTCTGCCCAAAAAATACCTTCTCTCTTTTCTTTTTAACTTGTTTAAAAGAACATGTTTCTCTGTTCTTGTGGGGTATGTAAAGGCATTAATTTTCTGCCACTTTTGGGTTGATATGATTCAGCCTCCCCAAAAGCAATAGTTTGTTGAACTACCTATTGAAAATCACAACACCTGTAATTATTCTTGAATATGTTGCTGCCAGCTTTGCACCTCTAGAGAACTAAATTGTTGTCTTGCATTTACACAGCAAAACATCAGAGTAGTACGGGGGGGTCAAGAGTTAGGGGCATGTTCCACAAAAAGAGCTGTTTTTGCTGAACTTTGAGTTGAAAGAGTAATATTTTTGAGTAAAACTGGGGGAAACGTCTGAAAGTTCTTTGTCCCACAGGTTAGTTGCAACTAATTTAGTCATCTAGGCTGTGCTGATGAGGTTTTGTGTGCATGAATTTTATTTGATAATCTCTAAAATGAGGGAATTTCACTTAAAAAAAAGTCTGTATTTGATAAACTGTATTTCACGAGTAGCTCCATCCTGTTATCTTCAATGCTTAATATTTATTCTGAAAATATCTTATATAAGAATTAAGCACATGAATAAGAGGATACACTATAAGCTAAGGCATAATACATGTAGGAACCTTTCAACAAAAGATATTTAATGACTTGCAAAGTTAAAATCCGCCATAAAAAGCTATTGGGCTGTGAAAAATGAGATACATAATCCATTAGTAATCACATTACTGCCACCAAATATGAAGTAGAAATCAGCAGGAAAGGGAAAAGCAGTAAAAATAAGAGATAATTTTACAGAATTCAAATCCTAAATGTGGCCAATAATTGCATTTTATATTAAAATGCATTTAAAGGGTGAAAAAAAAAAGGTCAACCAACAAAAAAGTGATGCAAAGGTATCTTAAAGGTGCAAAAGCAGCACAGGACAAAAAAGCAACACAAGATGAAACATGACTAACTTTGTGAAAAAGAGTTCATGCAAAAAGTCTTCATATGATATATACAGGTTATACACAAGGTTATTGTTTGTTTTGTGTGATTCAGTTGAGCTGTCCTTAAATCATGGCAGGAATAGAGAGTCACTGTTTTTGTTTTTTAAATCACTCCATTCCTCTAACCCACATCTTTTAAGATGGACTCTTAAGGAGACACTTTTATCCAATAGAATCATACATTAAAAAATGACTTTACCATTGCAGCTCTTACTGTTTAAGAACCTCTGCTATTAATGTGCTCTCGTCTGAGATATCAAATGGGTCCATTTGTTAATTAAGAATGCTAGACTTAGCTTTTTTAACAAACAATTTTTCTTTTTCTTTTACACCAACCTGCACTTCTTTTCCAGGTCACCTCTTCCTTTTCATAAATAAATAATAATTTAGAAAAAACTCTTAAGACCTGAATAAACAAAGCTAGTAATGAACATGGCTAATGGTGATTTAAAGTAAAGGAGGATCGACTGTCCATCATTTCTGTCGACTGGCAGGGAAGGGATTTTTCTAAAGGGAATGAAAAGATCCAGTGTTGAGCAGTTCTGTTATAATTTGTTAGGACTTCTTTAAAATAAATGCTGCTGTGCTGTTAATTGCAGGAATGCATAGGTATATGTGGTAGCAAAGGGTTTAGGTCAATAAAATAATGTATTGTTTTAAGAAGTTTTTAATGTTCTTCTGTTATGCTATTATTGCATGTGAAAGCTAAATGTTCCTCTGAGTCCCTAAAAGTGAAAAAGCAGCATAAGATTGGTTAGTAAATATGGTTGGTAATATGGATGGATATTAGACCTAGAGAGCAAATGTCCTGCACATCCTTATCCTCATCTCACTGTCACTGCCTGCTGCCAATTTGTCCCTACCTTAATGGAGTAAAGACATACCATCTGCCCTTGCATCAGCCATCCTGGACAACTTTTTCTGTCTTCTCTGGTATTTTTTGATGAAGAACACTCATTTTTTTCTTTAGTTTTTTTGGACAATGGATTTTTTTTCTTTTAATTTTATGTCTGGAACTTCAGGGTTTTATTTTTTTTTTCTTTATTCATACCTTCATTGTATAATGTGGTTGTATAATATGGAGGACCAACTCTCACATGATTAAAAATACATACAGAAATACAGAAATAACATTATTTAGTGTAGTATTTTTTGTTGTTGTTGCATTAATTGGCATACAAATTCATATTATTACCTACTTTTTCAAGCAATTTTATATTATTAAGTCCTTCATTTATTTTCTGTGTGTATCTAATTATGTCACAGTTGGTCCTCCATTCTATGGAGCATTTAACTCCATAGTATGGAGTAATTAATAGTATGATATACTACGATATGCTAAACTAAATATTGTAATGCCTGTATATGTCAGGATTCTGACACATACAGTATGTATTTTTAATTATGTCAGAGTTGGTTATCCATAGTCATTAGGGGTTATATAGGGTGAATCAGTCACCTTTACTGTAATAAACACTTTGTGTTGAAGAGAGTAGCTGCAAGGGAAGGCTTTCTACATGAGTTTGTTGTCATCACTGTATTTACCTTTTTTACAAACTGTTTACTTGAATCTATTTCCAACTCATATCATGGGGCAATATATATATACAGAGACATGCGATAATTTTTCCTGTTTCGTGGAAATTACTTTGTTACAAAGAAAGCACAAGAGTATGTTTATACTCAGGGTGAATAATATAAACTCCAAAAAGGCAAAGTCCTTCAGAGGACTTTGTTGATACTGTGGAAACTGCTCTGCAGATTTGCACTGTTTATGTTGGACTAAAATACTCTGCTTAGAAGAAGAGGACCCTTTTCATTGCACATGTTGGAGTTTTTTATGATTCACCTCAACATAATCAACAATAAAATCCACTTAGGGTTTTTTGTTGTTGTTTTTTTGTTTTTTTGCTGCAGCCCTGCTATGGGTAGATAGTGAAACTGGGAAAAATTGCTTTGCTGAGTCATCTGGAACCCAAAGCGTCTAGACGCTGCCACCTCGTGGTTTCTTATTTCATGGAGAGTCGGTCTCCAGGTGTCCATGGGTAAAGGACAGAGAATTGTAGCAATGCTTAACATGGGAACAGAATTCAGAACATATTCTATAGGATTCAGCTGTTTCACTATCATCACATTATGCAGCTAAGCTTATGAATTCTATTTATTATCTACTTTATTTATGTACTTTATTTGAAATAACATATCAATAGATTTTCTATTTAATTTCGAAACATTTAATATAAAAAATATGTAAGGCATTCATTATTACAAATTTTCTTAATTCTTATATGTTAATAATACTTTGTTTTTTAAATCAGATATTTTGAAATGTATTTTATAACTGCTTATACAATATTCTCATGTTAAACATAATTGTATTTACCATACAAATATCAAATAATGCTTTACTCTGTGTATAAATAACGTTTACCTTGCATGTATAGATAAGCTTGGCTGAATACCACTTTAATTCTTACAGACGAGCACTTTTTACATTTTAGTAAGTGTGTCATCCCTAAGTGTTGCACAGTTTCAAGCTAAATTATAATGCAGGGAATATGCCTACTTAGCCTGGAGCATAATTGATTATCATTAAGTTATTAGTACTACAATGAATAATGAAGTACATCAGCTGAGTGGGTAGTTGCTGGACTGCTGCAAAGCCAGTGTAGGTGTGGGCCAGTGTTAATCAGCAGCTTCCGGTTTGCAGTATAACAATGGATCGGTGACCCTTTCTAACCCGCCTCCCCACAATCTACGTCAGAGGATAACTTGTTGACCTAGCAATTTCGCTCATTAAGTTAAGGCCCACATATCTTCCTGACAACATTGTTCTGTTAAAGTGGGGATCCAAAGTGCTTTTAAATGATTTATATTAGGCTGAGAGGAAAGGAAGAAGGAAAAGGAATGGTGGAGCACAAGTTAAGAACTAAGACAAATACTGATTTTTGAAAAAGTAGTCGGTCTAGTTACCAATAAATATGCATCTATTCCTTTTGTTAGATGAACAATAACAAAAACAATCATAAAAAGTTGTTTAAATATAGATCGTTGTCAGTTTCTCAAAATCATTGGAGTAAAAGTTCTACACTAAACATATATTACATTTTCCTTTTAGTCTAATTATTATTTAATCTATTTGTGTGCCACTATTGATTACAAATGCATATTTAGAGTATGAGAAGGAACACACAGAAGATCACCCTAAACTAGTGGTCTGATTCATACTAAAATCCTCAAGGGGCAATGTTTTGCATGTTTACAATATGAGCTCATCGGGAGACCTTGGCTGCAGCTAGTGTTCTTGTCAACATATATGAATCAGGAGATTTAAGAGATACATCTAAAAGTAGCAGGACACTGCCCTTCCAGGATCTGAGTTTGAGACCACTGACCGAAACAGTCAAGTCAAAAAAACATTAAAATTACATGAAATAATAAACAGAAAGAAAAGCAGCTGTGGCTGCACTTGATAAGCAAATATGAATTGTTTTTACTCATTAATCAAATTATTTATTGTTTGTTCCCTGGCCCCTCATAGCTAACCATATCACCCTCTGGTTGAAGCTTCTTGAAATCATCCAACAATTTCTCATATCATTCTGAGAAATGTTTTTTCCCATCTCACTTTTGGTGGTGGGATGTTTGAGAGGTTTCTTTTGTTAACTGGACTCACTTGATGGGATGATTGGCATCTGGTGTACTACTGCTTGGTTAGAAAGGAAACAAAACCGACAAACATCTAACATGCAGAGGTGTCAGTTGTGCAGAGAAAATAGAAGTTGTTGTATTTGGATTACAGTCTTTGAAAATGAAGCTAATTAGTCAGTTACTTCGGACCTGTCATGTAAATCCCATATTAAAGAGGTTTCTAGGATTCCTTCTTTCATCTGTGCAATATTGCAAAAAAATAGAAATATCCTGTCCAGGGGTGATGCTGAATATCTAGTCCATGCATTTGTTACTTCAAGGCTGGACTATTGTAATTCTTTACTATCAGGAAGTCCACAAACTGTAGTTAAAAGCCTTCAGCTGATCCAAAATGCTGCAGCCAGAGTTCTGATGAAAATTAAAAAGAGAGATCATATCTCTCCTATCCTAGCCTCTCTTCATTGGTTGTTAAAGAATTTACCACCGGCCAGATTTGAAACAGGTCAGGACTCCATTGATGGATTGTTTGCGCTTACCACTGCACCACCGAAGCACGCCCAATAAAGCCCATATAAAGCCTTAAATGGCCAAGCTCCATCTTATATCAGAGATATGATTGTTCCTTATGTCCCTACAGAGCACTTTGCTCTCAATCTTCAGGTTTACTAGTGGTTCCTAGAACTTCTAAAAGCAGAATGGGACACAGATCATTTAGTTATCAGGCTCCTCTCCTGTGGAACCAACTACCAGTTTTAGTCTCTAAGGCAGACTACTACTACTACTACTACTGTCTACTTTTAAGGGTAGGCTTAAAACTTTCCTTTTTGATAAAGCTTATGGTTAGAGAGTATCAGGTCATCCCGAGCTATCTGTATAGTTATGCTGCCACAGGCTTAGACTTCTGGACGACATAGGGACCCCTTTTTCATCATTCTGCTTCATTCCATCTCTATTCTCCCACTCTGCAGAATTTGTTAGTTCAATCTCTGATGCTATGCTCTCTCTGCTTTTACTAATCATAGTAGCTTCATCTGGTCTTTTCCTGTTTGGCTGTGACACCATCCTGGAGATAAATATCAGCTGTGCTGCTGCCATCAAGACCTTTGCTTATAGATGTTCAAGATCGGCCAGTTCTTCCATGTAGTCCTGTTCTCTGACTGGGTCGATGTGCTCTCTTCATCCTTTGACATGGGAGCTGGCTCAGAGCTCGTCTGTCTGACTGTGTTTCCTTTTGTATCTCTGCTTCTTGCTGTATTTCTGCTTCTGACTCCTTGAACCCCAGTCGGCCTCGGCAGATGGCCTCTTACACTGAATGTGGTTCTGCTGGAGGTTTTTGCCTGTTAAAGGGGAGCTTCTCCTCCCTACTGTCACTTCAAGCATGCTTAGTGTGAGCGATTACCTTTAAGTCAATAAGTCGATGCAATCAACTTATATCAAGTTAACTGTATGATCTGATTGAATTGTAAAGTGCCTTGAGATGACGTGTTGTGAATTGGCACTCTATAAATAAACTGAATTGAAAACCAGCAGCCACACGGCCCTTTCTGGGACTAGTCTGACACTCCTATTCTATACCCAGTGGATTCCGAAACATTTGAAGATCTGGGTTCTGATTTTTTCTTATTTTTCTGCCTTTGCTTCTTTGTTTCCCTAATATGTTTGTGGTATTTTCAAATTTTTATGGTCCAGTTTTGTTTTACTTTTATTTTTTGTTGTTTCTTTTTCTACAGAAGATCAGTCTTTTTAAACCACCATTTGATAAACAATAGAGTTTATGATGGATTATGTTAAGGTGTTCTGGTCAGGTCCTGCTGCTACAAAGAATCCCTGACCCTGAATTCAGTTCAGACCTCACGCCTGCCTGAGGAGGGATGTTCCTTTGGTTAGTCTGAGATAATGACTTATTAGCCCTCGAATGCAGCCCACACTGTTTGCACTACACTGACGATTCAAATTTCCAGGTTTAGAGATATTAACTTCCTGTGACAACTTAACAAAAAATATGGATTATTATATTATGGATTATATTTACAGAAAGATTAATAAAACCATCTTGTAACAAAATTATATTTAATCTAGAAGTACCAAAGCAGTCATTGTTTGAGAACTACTAATAAATTGCTTCATATGCCATAAGGTGAAATATATGTTATGCAACCTAACTTAATGCTGAAAATTTGTACAGCAGTTATTTTTTTTATGTTTTTTGTTATTCTGTTGTATTTTTGGTGTTGTTCCTTTGTTTTTTTGTTTTTTTTAGGGGGCATACTTTTTTTTTCAATTTAGACAGATATCCTTTCCTGGTTTGCAAAAGACTCCTCTCACAGGGTTATTTTGCCCCCTGCTGGCCCTTTTACAGAAAACCGATTTTGTTATGTTTAAAGCCTTTGTGGAGTCAGATTAAAAGTTAAGGTGAGAAATCCTGCATTACGTACATAAGTATGAAGACTTACTTCCTCTTCTTCTTTCTCTTTTTCTAATTAGGGGTCGCTACAGTTAATCTAGCCCTTTTCTCCGCATGCTATTGCCTTACACCAAACACCTTGATCTTCTTTTTAACTTCATCCATAAATCTTCACTTTGGTGTTTCTCTAGGTCTCCTGCAGTTACAGCATCCTTCCACCGAAGACCTCATTATCCCCTCCTATGTTCAAACCATCTAAGTCAGGCCTCTGGCTTTATTTCCAACACATCTAACATGCAGAGACGTCAATTAAAAATGCACAAATACTTTGTAACCCTACTTTTTTTTTTTTTTTGCAATTATCTTTACTTTCAACTCTTAATATTTTAAGAAATAGATTATTTAGTATTGTTTTATTTAAGCTCATTTTCATTATGACCTGTTGTTATTTAAAACCAACATCATAATAATTTGTTTTATTCAGATTAATTTCTATGTTGGTTGGACTCGGTGCTGCACCAACTTTTTGTTCCCCAGACACCAATATAAATATTTTTTCAAGATGATGCAAAGTTAAATTTTACACTGCCATTAGTTATTAAACTTAGAAAATTAAATATAAGGAAGTTGTCATCCAGAATTGTAAATTGAAAATGTTTCCTTTAATAGGCTGTTGCAGTAAAACATATGTCCTTAACATTTCTTTCATTTACTTTTACTTTTATACTTTAAGTAGCTTTAAAAATGTTACTTTTACTAACTTTGCTTGAAAAAAAATGCTTAGGTTGCCCTTACACCAAAAGTATAATGGCTGCAAAGGTTTTTTTCAAACAGTGGGATTTATACTTCTACTTGAGCAATAAATATTAATGAACTGACCCCCGATCTTATCCACTCTCATCACCCTTAAAAAGAACCTCAAAGTGTTCATTTCTGCTACCTACAGTTCCTGTCGCTTCCTCAGTGCCATTGTCCTAAACCATACAGCATTGCTGTTTCCATCATTGCCTTGTAAATCTTTCCTTTAATTCTTAAACTCTTTAAATACACACCTTTGACACTTTTCTCCAGTTGCTCTAACCTGCTCGCACCTTGAAGTGTTCTGCTATCCTAAAACAAACCTCACCACTTTTATGCAGCTCTCATCCATGCCTGTCTCCACTCCAACAGACTTTGCTGCTGCTCAAGACTTCCTAGTGCAGTAATACATCTTAATCTATAATTATTCTTCATTCCAAACAGTTTTTACGAAGAAACTGAGTGTAACAAACAAAATGCACCTTATTGGATTAATCTTTGCTCATTAACAATTATATATTTAATATTTCCTATATTGATATTTACTGTTTAAAATATCAGCCAATTGTCTCAAAGCAGAAATTAAGACTTTTGGAAATAAACTTGAATTTTTATCATAAAAATTAAGATGGAGTCAAGTAAAATGTTCTTCATTAGTCACTTTTTGTCCTATTGTTGGTTGTGTATAGAGTTGTTTTATTTTACCTTATTACAGTTCTGAGTTATAGATTTATAGCGTTGTTGTTTTTTTTTTACTTTTCACTGAATTTGTGATTTATGTGTGTCCATTTAAACTTGGTTGCTTTATGTCAATTTTTAGTAGATCCGTTGGTGTCTGTTTTCCATTAAAAAATGATCAATCGATTTAAATAATAAAAATAAAAAATTTAAAAAGATTTTCAAAAGAAAATCTGTTGTTTTTTTTTTTAGCAATTTAAGATGCTGCATTTTCCTTTAATGCATAGTTCAAGCTCAGAACTACTCAACAGAAGCTTTATATTAAGTTGATGTTAACAGACTTGCATATAGACGCCATTATTGAACACTATACAAAGCATCATCCAGACTGAGATCTACCACCTGGATTTAGCATCTGTCCTTTAATCATCTATCAGATGGAACGTCATAAAGGTTCTCCTAATGGCTATCGTCTAAATACATTTTTTCTGCAAACCTAGAAAGCAACTCATTTATGTTTTAACAGTCTTCTAAGTACACGGACATGCAAAAATCATGTGGGGGGCTTCATGATGAAAATGAACTTGTCTACCCCTGTGTTGTTGTTGTGGGTATCTTTAAAAAAATTTTGAAATCACAATGAAAAAAAAACAATCAGTCGACCCTTCATATAGAAGGAGAGGATAATTTATATCGTGTCAACCATCATTGTTGGTGTAATGGTCTAATTCATTAAAACCCACTAACAGACACAGCTGTGCAAGGAGTAGAGGAACTTTAAAGCAAATATGAGATATTATATAGATATATTGACTGGTCCCTAATTGGAAGCTACTTAAAGAAAAGCACATAAGTACTTTAGTTTTACTTCCAGCTCTCAATAGAATGAAACACATTAACATTTGGAATCAGACCGCATTTGGTTTACCTTATTATTTTGGTTGAATGTTATAACAGGCTGCCATGCAAAGCTGAGGGAAAGGGGCTGAGGATTGTAAGCGGCTGAGAGCAGCTTGCTGTGTGTGAAAGTTGAAAATGAGAGAAGAGAAAGGAAAAAGCACATGTGAAAACGAATAGAGGCAGAGGAAAAAACAGCTTGGCTTATTTATTGGATCCTATATTTGCCCGTGTATTTGGTAGTAATTACACTCTAATGACAAGTGGGATTTTTTAAAAATGGCAAATTGAAATACAAAAAAAAAAAAAAAAAAAAAAACAATTTCAGAGACCCTTGAATACATTTGGCCCTGACTGATGTGAATGATACTATTTTAGGTTACAGCTTTATTTTGCAATTAATGACCTGTCCATTAAAGTGAGCTTCATGCACCGATTGTTATATTTGAAGTTAAAGTCATACATTAACTGTGACTGTGTTGTTTGTGAATATATTTCAACTGCAGCAACTATATCTGCTGTTAAAAATAGAAGTTTCTGTCATTCGATGGTAGCATATATTTTGTAAATTGATAGTATTTGTGCACATTAGTTATATATTAGAAAAATTACAGTTTATATTATTTTAAAAGGCTAAACTGCAGTAAAATGAAGTCCTACAGGTAGGGGAGTCAACTTAATATAAATCAAATAAGGGTGATACTAGCATGAATGTTTGGCATTTGCTTAACGTTTTGTTTTTGTAAACATCCAGTCTTTTCAGGGGTGGGGGGAACAGATATTGGATTAGCTATTGGATGCTTTGGTATATTGCCACGGTTGAGAAACCTCTTTAGTGTTACAGGAAGAAAATCAAAACCAAATTCAGAGTGGTAGTGTTCTGATGTGCTGATTTTATGGAATATCCAGTGAAATAAAGAACCCAAAGAGCTATGTCCACATTTTTTGTACATAGTCAAACTTGTGTTAGGTTTTGTGGTCTGTGGACACAGTCTCAAGTCTAAGTAGAGGAATCGGACTGGATGATTAAATTAGAAATGTTATATCCAGGTGATACATTTCAGTCTGGATGGTGCTTTGCATATTGTTTTTCAAGAACTGACTTTGAATGTTACAGATGAAGTGACAAGTGGAATTGATGGTACAGGTGATGCAGGTGAAGAGCCTGAGAAAGCTGATGGTTTGTATTCTAACAGAGCATCAAGAAAAAAGACAGCAAATTATGAGTTACAGGAAACCCCAACAAAATGTTTAATTGTACCCATGTTTAAAGCATTATACAATATGGTTATTAACAAACAGTTAAAAAAAAAGAGTTACAGTAAGATCAAGAGCAGAATCAGAACTTAAAAATTCAATACCAAGAACAATAATAAAATATGGTCAAAAATAGTGATATTAGGAAAACAGCACCTAGCTATTATATTTCTTAATACCATATAGGTTTTTATATGAGGAATATGTCCATGAGGGACATTTAAAAATTAGTCAAACCTGGAATTAAATATGCAAAATTACTGATTTATGAAAATGTTACTTTTTAGTTAAGTTTAACTGCATTTACGAAAAATAAAACCATTACCTGCGTTTATTAGGTGCAAAACAAAAGTGCCTTTGCTTACAGTACAATGAACAGAGTTAATATAGAAAAAAAAAAAAACAGAACAATATTAAAAACTGAGCCACATTGCATAGTTCTGGCCTGTACATGGTAAGAGTTACATTGATCTCAGTGTCAAAATTTCATTTAAACGTAAATTTTACTTCAATTAGAGTCGATTTTTTTTGTCAAATTTGTTTGAATATAACTCAGAAGATTAAGACCAACTCTTGAATTAAAATCCAGCATACAACACTGGAAATCTGACACTTTTGAAACAGCTTCTGCAAAAGTTCCACTATTCTAATGTCATTATGCCAAATGCCTATCTCAACACTTAAATGAGTTATGTCTGACTAAACTGAGAACATTTTGGAAAACCAAAAATGTAAAAAATGAGTATGTGAAATATGTAATTTTTGCCAACCCTGACTGAAGACACATTTACAGAAGAGGATTAGGGCCACTGAAAAAATAAAAAAGTTAACTGATTTCTACATTTTATTTCAGTATAATATGAGAAAAAAGTCAGAATTCTGACTTTAATCTCAGAATTCGGACTTGTTTCTCAGAATTCTGACTGAATTCTGACAGCTAACAAACATGTTAGCAAAAAGCTGTAGCCATGTCTGTTTTAGAGACTAAACTAGCTCTCTTGTTTTAATCACCTTCTGCTCTTCCATTAATAAAATAGCATCACCTGGGACCTGATGCTATAGTATCTTAATTCCATCATTTTCCACCAATGTGTTACTGGCCCTCTTAAACAACTCACATCTTTGTCAGTGAAGTTGAGTGCTCCTACATCTCTAGGTTTATGGTGCCATCTACATTAAGATCCAAAATTCTGAGATTAAAGTCAGAATTCTGACAAAAAAGTCAGAATTCTGAGATTAAAGTCAGAATTCTGTGAAAAAAGGCAGAATTCTGACATTAAAGTCAGAATTCTGAGATTAAAGTCAGAATTCTGATTAAAAAAATTCAGAATTCTGAGAAAAAAGTTAGAATTCTGACTGTTTTCCCCATATTAAACTGAAATAATATTTAAAAATCTGTTTTATCAGTGGCCCTAATCCTCTTCCGTACACATTAGTAAATCTTGATTGATTTAATTTTCATCTGTGCATGAAAGGTAAAATGTATGTTAAATTTATGCATTCTGGACTTGATAAGCTATACAACCAAGTACGTATCAGACTGGAACAGTACAAGCCTTTGCCTACATTTTCCTCACAGGCTACATCGTGAATATTTATTGTTCTGGGATTAGAATAATAATAGAAAGGACAGAGATTATTCATAATATAGAGCTTTAAACAATAAAATAGCTACAACATCTAATAACTACGGCAGGAAATAAGCTATTATGGTCTGAGACGTTCCAGGAATGTTCTAGCAAACTGCTGGAGCTGTTGTTTCGCCAGGAATCTTTCAGGGCTGTTAACATGACGCTGATTGTTTTGTGGATGAGATATCGATTCGGTTTTGTTTTTTCACGTTCATTTCCAGATGTTCCTCAACGAATTTAGCATTTATCGATCATTACCGTTACTCTGATCAGTGGTTGGTTTGACCGGCGTCACGACTACAGCCGTCACCTGGACTTCTGATTGGCTGAGAGCTTTCATCCGGGTACCGGGCTAGGACGAGCTCATTAGCTAAAGGTACCAATATGGCGGAGGTAAGAGGGAAAACAGGGGAGAAGCTCCCGGTCTTTAATCGATATTTTTTGCATTTAAGTGTTTTCGTTTTAATCTTTATGTTATCGATTGGGGAGATATATGTTTTTTCTGCACGTGTTGGGTGTTTTATGTCATAAATGTCTTTGTTATTTCTTTAAAATATGCTTGAATGTCTGAAGTGATCCTTCACTAGGAGGCCTCTGCGCCTTCGCTCTCAGCTGCTTCGCAGTAGCGGCTGTGTAAATTGATACGTAAATTTAACGCTAGCCTACTGCTTAAAGGAAATACCAGACTATTTCACGTTTATTATAGACTAAGTTTAGTTTAAAATGTTAGGCTAATTTTACGGAACATCTCTTTAGAATATCATTCTTTTCCGTCGATGGCGGCGCGATGCAAACCAAATTAGTGTTTACATTTGTCGATGCAGAGCGGTAACGTTAAGCATTTGAGCTTAGCTTGGCGGCTAGCAAACTGTTTCGGTAGTCGATAAAGCTCAGTTCGTGCTGTTTTCCCTTACATACGGGCCTTATTTATTTGGATGTAGTGAAGAATCCAACTCCTTCACATGAGTCTTAAATTACTTTATGATCTGTCTCTTTTCGGTGTTACCTGGTACAGGTAACAAATGCCATAACGCTATTTCAGATTATGTATTCCCATTGGGAATTGAACATATATTTTGAATAAATGTCTCGAAGTACGTCGCTGTTTCGAGATGCAAGATTTTAGATTGTCTGCATTTGGTTTCCATTGTAATCTAAAGTGAATGCGATCACAGTTTAATTCTTAAGTGTTAAAAAACCTTTTAATGATGCAACAATGGTGTTAGTTAGTTGAAGCTTTACTTTTTTTTAAGCTGAAATTCTGGTGTTATTCCCGATTTTTCTAAGCAAAAGCAGTTAAAATGATAAATATATACACGGAAATATATTCAAATTTTCTGTCATATTTAATTTTAGAAATGAATGTCATGCAATTGCTCTATAATTAAGGATATTTCTTTGACATCAAAATCAGTTTTCATATTTTATCTTGAAACAAAAAGATAAACCTCATATGTTTTTGAAATTAACAAAAACTAAAATATTAAAAATTAGCAGTTAAATATAAACTTTTTATGAATGCCAAGCTTTGCCTGAGCTAGTAGATCTACTAACCTATCAGCCAGTTTATTTGTGACATGTAAATTTTAGCATTTACCAACAGACCTTTCAATACATTCACAAACACTATTTTGCAAAAGCAAAAAACCTTTAAACAACTGGCATCTATAGACTGTATTAATGTATATTTCTTTGTGTTGTGATGTATTATCTAAAATGGGGCTACATGATATTATGTAAACCTGTGATACGCCATAATATTCACTGATATTGCTATGGAGATATCCACTTATGATTCAATATAGCCTTATTCTAGATCATTTAAATTAATCTCTTACCTTTGAAATGCTGTGAATATCATCTAGTTGCAATCTTAAGGCTACGTTCATTCTGCAACCTGATGTTTTCAAATCCAATTTTGTTTTGCCCATATGCGACCTGGATCTGATCTTTTCATGGCTGTCTGAACAAGACAGATCTGATTTTTTCCAATCCGACCCAAGCAACTTGGCTATGTGGTCCTGAATCCGATACGAATCTGATCGTTTCAAATGCGACCTATGTGTGAACGATCAGGCCTGCAGGTTCAACGTAGCCTAAGTATGCAGTACTGATGTCTTGCTGCTCTTGATTTATGGCACAAAAAAACCCCACAAATTATATAATAGGGTATGTTATAGAGATATACTAGTACATTGGGTGGACAATATTTTTGGTCTGTATTAGTTGCATTTAGGCCTGTCACGATAACAAATTTTGCTGAAAGATTCAATGTCTCAAAAATTATTGTGATAAACGATAATATTGTTTTAAGACCATTTTACACTGATTTAATGGACATGACATAATAATGCATGCATTTTCCTGCCAAAGATAAACATACTTTATTTTAAACAGAACACTT
>NW_015150479.1:1468089-1520576 GCF_000732505.1 Cyprinodon variegatus
TTTTTTTACCTCGCTAACTCCTCTAACTCCTCATGGGGCGCCAAAACTGCAGAAGTACAAAATGATGTGCGCTGACTACCTGATGCAATAGTCCACTGGTGGGGTCAGTGGATAGCACAGGAGTTGAGCCTTTTCATTCAGCGTCATCAATAAAAAGAGAAAAACACAGGCAGAGACGATATACCCGATAAATGAAATGAGGTGGATAGTTTTTATTTATCGTGCGATTAATTGATTTATTGGTTAACGCGACAGACCTAGTTGCATTGTTTGTTTTTGTTTTATTACGCATTACTGCTCCTTCCCTCTGCGATTCACTGTTGTTTGGTTTGAATTGAGACTTTTAATTGCCATTTTTATCATGTAAATGGAAGGAGGAAGAGCAATAACAGCTCCAAGAATTGGCACAAAATAATCACATATCGGGGTTTGGTTGGGCTAATGCTAAAATGATTGACATTAGCCTTAACACTAGGACTCCCAGAATTCTGATCCTACTAGAACCTACAATGGCCATCAATTGGACAGGTGACATTTTTCCCAATGGAATGCATGAGTAGTGATGTCATCGGCTCAATCCTGTGAGTGATTATAGTAGACCAGGGGCTTTGGTTTGGCTTTTGGGCCGCTAAGTGTACCGGCTGAGGTGTGGGCAGTGTTATCCAAACCTTGAAAAAAAGTTTCACTATTGTCTGATGAGTCACTGATCCATCTGCGTTTTTCCGTCCGTGAGTGATCATCCTCGGAGTCGCTGTCAGAGTCTGAGCCGCTTCCTACCCAGTCCTCCTCATTTGTCTCTCCCTCTCTGCCCGAACCACTATCATCAATATTTCGAAGCATTTCTTGTTTCGGGGTTAGATTTCGGGGTTAGATTTCTTCTGAAAGCCATTTTTCGGTATTAGCCAAAGAGTTCTAGGGAGAATGCCGGTTGTTAGGCAACGGTACCGAACATCAATCAAACACGGGAAGAATTTCCGATGCAACTAACAGCAGTCAAAATGACGGCTGTGGGAGATCGGGCTACAATTAATCATATTTATCATTTACCTTTTTTATTTTATTAAAAAAGTGATGTGGATACATAGAAACAGGAAAGGTCTATTATTAATGTAATTAAAGTTATTTTTCCTTTAAAATCTCAGAACCGTCATAATGACGGCCTTGGGAGTTCTAGTGTTAAAATGCCTGTATTGGTCAGTCTTCCATAACAGGCTGCGGCATCTTTGGTCCATTTTAGTTATATTGACAATTTCCTCTCTGCTCACTGAATAAATGGGCATGATGTTCTTAGCCAAATGGTGTGCTGTGGCCTCTTTTATTATTTGTATGGCGTTGATGGTTTCCCACCTGCAAGACTGGTATTCAGGCAATTGATAGATGTTACAATTAATTATAATACAGAAGACGTCTTTTAAACTGCTTTATAAGTACTACCGAGCTATTCTAAGCAGGTAGGCAAGGAGACTTCCGTGCGCCACATTGAACGGTGAGCGGTTGGTGTCTGGTAGAGGAAAAAAATGGGGCTAGTTGCTCAATTAGCTTATCATACTTATTTCCATCCACCACCTTCTTTTTCCCAATGAGAGGAACTGTGGGAAATGTAGTAAACTTGTTCGCTTCACTGTGACTCCGGTAACGCTGTTGGTCTTAAGTATTTGGGACCCTTTAGCGGTCTATCTTTTCATGCTAACATCTTGCGAGCATTTGCTATTTTAAACTCCGCACAGCCTTATGTGGTTTTGTTGAATATAGCTATGGAGATTTGTTTCACTGATGCTTGCTATGGCTTGCAGAGTGCCTGTGTTTAAAGTTGTTTCTCTTAAAAACAAAATGTCTCCCAATTAAAACACACGTCGTCTTTTTAAACGTCACCAAGATTTTCCTCCTTTGGTCTCACTCTCCGACATTGCGACTCTCGCTAAACCTTTTCATTCGGCTGTTTGCTGTCCACCCATGTTAATAAAGCATCTTATGTAAAGAGATTGGCAGAATAGATGAGGTTGATTGGTCAAATACTTGTGAGTAATTGGCAAAACACTAATATGCAGCATACATGTAAACGTATAAGCCAGCCTTTTATCACAGTTCAAAAAGATTTGTGTTGTATGATTCACACAGGCCTTTATCACGATGGCGATAAATTTGCGTTACACGGTCAATGTCGAATTTATTAGTATAGCACATTTCCAGCAGGTTTAGCTTCACAAAATGCTCTCCAAGCAAAATAGCCAAGTTGTAAAAAGAAAAGTTATATAGTTGTAAAGATCAAGCACACAAAAAGAACACTCCAAAATAGCTGCTACAACTAGAACAATAAAATTAAATACTTAATGAATGAAAAGTTAAAAGAGAACAGCTATTTAAAAAATAAACCCAATTTTAGTCATCCTGCACTAAAACCCACTTGACAAATATGAGTCTAAAGAAATTATTTAAAATACTCCAGAGTTTGTGCAGATTTAATGTTAAAAGCTAGGCGGTTCTAGAGTCTGGGATCTGCTGCAGTAAAGGCTCTGTCTACCCTAGAAATAGCTTTAGACCTGGGAATAGTAGCCATAATCTTAAGTCCAATTCCAGTTTGATTGCTAAAAAGAAGATAGTTTATAGATTTGTCTGGTCACTAATTTCCCATATTTATCCATTAAGTTTTTCCTGCTAAAAAGTTTTCTCATGGCTGAAAAACCTTCCTTGATTTGTTGTTAACTTAATTTTAATTTTTTTCTGCTTTTCTTATTTTCAGGCTTCTCTAGGAGGTTCAAGTCCAGGTAATTAAACCACTTTTACTCTTCTTATATTTGATTTTAAACCATTTTTTAAGTGTTTTGCTTTATATGAGTAGTAGAAGGACTCTGATGGGTTGAATACAATTTTATTTTTATTTTTTCAGTTGGCTCTTTATCATCAGAGGACCATGACTTTGATCCAACTGCAGAAATGTTAGTTCATGAGTATGATGACGAAAGGACCTTGGAAGAGGAGGAGTCTTTAGACGGTGGGAGGAACATCCACTCTGAACTGGCAGATCTGGAAAGGGTAAACCTTTACTTTTGTGTTTTGACTTAAAAATAATGTATTCATTCAACTGATTTTATTTATAAGGTATTCATTTATGATATATGGATTCATAAGGTCCTTTATTGAAAAAAAAAGTTAATTGAATCCAAACATGGACAGATTCGCTGTCTGTTTCATGCATTCCAATTTGATCCTAGTTATCAACGCATCAAAGTGAAATTTCTGAGTCTACACATAATTTTTTTTTTTTTACATCAGATCACAATAACACTGAAGGGCCTTTCTTTCTTTCCCATCAGGAAGGGAACATGCCTTTGGAAGACCTTTTGGCCATTTATCGCTATGAGGCTTCAGCAGGCTCAAGTATAGACAGTTCCTCTGGAGATCTGACTGATGAGCTGCCAGACATGACATTGGATAAGGTAAAGACCTGCTGACAATTACATGGATTCCAAATTATTTTACAGAAACATTGTAGGCTATCTAACTTATAAGGGATTTCTTTTGTGTCTCTTTAGGAGGAAATAGCGAAAGATCTGTTATCTGGGGATTATGAGGAGGAGACCCAATCTTCAGCTGATGACCTGACCCCATCTGTTACTTCTCATGAAACCACAGATTTCTTTCCAAGAACACTTCGATGTAAGTTAACAAAATTATGTCTGTAAAGGATCATTGGAAATCATAGGAGTTCACTTCTGGCTTTAAAGCATTATAGACAGCATTGAAAATTGTTTATGTCAAATTCTAACGTGATGTCCTTTTTTAGGGCCCAAAGATCTCCTAAAACACTGGCATACGCTGAATTTTCTACGTATTTTTTTTCAATTTTGGGTGTATACATAGAGTATTGTCCGACAGCCTAACTTATACTTAATGCACGACAGCGTAATACCCATGATATGTCACAAACCAGTGTCCTGATGGGGGCAGTGATGCGCCTGGCCTGCATAAAAAGATTGCGGTAATAACCTTGCTGCTGTTTACTGGCCGCCAAAAACAGAGGAAAAAAAAAGAAATGGAAAGAAAGACAGTTTACAGTCGCAGCAGATTCAGCATCATGTCTAGTAGGAATCTTGCTGGTCGTTGCCGTGGGCATGGCCGTGAAGGCAGGGAGGTTCCATCACACACACCTTCACGCTCACCCTATGATGCGGATGAAGTCTGGAGGACTACAGATGGTTTCTTCGTGTTGACCCCCTTTTATACCAAAAAAACGCTGCCAACACGCCGTTAAACAGTAGCTATAAGTTAGAAACATGTTCAGATGTCGTCTGGAACACATTAGATACGTTAGTATGCGTTGAAGATAAATTCTTGATAAGTTACACATAAGTCATGTACAAGTTACTCATAGTTTTTTGATAAACTAGACACAACAACTTATTATTTACTTACACTTAACGTATGTCAACGATCGAATAACTTACCTGTAACTTATGCCCCATGTATGGCATACGTTATTTTGAGCATGCTCAAAATTTCTCTAGATTTTTCATACGCCAGGAATACGCTGGTCTAAATCATCAAGGCGTGACAGGGGCATTGCTAACAACTAGGGCTGAACAGTTTTGACAAAAATCTGAATTGCGAATATTTTTCACTATTGCGATTTTATTTGGATTTTCCTTTGCTCGAACCCCAAGCTTGTAGATGTTTCACCTGAAGCTTTTGGTTTTTGAGAGCTTGGTTGCCTGGAGTCCATTGTTGCAGGACCTTACTGTAACCACTGCGTGAGAAAGTGTTTACTTTTTACTTGTATTCACGGATTTGTGAGCTAGGTGCGATTCTCTCTATCTTTCTGTATGGCGGCAAACCCCCTTCAAGCGTTTAACCACCACCCAAAGAGGTGGAGGGAAAATTTTGTCTCCTGCTCTTGTTAAATATGCTGTGATTAAAAAATCAGTGCCCCTGCGAATTGAAAATTGCATTTTGTTAAATTGCAAATACAATTAATTGCCCAGCCCAACTAACAACTGGCTACAGTACAACACAATGTGCATCGATCTTTCATTGCCACCAAAAAACAGGATTAATATGTAGTTTCATGGGGAAAACTGTTTTTAAGAGTGATCAACAAATGTTTTTTGTTGCATCATATTGAGGCCTGGTCAACTAGGGGTCCTAAACTGTTTAACAGGTGGAGGATCAGAACAGGTGTGCATTTTATTACATTTTTCAGAGCTAAATGAAATATCGTTGATTGTTTTGAGGTTAATTCAAAAGTCTAAAGTTTAAGACTCTGAACTAGTAGATAAAGGAATGTATATTAATGTGTCTTTTACATTTTTTTTTTTTTTTTTTTTAGCCAATGCTGTCTCTGATGGGGATAAAGAATCAGAGTGTGATGACCTAGGGCCAAGCCCTGATGACTCTGGAAAAGTAAGAAATATGTTTTATTATGAAATACATGAAGAAAAATTTACTTGATGTTTCTTTAAATCACACCTAGATACATATGTTCTGTTTTTTCTCTCTTAATTTAAGGAAATCATGGTAGGATCAGAGTTCCAAGCAGAGGTGCCATATACGCTCTGTCACTATGAAGATGGTGAAAAAGGTAACATTTGCTTTTTGGCAACATACACATAGCACATGATTAATTATTACTTTGTACAAGATTGCCAATTCTTAGTAAGAATTGCACATCTCCTGTTTTAAACAGTGTATGAAGATGATGACGAGTTGCTGTGGAGCCCTGACGTTTTGTCAGAAAACAAGGTTAGGAGTTACCTCTCTGAAGTATTGTCACGGACGACAGATGAAAGCACAGGATATGACAAACCAGGGATGCATGTTCGAGATGATGAGCAGGTGGGTCATCTCTATTGACAGTAATTTGATTCATTACACTGAAATGTTTTGTTACTTTAGAAGATTTTAAGGTACTTATTATCCAATATATGATGCATTTTGCCCCTTTTATTTTTAATCTAGGCTTTGTATGAGCTTGTAAAATGTAACTACAACACCCGTGAAGCACTAGAGAGGTACTGCAGCCACGAGAGATCATCTAAAGGTAAGAGAACGTTTTTTGTTTTGTTTTTTAACTACAAGATGTAACCATTGCATTGATGACAGGTCCGTTTTTAGAAGTAATGTCAGAGAAAATTTAGTCAGACTTTGATATTATTATTTATTGACTAAAAGCTGTAATCTTTTTACATTAACTTGTGAAAATTAAATTTTTAAGGATGTGTCAATCATTTGGACTGATGCTTTTTGGTAAATTCAGCCTTTTACTTTTTAGATGTTTGAGCGATCAATGTTGATTATTATGTCTTCGTGTTTTAGAAAAATCTCCTCCATGGTCGGAGGAAGAATGCAGGAACTTTGAACACGCTCTCCAGATGTATGACAAGAACTTTCACCTCATTCAGAAACACAAAGTGAGAATTCTTTCATTTTTTTCCCCTGATGTTTTTTCATAAATGAAAATAAAATGTATTTATCTGAACGATAATACTTTGTTCCCTCAGGTAACGACACGGACGGTAGCAGAATGCGTCGCATTTTATTATATGTGGAAGAAGTCTGAGCGCTTCGACGTCTTTGTGCAGCAGAATCGGTTTGGCAAGAAGAAATACAGCAGCTATCCTGGTGTAACGTAAGTGGATGCAGCATGTGTATTGGACCTAATGGTCAAGTGTGATCCTTTGCACACGGAAAAGTACATTTGATGTTGAAATAACGAACGGGTTGTAATGTTTTGAGCAGTGACCTGATGGACAGGCTGGTGGACGAAGCAGAAGGACTGGCAGTGGACAGCTCGTCCTCTGTGTGTTCAGGGACAGGTGGAGGAAGGATGGAGACCACAACAGAGCAGCAGCTCAGTCTGCTGAACTCCATCACTGCTAGCGACCTCACAGGTTGGTGTGCGACTTGGATTTGGAGTGGTTATAAAATTAAAAATGTTTTTCCTAACCTGCCAGATGTTTGTGTCCGTTCTATTTATCTGTTCTTTGCTAACGCCACTCTGTCTCCTGTCAGCTTTGAGCAACACCGTAGCCACAGTATGCACCCCTGGGGAGGTGGGTTGCTTGGACTCCTACAGCTTCCCTCTGGAAAGCCTCCATCGTGGATCCTTGAACCACGACGAATCCCTCGGGTTCTCTTCCAACGGCGCTGACCCCGACTGCCTCAACATGCTCGACGCAGGATTCTACCACCCAGAATTGGGGCAGCTCGGAGGAGTTTGCGTCAACAAAGACTGCGAGCGACCCTCCAAGAGACTCAAGATGACATTGCCTGACTCATTTATCAATGATGTTTCTGTCGCTAACCTGGGGGTTGACTTTGAAGCCCGACGGACAACAACACATCACCACCGGATCACCGGGGCCAAAATGGCCGTGTCCGTCACAGACTTTGGGAGTTTAGCTGGCAGCGGCGAGCCCAACGGGTTTCTTTCAGCGCACGCACGACACCACACACAACACACTGCAGCACTTCAGTCAGAGTGATCTTCCTCGTCTTCTTCCTCTGTTCTTCCCTTTTGAAACATTTTTTTTTTTTTTTTCCTTGCTTGTACATAAGACTGACCTTACTGGAAAATCTTGTTTAAATTCTATTATAAATATATATATATATATATATATACATATCTATATGTATATGGATATACTTTGTTTTCATTTTTTGTGTAATATGACATCAGTGATGTCTACCATATAGAACTAAATCTTGATTTCTCTCAAGAGTTTATATAGCCATTTGTTTTATTATTTTGTTTGCGTTTTCGAGATGTTTAACGTCCGTGTCGTGGGGCCCAGAAGCTGCAGTAGGAGAGTTTGGAATCTTCTTTTCTTGCATATACAAGCTTCTTCAGCGCTACACTCTGTTATCCTGCCATTCTTTTCAGCTGCCAAAACAGATGTTCTGCCTCTAGTGTTAGCAGTTAGATGCTTGTCGTTATTTGGTGTGGTACTTATTTAATTTCTTTTTTTCTAAAGTTGTGTTTGGTTTACAGGTACCTTCAGTAATTGGAATGGTGCATATTGTTTTTTTTTTGTTTGTTTTGTTTTTTTACCCTGTCCCGAAGCAACACTAGCATGCAGATTACCTGAAAGGCCAGGAAGTGTTATGACCTAAACTGCATGAGCCCTTTAGTCCGAGTTATTTATAGAGATGCACCAATCAGAATCTTGTCGCAGGTTTTTTCACAAAGCTTTGACCTTAAACTCTCTAATTTTGTTCCACATCTTAATACTCTTTGAGTTGCAAGAAGATAAGAGAACAGCCAATCACAATAGCGTTTGATTTGCCATTAGTGGTGATAAATAATTTATATTGGGAGGAGCAGTTAGGCGTTGCTTTATGTTGGAGAGCTGTTACTGTAAAACAGATTTTAGTATTAAAAAACACAATCTGATCACAGAATTGGTATTTTGTTAGCAGTCAGATTAGCATTGAATAATCCTAATCATGATTTGCATTCAAATGAGAATGAAGGTCCTTCATTTTGTTTTCCAAAAGGCATCATCACCGTCACATCTAGCATGTTCTGACAGACGGTAAAACGCAGAGCAACTTAACAAAATTCCAATTTTTTTTTCTATTTTTTACTTGCACTCTTGCAACCTGAATAAACTGCAAATATAAAAAAAAGTTCTCGCATTTTAAATCCCCTTGCTGATACTGTAACTTAGTTTTCACTCAGTTACAGTATCAACAGTTAGGGTTTTAATGTTGGTATGTGATAGTGCTTGCATATGATGCATTAATACATTTAAAGTCTTTTTTTTTTTTGTTATTTGAAATTGTAGTGACAGTTTGTTGGTGCATCTCTTGTCTGAGTTGACTAATTTAAAAGGTGCAAATCTTTGAACAATCAGATTTTTTTTTTCTCCCTATAAACCCAAATTCTTGGCCTTTGATTTGCTCTAATACCATCTTCTTAACAGCTGGAGAAGAAAGCTTTTGCAGTCTGGCATAATGGGAGTCGTACAGTTTTCCTTTTTCTCCCTGTCGTGAAATCTTCCTCTGAGCTAACTGTAACAGCAATATAGCAATGCAACGACTGGTTGGGGTAATAGCCATGTAAACACTGACACAATATAGCTCTGTATTTATTGAATACACTTTGACCTTTCTGACTTAATTTAATTCTTTTGAGTTTATTCATGCTGCTCTTTGGCACGTTTTCCTGTATAGTTCCTTATTACATTTGGTAGAATATGTTCCTTAATCACGTAGCGTCTATTTGTTTTTCCACTATTGGCATGTTTTGCTTTACCAGCTGGTGTTGTTTTGTTTATTTAAAGCCTCTCTTGAGTTGTTTGTAACCTCTGCTTAGCCTGTGCTGATGAAAGATTCCTTTTGAAACTTGATTGACGATTTCACGGTAGTCTAGTAGCAGAAATGGAGCGGTTTTTACTTGACTGAATTCCTTAATTGTAAAAAACAAAAAAAAAAACAAAGGAAGAAGGTTGGGCAGGTTGGCGTCAGTAAATTGGATGCAGTAGTAGTGTTTACTTAATTTATCTATGCATCATGCTATGGGTGTTTAGTTTATTTCAGGGGCACATAAAGTCTGTTTTGTCCAGTAGGTGTTTGCATTTTCCCCATGTTTGTGTAAAGATCAAATGCACACCCATCTACCATCACTAAGTTCCTTCATGTAAAATTGGTTTAAAGGCCCAGCATTAGAGAAGTTAGCTTCATCTGCATTTCATGTAAATAATTAGCAAATAGCCTTTAAAAAGCCTATTAACTGACCTCTTACACTTGTGAGTCTGTGTTGATACAAAGGTTTTAAATTTGATTCTCTGTCAGAAAGGCAATAATTTGTAGATATGTACAGACTTATTTTTTTTCTCCTCCCCTCACATTTAAAGATTCGACTTGTTCAAAATATAATTTCTCTGTTGGGAAAGTCAGCCAAAACAGCAGGAAGCAGCTGAAACCATGCATGTTCGGCTGGGCCTGCCTCTCCAGTGTACCACAGAAAACAGCTTTACCTGAAGATGTGCTGGTAGTACCCGGTGGTGCGGTTTTTGCAGCCATGTGTAAAAGACACTCACCTTTCTTTCCTAGATCTTTTTACATGTTGTCGATATTTGTATTGATGGTAAAGGGATGGCTGCTGATTCAAAGTTTGGAGGTGGAGCCCGTGTCTCTTTTAATGCAATGTGCATAATGCAGTAGGTCCTCCAAGCTCTTCTAGCTTTAGCAGTGCAGTGATATTTATTTCACCTGTGGTTTGTACAAAGACTAAAAACTGTCAGAATGTAAAGGCCATTAAGTAGTTTGAGTAGGTTCTCACCTCCCTGTGAACTCGAAAATGTGATATTTTATTGATATCTCTGGTTTTGAGATTTGTGCGTGCAGGAAAGCACTAAGCAAATTTATTTTATATTTTGTATTGTGTTTAGAAGTTTAAAAGTGAAACAGAATATAGCAGTCAGTGGTTTTGAAAATGAAAATTCTCTTCCTTTGAAAACAATAAACACCTTTGTGAATAAAAACACCCTACAAAACCTAAACATGTATATCCAGAAATATAGACAATCAAAAACCTCAGTATGAGAAATGTTCAAGAAGCTATCTTTATTGTTTATAAAATTGTACATAAACATTGTTTTTTTTTTCTTTTGTTAAACATTATTTTGTATTTTCTGTTGTACTTTAATACCTTGTGTACAGATCCAGAAATAAAGCTCTGGAAAAGGTTCAGAGATGATTGCATACCCTTTTATTGGTATATATTACAGCGATAGTATATTGAATACAGTCGCAAAGACAAAGTTTTAGATAAAAAAAAAAAAAATTAAATACAAAATGATGAACGAAAAGCTTTTGAAGAATAATGGATCAAAAACGGTTTTGAGTGTGCAAGTACCTGGCTTTAATCGGTAGAACCAGATGCCTGTTAGGAGTTAGGGAAGTGAAATGGAGGCTTGTTGCACAAACCTATTACTTATTCTCTGCTTGTTCAAAACAGACACCACTAACCTTTAAGTAAATCAAGTTTAAAGTTAAAGGGTTTTAAAGGAGTTTTTCATAAACAGTCCTGAGTGGGTTGATGTTTTTTTTTCTTTAAAACTTAGTGTAGAAATTTGACTGAAATGGTCCTGAAAATTGAAAAAACGTCCTCACCTTTACATTTCGATTGTTGCATCCAACATTAAAAAAAAAAGGACGTCAACACGGGTCTCTAAACACTGAGAAATGGACATTTATGCATGTGCTGCTACACGTTAACTAAGCTGACTGCGTAACAGAAACAAGAATGCAGCGCCCAATAAAAAATGACAGATTGGCAGCAATCACTATTCATGTGAAATTTCAAACTATTAAAAACATTCAAGTATTTTAAAGGAAGGCATCCTTTCATGACGGATTTCAAAATCTTTACAGTAGAGATCGTCCAATACAGGTTTCCTGAGGCCGATGCAGATCCCTGATCTGTGCTGCCGAAGTGTTTTTGCAGATTTTTGGCGCCGATATGGATTTTCTTGATTTAGATTAAATAAAAGGAAAATAGCTATATTTCCATTTACCATCAAATGGTGCATGTTTTCATTATGAAAATTAATTTGCTTAATGAAAACACTGCAATTTTGAAAAACGCTTCGAATTTGTTTTTTTTGGTCATATTGAAATTCTATTTTGCAAAACTGCAATGGAAATTTATTATTTTTTTTGCATCATACAATTCCCATGATCTGCAACTGACCTTATTGCCTAGTAAAATGATGGAAGACTACAAGTAGTTGGATGATGGCCCCTTCTAGAGCTGTCTAAAATATTGCATATTCATTTGTTTAAAAATATGTCAGCAGAAGATGTAATGTGTCAACAAACATATTCACATCCAATGTGTACTTATTAAATGGAAATGCAAAATTAGCAGAGTATCGACGTAGTTTCGCACACATTTGTAATGGAAACACAGCTAATGATAAAAAATGTTAATTCAAACAAAAAAAGGAATATTGACAAAGCTATGAATGAAAAGCAGAGGGAAGGAGCAGAAATTGATGCACTTTATGTGATCTCAATTCATGGCTGCTGAAAGCACTAATGAATCAGCCATGTTTCAACGTCTCGGTCAATGCTGATACAAGAAAAAAAAGCTAACAATGGCGAAAATATCGGCTGGACGATGTATCAGTCCATCTCTACCTTCCAGGCTTTGAGCTTATTTTCTTAAACTTAAGGATTTGAAGGAGCTGTGGGAACTCTGCTCCTGTTTATGCTCATTATGGAGGCACATTTTTTTATATAAGTTATTTCAATTAAGTAGGATCTTTATATTTCATTCAGTTTCCTTCTATTTTCACCCCCTTTTCAGTGTAAAAAAAAAAGTGAACTAATGCCTAAAATGATGCAACTCATCAACTTGGTGGCTGATTGAGATAAAAACTTCAGCAAATCACAGAAAAGGACGAATATATTCAGGAAAAGTTGAACATATATATATTGACCTTGTAGCTTGGGTTGCACCAATCTGGGAAGACTTCTGATACATTTGATTGTTATGCTGGTGAAGATTCTCAGTCATCCCGATCATACATTAAAAAAAAAAAGTTAAACAATCCACTGGACTTTTTTTCCCCAAGTATAAAGACATTTCGCTTCCCATCCAGGAAGCTTTTTCAATTCAAAACATCAGGAATAGCGTTGAGTTCGAGGCTTTATTCAGTAGCCCAACAAAGCCTTGTTTCTGTTTTGAAAACATGCAAATTGACACTGACCCAATCGATTGTTACGATAAAAAGAATTTTAATGTATAAACAAACAATACAGAATCGTTGTTCTTTGTTTTTGGATTCATAGCATCAGACAGATGAGGAGTTTTCCATTTAAAACAATTAAATGCATAACTTTCCCCTCAAAAAGTCTTATTGAAAAGGTTGCCTCTGGCTATTATCTGCTGGTTCTAGGTCTACAGGAGAATCAGAACCAGATGAAATATCAATACATTAAAGCATTAGAATCAGATCTTTAGTGATAATTAATGATGTGGGAGAGAGAAAACCTAATGCTTATTTGTCTTTACTTATTATACTTGAATAATTTAATCATATGAAAACAGATTGTATGTCTGGGCATATGTAGATATGTACCAATGGAAAAAATTGTCATGGTGAACAACTCAATGAAGAGTGATGACTAAATTACAAAAATTAGCTAAATGGTATCCGCTTAGATCAACTCAAACCTTAATGGCTGGAGGTTTTCTAAGGGGAATAGGAATAGTCATAAAGTCCTCAGCCAGAGTCACCTCTACACCACTGTCCAGTAAAGCCTGCTCAGCCTGGTTCTTGAGCTCTGAGACGTCGTCCTCATCTCCCTCTTTCTGTAAGGAACTGGGTTTGTAGCGCTGACTGAAATGGTAAAGGACCAGCCTCTGTGCACAGCAGGCCCGAGCCACAGCTGCTGCCATCTGAGGCGTGCTGTGTCCGTGCTCTACAGCTTTCTCCTGGTGCTCATTCCCGAGGGTGGCCTCGTGAACCAGAACGTCCGCCCCATTGCAAAGCCGGCAAGCTCCTACACCAAGAACCGAGCTACAGTCACCTAAAACACAGATTTTCCTCCCAGGAATATTGGCTTCCAGAACCTCGCTGGGAAGCAGCAAGCGTCCATTTTCAAGAACCACAGATTCGCCAGCTTTGAGACGGCCGTACACTGGTCCGGGTTTAACACCTGCAATTAAAAGAAGAATTATAAGAACCATAAAGCCTTTACACTGGCTAGAGTTAACAGTTACAAAAACAATGCAAAAAGTACATTTGAGATTTAATTTTTTTTTTTCATAATATGTTCTAATTCACTCCTCCATCTAAGCACTAACTTTCAAATCTAAACACCAAAAATTATTTAATAAAGGCGTGGCGGTGAGAAAAGAAACTAAAACAAAAACAAAGGGGCATCTTTTTTATTTCTTCAACAGCACTGAGCAAGAAAGGTTTCCCATACGGTGGTTAACATTGAATTCAAAGACTTTTCAAGGAATTTTCAGGACTAATTATCTCAAATTTATGGATCACAAAAACAGAAAAATAAAGCTGCATGTTACTAATAATCCATTTTAAAGTTATGCAAATTAAATAAACAGCATATAAGTTGCTGGATCTCCATCTTATTAATTATAAACTAGGGCTGCAACTAACAATTATTTTACTAATCAATTAATCTGTTGATTATTTTTCCGATTAATCAATTAATAATCAGATAGAGAAAGGTTCCTTAAATAAGATTTTATACAGAATTAAACCAGATGAAACAAAACTTTTCGACTTGTGGAGTTCTGGATAGAGCATATTGATAGACTTTGTTTTTTTTATTTAAAATGCAATAATTTTTATATATTTTTTTCCACATTTTTTGTACAGCTACTGCTCTAAGTGAGTTCCTCTGTCAGCTAAAGGCATGTTTTGCAGTCTCAACACTCCAGTTAACGATTTATCGATTACTAAATTAGTTAACGATTATTCCAATATTTCTTTAATCACAGTTTATGCGATTAATTGTTTCAGCCCTAATATAAACGATGTAGAACAAAAGCATTTGCTCTATAAGGCGAATGTTGAAAAAAACCTTGCAACCGGGCAGTCAAGGTTACCAGGTAAACGCAAAATATTGCAATTACGTTGATCGAACCTTTTCTGCCAATGTCACAGTTATATCAGAGGCCAAAATACTGAAAAAAAAGGTTCCTAGCATCTCTTAAATGGTGAAAGGGATTATCATGTTCAAAGGCTGTACAGGAGATATCTATACTAGAATATATATTTATTTTGTTCCATTTCAAATTATTCTTCTCAATTATTTCAGGGTAAAAAAAAATGCATTTTCTGCGAGAAATTCAAAAGACACTCCAATCCATGTGCGAGTATTTGTTACCAAGCTCCTTCAGTAGTTCTGTCTTCAGTTTTCCGGGACGATCGTGTTCCTGGATGCAGAAGCCGAAGGAAGGGATGCGGTGGTAAAGCCTGAAAGCCTTCACAACAAACTTGTTGTCTTGGAAAAGGAGGTAACTATCAGTAGAGTTGTCCAGGGGGATAGTCCTGCCAGGCTGCTCCTGTGGATGAGGAGGACTGCTCTCTTCAACCATCTACAGCGGGAAAATGTAAACAAATGTAGAGAAGCTGAAAAAGCGATCGTTCCACATCGACATGATGGCGAAGGCTCAGTTTAACAGTCTGGATGTCAATGACCCATTTCTCCTGATCACAGGTGAAGGTTGGTGCAAAGACAGAGCAGTAAATCAGGGTTTTTTCTGTTTGGCTCAGCTTTATTTTTACTTTTCACTCATTCTTCAAAAGTTAAATTAAACTTACCTCTAGGCTGAGCTGTCCCTCCTCTGGACACTGGTCTGGAGTGGGTTCCAGCTCATGAACTACAGCAACAAAGAAGAGACAAACAAGCAATTACATAAGCAAGGAAAAGGCCACCTCTACAAAATATCCAATACTGAAAACAATTGGTTTGCAATATATCCATTTTCAATTTTGGCAATTTTAGCAACAACATGTTTGCTTTGGACATACCTCCATATGGGAAGAGCAGCTGTGATCCAGTGAGGCCAAGAGTCACCCTGAGAAACTTTCTGAGACCCCGGGGCCCGTAGATGTCCACACACTTCAGGCTCTGGTGGACGTCTGGGTTGGTGTTGAGGCTCACGGTGCAAAGAAGTCCAGGCAAGCCGAACAGGTGATCTCCATGCAGGTGAGAAATGAAGACCTTGGTGATGCGTCCTGTGTGCACATCATGACCAGATATTAAAAAGGCATCAAAAACAAAACTAAGTTCTAAACTCATACAAATAGTTTTTCATAACCTTTATCATTTTTTATTTGTTTTTTTTTAGACACCACTTTGCAATGATTTCTGCATATTCACATCATCCTAACAAAGCAGAAAGATCAGAAAGGTTGCTTTCAAAAGGAATGGTAGTTTAAACCATTCTTTCCTTAAGAGTGGGTCCATTCAAAGTTGGAAAAAGCGTTCATCATAACTTTAAATCCAACAAGCAATGATACTAAAGCCAGTTAATCCTAAATCAACCAGTAACAGAACCAAGAACTTCAAATGAAAAAAAATGTTTCAATTGTTTCAAAGAAAGTTTTAGACGTCCAAGACATATTGGACAATTACGATCCATAATTTGTGGGAACACTTTGAAGCTGGCCCTCTCTATTTCCGACATGACTGTGCAGCAGCGCCTAAATCAAAGACCATAAAGACATGGATAGTACGAGTCTGGTGTGACCGGGGAACTTGACTAACCTGGCAGTAGCCAGATTAACTCAGATCTCGCAACTATCCAGCTTGCAGCGTGAATCCTGACCTAAACCCTACACAAAAACTGTAGGAGGAATTCATTCATTGTCCAAACTTTAGGCTGGATTCATTTAGAACTTCTGTAATGTTTTAACTAGTGATGTTATAAGCAGAGGCCTTCAGGCATGGGTCGAGTAATGGAGGGAGCTTGATTCATATAGGGGAAGGGCCAAAATTGATGACCTCAGAAGCCTCCCTACCGTGGTACCACGTGACCACTTTGGGAAGTGGTTCAGAGAGCACAAGAACTTCGACAGCCTCACTACTCAGTCAAGATGTGGGAGTTTGTAGGAGAGTTGCTGTCAGTTGGATAACAGATTCTAAGAATCGATTGGTTGTTTTTCCAACCAGTCTAGTTGGTTAATACAATTTTAGTTAGATGAAACAATGTAATGATCAAAATCTGAGCAAACCACTGGACACAGTTGTAACTTTAGTTCTAAGTAGTATTACTGTCTACTAACTAGTTAATGTTAGTGGTGTCAGCTGTAAGACGCTGGCTTCCATCCCTAAGGATGGTGGTTCAAGACCCACATTAGGATTTTTAAAGTTGCAAGTTCATGAAGCTTCATGTGAACATGTCACCACCTACTGGTGGAGGGCAGAACTACATTTAGTAGTAGTAATAACATTTGTGATTCATGAACCGTTTAGTCACTAAACATGACGCTTCATCTCACCATCACTGGTTTTAACTCCCGTAGCTGCTTTATTATTTACGTCCAAAAAACAGAGGGATCAATTTATTCCTAACATTTGTACGGAAAGTGTGTCTTACATCTGACTACATTGTATTTTAAAAGTCATAGTGCATAAAGGAGCCCAGTGGGTAAAGTATGAATTAATAATGGCAACAAGTAGAAGAGATGGGTAGATTTATTTTAGAATATTTAAAGTTTCAATCTCTTTATTTCTAGAACTTTTACAGGGACTGAATGTTGTGCAGCTTCCTCACCAGCTCTGAGCTGGCTCTTCATCAGCTGGGTCTGGGTCCCCTCTCCGCAGTCAAACAGCCAGCACTCCCCATCCGTCCGCAGCACCAGGGCCGAGGCGCCGCGGTGAGGAGACGGATATGCCGAACCGGTTCCCAGGAAGGTCATATCCATTGACATTCTCCTAATGCTACAGAAGATCAGCTAACTTTGATCCACAGTGACGTGAGACATGCCTGATGCCGCCGCCTGCCTGTGCTTGTCGCAACATGATGACGTGCTTTGTGCGACGGAGCGGCTCCTACTAAACGTTGTGGGGTGCGTTCAAATTCATTGGTTGCGTTTTCCAAGGAGCCGGGTCTACCTGGACTGGATCCTTCGAAGTCCGTGAAAATAAGGAGACCGGAAGGTTTATGGCCGTGAATTCACACTTTTCTAAGGTCCATATTTGTGTGACCATTTTTTTTCTATAATATCTTTGCTGTTGTAAACACCAAAATATCCCTACTGTGGAACAATTCTATTCTATCATATTCTATAAAAGGGGTAGAAATATATAAGTAAATATAAACAGTGGATGTATAAAAAATATGTCTGCAAAATCTTGTATTCAACAACAAAAAATACTTAGTTAAGCAAATTGTGCAAAATAGCAATTAGAAAATACAAATCCTATTAGATTTATAGTCCTCCACACTGCATATATATTAGAATCTGTAATTAAATTACAGCCAAACTCATTTACACAGTAAGAGATAAAAAAAAAAAAAACCTTTAGATAAACCAAACATTACCGCCACATATCTGACTCAATAACCATTTAAAACAACCATTTTCATTCATTTCGGATGGAGCTATTTATATTATTTTAATCTACGAAACGGAACTTTCAATATTCACCACAGTCAGACACCATGTGCCTTTTTTCCCCTCTGATCACGGAGCAGCCGGCTTGCTTGGTCTCGCAATGAATCCCTTGCTTTAAAAACTATTTTTAATTAAAAATGGTAATTTTGCGATAGCTGATATTGTAAAGATACAATTACATTTCAGCTTTGGTAAGAAGAATTACTTGCAAAAATTATTGTTTTCCTCTAAAACAATGGTTCCAAATCCCCTTTTTAGATGAAAGAACATGTTTCATTTTTTTAACAATCAAGGCCCCAGGCTAAGAATGGTTAAAGAGAAAAGAATTAAATTGCAGTGACGTCTAGTGCAAAGTATCTATAGCATGATCATTGGGGTGCATAGTCATCTAGTACCGTTAGTGAAACACTTATCTGGACCAAATAATTGCAGCATATAGAAGATCATTTTACAGCATTCCACTTTTCCCCATTTCAACCCAGTAAACCTGCCCGAGTTAAACTCCAGAGAAACTATGAAGAATTAATAAGATGATAAAACTTAAAGCAGATGACCTGAGAACATTTATGAAAGCAATTTGTTTTAGAAACAGTTCCTTGTTGCAGCATACTCTGAGGACAAAAGACGACCCAAGATCAAAAAGAAAACTCACCGGACAAGAAAACCAATAGAGCATTAGGATTTATTCTGCAGTTTTAAAATATCAAGTATATCACAGTAGCAAATATATCATCTGACTGAAAGTGTACCAACAATACAGTTAAAGAGGTTGGAAGGGCACAGCGGTGTGAAAACAATGCCATCTGGAAAGAAAAGAAAATATCTGACAGTTACAAATTGCCTTTAACACATCAATATAGAGGAAAGCTGCACATTGAATACTGAAGTCAAACCAATCAATATAAAACATAAAACACTTGTTCTTCAGGTGTAAAACATGAGGTAAGGGATATGGCAAAATGTATAAAATGACATGGGAGCACCCAGGGATCCCCCACATTGAGACACAGGATGAGAGAGAGGGATGCTGCAGTTTCCTCCTGGGCTGGTTAACCTCACCAACACAAACAAAAAAAAATAATGGATGGATCATTCTCTTACAATACATGTCACAAATGTATTATTTTGCCTTTTAACAGTCATAAGAATTGAGTATAAGTAAATCACATCTCCAGACGTTACCTTCCGAGACGCAGCTTTTCTTCTGTGAGCTGCAGGTTTCCTACATTAGCTGTTGTCACATCTTTCAGGGTGGATCACCCCATTTAATAAAAACCTAGTTTATCAACCTGATATATAGCATGTGGACAAAAAGGGACATTTTAAAGAGAAAAAATAAAAGCCATAATATGGAGTAACCGAAAAGTGCATAGGGCCTTAATAATTAATTTAATAATTTTATACTAGTATAAGTAATGTCAAGGGCCTGTTGCACTAAAGGAGTGTTTAAACATAATATTAAAATAAATATAAGGTGACACAAGTATATAAGTCATGTAATAAAATATGACTATTACCTTTTCTGCATCTGCCCTCAGTCAAATTAGAAATGTAAGTTTTCCTTTTTCATCGGTTTTGCACACTACCCAATTCCACCACCAGATGGCCCTCCATTACAAAAACACTATTAACCTGTGGAGAGAAGGGTAGTTCTCCCACAAGTCAATGCTCCTTCATCAGTCTGTTTCCACTCCAATTCCCACAGATCCAAAGAATGTGATTTTGATGCAAATGTATGTTTGCATCAACATCACTTTAATCAGAAATTGGGGTGGAAAAAGAGAGAGAAACAGGTCTACAGTGACACAGGCCACACTGAGAATGCATTTTTACTTCTAGTTGATCTTAGGACTGAAGTTGACACCAGGCCAGTCATAAGTATCTGGCAGGAAGGAGTCGTAGGCTGTGTTCCACCCAATGGCACGTACAAAGCCGTTCTTGTCCAGAGGTTCAGGGTAACGGAACGCCATGCCTTTGGCATAGACGAACTCCACCACCTGCAACAAGGAAGAAACACTTTGCTAACACTATATATCCCATTAATATTTTTAAAAAACCTTTAAACATTTATCAAATTTAGATATATAATGCCTGAAACTCAGCAGATTTTTCTAACTCTTAGTTATTTTCTGTCATGTATTCCTGGGCTTTGAATTTTTCAGGACAGTATGCACAAGGAAGGCTTTTTGCAGTGAGCCTTTAGTTGGATACAATAAGATATTCCTTTTAAACTGACATGGCATTGGTGCTTTGAGAATGTGGACCTGCTCTCACTGAATAGAGTTGTTAGCATCAGCTGCAAAGGTGTGGCACATCTGCATGGCGGTGCTTATGTGCCCTTCAACATCCAGTGGAACTGGGGGGCAACTCTTGTCAAATGTAAAAAGACCAAACATTGAGTGCCTCTGCAATAAAAAGTGTGTCGTTAAAAGGCCTAAGCAATGCAAAAGAAACTTTTTTTAAACTATTATAATGCCATTCCTTCATTCAAATCTAAATATCTAAAAATATATCACTTGATTCATGAATCTCTGAGTAATCATCATGAGTTCTGCTGTCTGAGCAGTAGCCTCTCCCTGACCTGTGAAAACAAGCGATTGGATAACATCTACATAAAAAAAAACTACCCCATTCAGGATGCACATACCTTTAACTGGGCTGTGCTAAAACTGTTAACTTCCATAAAAAAATTAACTTAACCCACTTTCCCCAATCAAGAAAAGTTGATGTGAGGTAGAATGTGACGATCACTTCCTTAGTCAAGACAAAGGCAGCTGTAAGCTGATTGGTTGGTTTACAACGAGTGAAGCTGCTGAGCAAAGACGCATCATAGCAACAAGCACTCACTCACTGAAACATCAAATTGTTGATATGGTAGGGTGACCAGACGTCCTCTTTTTCTTGGACATGTCGTACTTTTCAAACCTAAAAAAAATGTCAGCGGGGAATTTCAAAATCGTCCGGGATTTTGGTCGACTACAGTGCAGCACGTAGTCTAAACACACCGGGCACTGGAACAGAGCAGTCAGCTCTGAGGCTTGTCCGGGAACCCCGGCGGACGGGGTCAGGAAGCTAGCGGGGGACGGAGCGACCGAACCCGACCCCGTAAAAGAAGTCTAGCAAATCCTGCTTTGAATTGTCAAAGATTTTGAAAGCTGTCTTTAGTAAAATGCTTAGAGCAAATGAACAGCTGAGTATCAAACTTTGCAGGGATCTTCTGATAGACGAAAACAATCCATGCCAGTCGAGTCTTCGGTTCCTTGGGAAGACTGTGAAAAATGTCCCCTTTCTCTGTGCAGCCTGGAACACTGCATTTACACCTGTGGTTCTGGCTCATTTTCAATAGAGAAACTGCCTGCTTTGTAATTCTTGTAGAAGTAAACCCAAATGTAGGCTAAACTGGTGTCTTACATCTACCTCTATTCATGTTCTTGGGCCAGTGAACCAGCGGGCTGGTTTGTATGTTAATTTTGGGGCGTGACAAAAGTACAGGTCAGAACCAAATAAGGCACCTGTTTACCCTCCCCTTAAAGAAACTAGCAGCACAGCACTGTCATTAAATAAAATCAAACTGCCTGGAATCTGGTAGCAGACCTCTTTGGACCAGCAGACTGAGGAGTCATGGTAAAACGGGAACATTCAGCCCTTTAGATTAAATCCTACATCAGAGAACCTTCCCATCAGGTGTTATATATGTTCCATTGGTTAACAACAATTTTTAGCATAGTTATCTCTCATGCTTAAGGGGTGCTCAGAGAAAACATATAGTGACTGATCAGACCTTCTGAAGATACATAGCACAGTTTTTAAGGAGGAGCAGGGAGCATCAAGTGTTGTACATTGGCCTAAAAAACATAATTTATTATATCTCACATTAATATAAAGATGCTCTAAAAGTCACGCAGTGTTGCTTTAAGGACAATAGCTAACAGTTAAAACATTAGTAATTTAGCATGCTTCAGCATTTACCTTGACAGCCATCTGAACAGAAACTTCTCTGATGTTGGAGAGCGGAGGATAGAGTCTGCCCTCTTCAAGCTCTTTATCTGTCAGCTGCTCAGCGAGTGTCTGAAAGGAGTATGAAATCATTTTCAAGTTACAAATTGCATCTTCAACCCACAGAACTTAAGCACTACTCTAATTATTTGTCTTTAGTCTATTGGTTTCCCATCTATCTCTAAATGCAGGTGCTAATTCAAAGTAATTTTGAATGATGAAATAGAAATGACACCAGAAGTAATTTAGCCCACATCTACCATTGCAAAACTAAAGCACTGTGTGATCAATATTTGCACTGTTCAGTTAATACAAATGTAGTCCAGCCAAAGAAGGAAGCTCATAGATGCCTTTTAAAACTTCTTCTGGTACATGTTAAGCCAGAGTCTAGAAATGGACATAAAGGGTTAAGGTAGGTCTAGATGAGCTTACACACACCAGACAGAGGCGGCAGGAAAAGGAAAGGAAAGACAGAGAGAGGGAGAGGGTGCAAAGTACAGGACAGGGTCAGCAAGTTTAAAGTTATTTTTTTCTACCTTGGCAGCTTCCAAGAACACAGTATCACTAATGTGTCTCACTCCACTCAGGATCACAGCCAGAGCCACACCTGAAACAAAAACCCATAGAATGATGGGTCACAGGACAACAAGCTCACTTTATTAGTTTAAATTTATCAACGTAACTGAAGAGAGTTCATGTCCTCAAAGGCTTCATGATTTAATGAATGTCCATAATCTTTTTATTTTTTTTTCTATACCTGGAAAGATGTAAGCATTGTTTCCTTGTCCTGGCGTAAACACTCGCCCATCACTCAATGTAACCGGACCAAATGGGCTGCCGCTGGCAAACAGACATCTACCCTGTGAGACACACATACAGATAAGTAGACAAAGCGGTACCCAATAGATTCTGGTTTCAAGTTAGCTGAAAACATGACAAAAAAAAGCCAAAGAGTGTCTACATCAGTTAGTGTGTAGGCTTCCTCTGCTGTGCACTCTGCTTTATTTGTTGGGTTACTCAAGGCAAAGATAATGGGTCGCTCATTTAAGGCTCCCATGGCTTTAATGACATCATGGGTAAAGAGACGTCCAGCTCCTGCCACACCTGAAAGAAAAAAAAAAAAGGAGCACTAAAATAAACTCTTTAGCCACATCAGATAGAAATTAAAACTTGTTAATAAAAGCTTGGATAAAGTTTTTAAAATGTGCATTTTATGTTCCAGAATAAAACAAAAACTGTGATCACCGATGATAGCGGTAGGTTTGATGGTGTTAACAGCATCTAAGAAGCTCTGCACATCCCCTGGACTGTCATGAACAAAGGCCTCCTGGTTGGCATCCGTTTGCTCCGTTCTCTCCTTAAGGCGAACAAAGAGGCAGCAGATTAAAGTATAGCTCTGTGCACACAGAAGCCTTTTGCTCAATTCACTGACCTTTACGAGTAAACCGTGAGCATCATACATCCAGATCTTTTCTCTGGCCTCTGCTTGGGTCACCCCTGACTCCATCATAGCCATTACAATCAGATTGGCAATACCAAGAGCAGCCTGGAGGGAAAGCATGCAGACATTTTACACATGGAAACCAAACTGTTCATCAACAGATTCAATCCATGTTCCTTTTTCTGTTGTCATCATGGGGCAGTATCATTCTAATGAAGAAGCTGCAGTGGGTTTTCAAATGGGTGAATGCAGGCTTACCTCTCCGGCTCCCAGGAAGAGAATGCGGTGCTCGGTGAGGGGTTTGCCGATGGCTCTCTGAGCTGCCAAAAGGCCAGCGAGGGCCACAGATGCAGTGCCTGGAAACACGCAAAGTCCCGAGCCACAAAGATCATCACCTGCTTCCTTTTTACCGACCGATTCAAAAGAGTTAAAACAACCAACATGCATGTGCTGCGAACTCTAAGGACCTTGAATATCGTCGTTGAAGGTACAGTATTTTTCCCTATACTTCCGAAGGAAGCGGAATGCGTTGTGATTCCCAAAGTCCTCAAACTGAATCAGCGTCCCTTGTCCATATTTGTCCACAACAGCTTCCATGAACTCATCAATCAGATCATCGTAGGCTTGAGAGCGATCCCGTTTCTGATAGAGACCCATGTAGAAGGGATCTTTCAGAAGAGTCTGGTGAGAGCACAAACACGAGAAAGGAGGAGCAATCTTAGAATCATAAAAAAAAAAAAAAAAAAGAAGTGCACAATTAGAGCGAATCAGAGCACGGATATACTGCCTTCCTACCTCATTGTCTGTGCCAACGTCAATCACCACAGGCAGACATTTCTCAGGTCGGATGCCGGCACAGGCTGTGTACAGGCAGAGTTTTCCAACAGGTATGCCCATGCCGTAACAACCCAGGTCCCCCAAGCCTAAAATACGTTCTCCATCAGTTACTACTACAGCCTTTCAAATGAAAGAGAGGGGAAAAAAACAACAAAAAAATGATGTGAAATCAGTAAAACTGCCACTGCCATTTATTGTGCAGACTGAAAATAATGCTACAAGGTCAATAGGACAAATTTCAGAGGTCAAATATTTTAATGAATCTGTTTTATTAGTATTATCTGTGTGTTTAGGGTTAACAGATACTCACTGCCACATTAGTCTCCGGCCAGTTGTCCAGGATGGAGCGGACATGCCCTCTGTCCAGAATGGAGATAAATAAACCCCTAAGGAAAGAAAGAAAAACTTATTTTAGTTTTCTAGACACAAAAAATAAAATATTTCTGCTTTGATGCAGTCAGAAAGAAGAACAGATAAAATATTCTGACACTCAATGTTTAAACGCTTACTTTGGTCTCCTGAATATGTGTCCATACTGTGTGCAGGCCAATCCTACAGTGGGAGTGTAAACAATTGGCATCAACTCCTCTATGTCTTCCATCAAAACCCTATAAAACAACCTTTCGTTCCTCTCTTGGATCCCCATCAGGTAGATGTACCTGTGTATGACGGAAAGTAAATGAGAAAAGGAGAAACACTAATCCACAAAGCTTTCCATGTTTGAAGGAAAATGTCTCCTCACTTTTCCAGGGGATCTGTCATCTTCTTTAGATTCCTCTGAAAGCGCATAGCCTGAATGTCCTGTGTCTCCACTTTGGGAGGCAGTAGACCATGAATCCCTAAAATCTGTCGCTCCTTCAGGGTGAAGGCCATACCCTGTGGAGAAATGTACAAAAGAAAAAACAGTATGATCAGAACCAAGGGTTTTTAGAAGGAAATATTTTTAAGTCAACTTTGTTCAGCTGCTAGATCAACATCCGCAAGATTACTTATAAAAAAAAAAGAGCAACAATAATCTGACCTATTTTAGGCCTTGTGTTGGTTTTAAAATACTGTATTTACAGTAAAACTGGTGTTACAAACATTTTTCCAGAAGCTTTAAAAAAAAAAAAAAATGTGATCAAATAAACTGAATTTAAAACATGCTTTTAGAGGATACTTTGTCTCATGTGTATTTATGTATTAAGTTGATAATATTTTCTTTTAATAACCCAACTAAAAGGATTTTTTAAAACATTTGTGCATAAAAATGGGGATATGTTGAAACGAAGTTCTGCCAGTAGAGGGCGCACTGTGTTATTTATGGGTTTAATAGGGTTGACTTATTGACTCCAGGCAGCTGATGGTGAGATCTGGAAGACATGAGGGAAACCAGATGAAAGCAATTTGGCCACAGGAAAATAAAACATAGAGTCCTTTGAAAGGAGCCAATGAGGAACATGGATTGTGAAAAAAAACAGCTCTATATGGAGTGGGGATTTGTGTGTCTGTCAGTTGGGGGTTGGTATGTGTGTGTGTGTGTGTGTGTGTGTGTGTGTGTGTGTGTGTGTGGGNGGGGGGTTAGAAAAGGGGCAAATTGTGCTGACGTGGGATTTATGGAGGGGGCTACCTCAAAAAATGCCAAGTCATGCTGATTGAGCGTTTACTTCACTCAGCTCCACCATCAGCTCCTTGAGCATAAAGTGACATTGTGCCAAATAGTCTGTCCAAATGCAAAACAATGTTTAATTTTTTTTTTTTTTTTTTGCAGTTAGACGTCCCCCTGTACATGTTTTTGATTTTTAGCAATCAGAATCTGTTTACAACAGCAGGGAGAGATGCTGCATCATCAACAAAATAGGACACATTTTAAAACGGATTATTTTAGTGTGGAAAAAAATAATAATAAAAATATCATGATGTTGACTGATTAACCCAAATACTTCTCTATTCCTCTCTGGGTTTAAATAGAAAGTATAAGACAATACATAGCTGATGTATAAGCTCATTTTTTAATGCAATTTAACATAAACACACTTGAAACCAGATTTTACAAACACTTGATAAAAATGGAGGCTTTTATGTCTAAGTCAGACATTCTGGGGATTATCAGTTGCCATTTCTTAACGAGAGAGAATTTTGCATGATTTACTTCAAAGATTGTAGTTGATATGCACTGAGATAACTATACCTTTAAACAACTTGGAAAATCCCAGAGAATGATTTTATGGCTGTTCAAACTTCTGTTAAGTTAGAAAGCATGGCTGTTTTTTAACTGGACTTCATCCTGAGGAGGTTTTTAGAGCCTTCAAGAGATTTTTGGAGCTGCACAAACTCAGATCATCTCTGGGTAAAATTCAAAGATGCCTGAATGTGCTGCATTCCTCTTGTCATACATTTTTGTGCAGTTATAAAATCCAGCAGTCATCCAGGTGTGGAAGGAGACCAGCTCTTTGTTCCTGAGATGAGAATGTTTTGGTGGAGCTTAGAGACTTTATTTAGGAACCTTAGATTTTGGAGACATGTTCTATAATCTGGTCAAACTAAAACTGAAATGTCTGCCATAACAGCCATTTTTAAAATTGGAGGAAAAGCAGTAAATCTGCAAGACTGAGGACACCTTTGTAGCATGGGTTGGCAGTATCCTGCTGTTGGGCATAATGAGTATACATTATGTTAACATATTGACAAAAATGCCAAATCACAAACAGTTGCACTAATGATCAACTGAATATTGGAATCACATTTGCTCCACGCTGCAGTGTTTGGTTTTCACTTGTGATTATTGTTTTAATAAAACGTACATAAAAAGTTAGCTTTTTATTCATATGGAAATAGTTTAACCCTGGTTGGCTGTTCCTATGCAATTTTCCATGGGAATTAGAAAGAAACATTGAAAATCTGAGAAATTTCAAATGATTTATCATTAGAAAGATTTAGTTTGATTACTTTAATTATGTCCTTATAAGAACCCAGGTGGCTTGAGATCTGGGCTAAATGTTCCTGTGTTAAGTGCCACTAAATTTAGGACCAGGCAGTTCCCTGCTAGTGTACATGTATGTTGTCATGTCTATATTTAACAGAAGGTGTCTGCACCAGGCTGCATTTGGCATAGACTCCCAACATGTTACAGCAAGCTGCTAAAGCTTCATGTTGCAAATGTAAGGTGGAACTACAGGTCACTGGGAATCCCTTCAGCCCCAGTGCTGTCAACATGTCGCACATGACTTCACACCTTAGGATGTTACAAAAGGACAGCATCCGACATAAGTCACTCACTATTTGGTACCACTAACACTGTGGGCAGGTGCCAAGTCCTACTGGAAAAGGAAATCTGTATCTACCTAAAGCAGGTCAGCAGAAGGAAGCATGTCTAAAATTTCCTAGTAGATGTCTGCATTGACTGTGGACTTAAAAAAAAAAAAAAAACACTACACCAACCCCAGCAGATGACAGGGTAACTCAAATCCTCTCTGGAATTTAACCAACATGGATTGTATGCCTCTACAGTCAGTGTACAAGCTGGACATTCGATTTTGGTTTTGTAATGAGAAATCCAAAAATCCAAAAAGTTTCCTGATTTCCAAATAAAAAGAAAATTGAAAATCAACAAAAAATAACCAATTTTTACCGTTTTCATTAAAGATCCCAAATCAGAAACAAAAAGAATGACCCGTTATCCTGTTTTTCATTTCTGAAATGAAAATAATGGTGATGGACAGCCTTAAGGCTCGTGTTACTTCCTGGTGCAGAGTGGTACTGTTTACAAGTTAGCCGTGTGGACGTCCTTTTCCTTTATGCTTTTTGGTTGTAGAGCGGGTTTACATCCAAAATGCTATACCTACAGTAATAACAATAATAAGGAGGGAGATTTGTCCCGCGATGAGATTGCAGGAATATGTTTTAAAATTTGATCACATCCATCGTGGTGTGTAGGCACACATGACTCTGATGAGAGGAAGCTGAATTGGTAAAGGACATCTAGGTTTGTTTTTTATTTGTCCTTTTTCGTTTTGGAATTAAAAAAAAAAACAACAAAAAACTGATAACAAGTTAATTTTGGTTTCCAGATTTGGAGTTTCAAAACAAAAACAACAACAAAAAACATACAGGCTTGTTTTTTGTTTTCCTATTTTTTGTATTTTAGTCGAAAATAAGGAACCGGTTTTTTCCCCCCATTTTCATGGAATGCCCAAAATGACGTAATTTGGCTGTGCAGACCCCGCGGACATGTCAAACATAAACCAAGCTTGAGTCCACCCTTTGTTAATCTCCAAGTTCTACAAAAGCTTTGGCTTGAGAATCCCGCGTGTTATCCCAGTTGCTGAAGCACTTTTCTTTCTTCCACTCAACTTTCAATGAATATGTTTGGATAATTAAGCTGGAAGCTGAAAAGCTTCTTTAGTGATGAGATTCTGTGTCAACTGATGTCTTCTTGATCTTTGTCAAACCAACAGTCAGTGCAGCCTGCAGAACCAGACAGAGACTGTTCAGTAGAAAACTTCTCCAGTCTTTAAGTTTGCTGATTAGGGTTTTACTCCATACTCCAATATTCCATTTTTTGAAAGTATGATTTTACTACCTGAGTGAGTGAGTGAGTGAGTGAGTGAGTGAGTGAGTGAGTGAGTGAGTGAGTGAGTCAGTCAGTCAGTCAGTCAGTCACTCAGTCACTCACTCACTCAGTCACTCACTCACTCAGTCACTCACTCACTCAGTCACTCACTCACTCACTCACTCACTCAATACCCATCAGTTTAGACATAGATTATTTCCATGTTACAACAGACTTTGAAAAAGGCATCATGCCTTTAAGCAGGAAATGAAAGGAATAAAGGAATGGATTTAATACAATAAAAAGCCACATAGACAGTGGGATGGAACAGGAAGAATAACCAGAAACAGTGGAAGAAGGTCTGAATCCTGCCCCAGAGAAAACACCAGCTCTATAAGCCAATACTGTGTCTCCACTTATTCACAGAGGTTTGATTTATAAGACTATAAAAGTGTCAATAGGCTTGGGGGTACACAGCTGCAGTCACATTGCAGGCTGGGTAGATATTATTTGTTTTCAGCTTTTCTCAGCTTATCTCTCCTACTAGCAAAGCACTGGGGTTCCTAACTGAATTTTAGTCTAAACACGTATAAAGAAAATATGTATTTATATAAACAGAAAGATTCACAAACAAAGAAAATATTAAATATTCACAATTATAAATAAAGCTGGTTTATAAAGGTGCTTTTTCTCCACCATAGATCATGGTCGCTATTTAACACTGTGTGTACAAAAAAATTAATACTAAAAATGATCTACGGGTTTCTCAATCTGATCACATTTTATTTTCTGCTTCCATACACCTCATTTAAATGATGGGATAATTTAAAGGTAGCATTTGATGGTATGAAAGGTAAGACAAACATTTGAATCAGGTGTTCTGGAGCAACTGAACATCTAAAAAAAAACAGTTCAATTACTTTGGTCAGAATTTATTTATGAGTTTAATCATTTCTCACTTTTCTCTGGTGTTTCTTTTTATATATACACTGAGCAAACTCCAAGCAAACTGAAACCTGTCACTGCAAACCAAGTAAGAACCTTCACCTTTTTGCTAGCTGCAGGTTTGAGGCACTCGCAACCAGTAGCTGTGTCAGACTGAGGTCCGATCACATTCACATCATAAACAAAACTACTTTACAATAAGTGTGGAACGGTAACCAGAAGACCAACTCCCCCAAACAGTCTTGGTATCATTATTTTGGTTCACACTAGTGGGACTGCTATGCTAACATCTAAGCGGCTAGAACGAACCAGACAAATAGAAAAACAGTTCATTTGCAAACAGAATAAACACTTTTGGTGGGAAACACCCTGAAACATTAAGGAGTGTAGAGAACTGAACACCAGGTTTGGGAAATACCTCTACAAGCAAAGAAAGAAAAAAATTTAAAGAAGTTGCAAAACCAGCATATTCTCTGTCCAAAACATTTAAGTGGGGCTTCTGAGAAAAAAAGCCGTGTTTTTTATGCTTTAGCCACTTACAATAAATAGATTTAAAGATTTGCAATAGATGTTTGTTTGGTTTTTTAAGTTCCAACACTTCATTATCAGCGCTTATCATCATGTGGATTGTTGTGACATAACTCAGTGTTAACTGTGAGCATCAGTGGAGCAAAATGCTTTACATCTGCTTTACAAATTTAGCTACAGACGTCTCAGCAAAACACTCCCAGAGAGACGTCACAGGGAAATGAGATGTTATTAATGTATGATCATTACAGCAAATCATTTGATGAAATATTATTCCACCAAATAATGTTTGTCTACCTCTTTGATTCCATCGGGTCTAAAAATAATTTTAAAAGCTTAACTGACTTAAATCCAAACTCCTCGAGATAAACTGTGGTTTCCAAACATAAAATCCATAATGACGTAATATCATTGCTTAATTTTATTGATTAGGGTTCTAAACCATGGTTCTTAATCCCTAAAATAATCACTAGATTAAATGATTACTAAAATAAATCAACGGCTGCAGACCTATTGTCAATAAATACATAGTCCTGTCTAACTGATGAGAACATTTGTATACTTCAAACTATAATATATATATCAATCATCCAGAAGAAATGTATTTAAGATTAACTGGTTTGTCTATAGCTTCATAATGTAGTCAAAAGGGACATCTAAACACATGGTTACATGAAAGCCATAAAAAGGAAGAACATTATCTATTCTACAAACACTGCATTTATTTTGCCTGGTGTTTAGTTTCGCCTCCAAGGTCTGACATGCACTTAAACCACACAACAGAACAAGTTTCTTGCTGAACCGTGCAGTTTTCACAACAGTAATGCACTGAAAAAAATAGACCAAAGTGTCAAAAAGCTACAGTCTAAACATTTACGGATAAATCTCAACAGTAGAAGGCAACGTTTGGCATCGGACTCCCTACCTTGTTGGTGCGAGGATTAAGCATTAGGGGTTTGCCCTTTTCTTTAGTGTGGGCCCATCTGCAAATGGAGACACAAGGTCTCATGGACCAGGATGTCCTCAACCTTGACAGCATTCTGGATTGTCAATGGTCTATGAGGTCCACAGATGGAAGCTTTCTGTGAAGAAAAAAAACATCATATAAACAAAAAGCCTTGAAGTCTGTTTTTAACATGATGATCTTTTGCTAGTAAAAAAGCAGTTTTGAATAAAAGAAAATGCATACATTATTTCTACCTACTAAAATTGCACTGTTTTTGACTGTTGGTCAACAGATCCCCTAATTATCTCCTCATAACTCCATCTATCCCATTTCTTACCAGATTATTTCAACATAGCGGGCTGCAATGCTCTAATCTTAATAGCTAAACTCAAACTCAGGCATTTGTGAGCATATAGTCCCTTTGATTGACATCACAGACCCCCCTGATTCCAACTAACAATGGAATCAGGACGACAAGCTGACTTTTAATCAGTGTAATGGCCACTGAAACGGTTTTTAAACACATTTACCTCTTTATTACCCTCATTTGCACTTATGTGTGAGAAAAGTGCATTGAAAATGTGAATTCTGTCCCTTTCACATTCTGTCATCACCCTGAGCACTTACAGGCAGGTGAACACCTTCAGTTTTACCCCACCAACAGACAGAGAGCAAGTTTTGAAAGCAGGTGTATGTTTATAAAGCCATTCTGACCAATGGTTCTTCCTACCCAATAAAACACTGCATTGCTTCACCGGTGCATAGCAGCATCACTGCAGCTGCAGGTGGATCAGAGCAACATTTGTGAGTCAACCTGATAGTTCACACTAAGGGGAGATATGAACATTGCCTATTCTTAAAAACCACACTGAAGCAAGTCCCTCTGCTTGGGATTACAGCCTCTTGCAGCAGTGAGTGTCTTTAATCTAAATTCTGGTTTAAAGCAATTTAGAAGGAGCTCTGTGATCAGAAAGCTTCTCATAATCCTCTTTATTAAGAGGACAGAAGAAACACCATTGTACAAAAAAAAAAATAAATAAATAAAAAAATCACAAAAGCATCAGCCAAACACAGTAAAAACACTGAATATATCTTAGGATTTTGCACATTCCATGCTGGGCATACAATCCCAGTTGATAAACTATATCAAGAGATTTAAAAAGAAAGTCACTGCTACTATTTTAAGAATAAAGATTAAATCTCAATAGGACAGCATAAAAAACATATTTGCAGCACATACATTCCATAAGACATCCACTGTATGTTTATCTGTTGTTAGCAGGCTGGAACAGAACCATCATTGTCAAAGGTAGGTCATCCATGTAACCGCTGGTTCAGTGCCAGAATTCAGAGCATTAGATCCAAAAATAAACTTGGTAAAATTAATCCGATATGCTTTGCAGGAGGTTAACAGCAAGCAGTCAGTCAGGTCCAAACAACTATGAACAAAATTAAAGTATTATATAACTAAAGAATACAAGTCCCACATGCAACATGACATTTATCCTAGTTAGAGCAATAGTGCGCAAGATTTAAGCCATTTTGTAATAAAATCATATACAGCTGAAAGATGCAAAGGAAAAATTTACAAGATAAACAACAGTGATATTTAAGCAAAAGATGAATGTATTAAGCAATATTTCTAAATGACATGCTAACTTTACCTTCATCTACAAAATAGGACTTTGGACAACTGAGATACACTCTATTTTCTTCCAGAGTTGAGATAAAATATGTTTTTTCCCACCATTCAGTTTAGCATTTATGTGCCCTCATAAATAAATCTGAGCAACCAGCATCTTTATGACCTTATGTGCTTTAGCATCCCTGTGGTAGCTGTGAGTGACTGTTGCTATACAACAGTTAGGAAGATCCTCTTCCTTGTGACTTTGCATGACTTTCACCCATGTAAAAATCACAGCATTTATATATTAAAAATAAACTTTAAGTTTTTCAAGACACAGAATTTGCATCACTTGCTGTATGTCTGAAATTTGGGGGGGGGGGGAAATGGACAAATACAAATGGCTGAAATATAACAGTGAGTGAAGAAACTATACAATAAACAGCTTCAATGTTTTGAACTCCTGAACCATATACCTTCCCAATATTCATAAAAAAAAGATGCAGCCTTAATTCTGCAGAGCTAAAACGTGTCTGAATGCATGGTTACCTAAAAAACAGTCAGCAGTGTTTGTTTACAAAACAGCAGAGAAAGAACAACAAACAGCACCTTAGAGGTGGATTTCTTAATTTATGTTTAAACAGATCTTTCACTAGATACTTCTGTACATTACTAAGTTCTACATAAATCTCTGAATAGTCAGAAATGCTTAAAACATTAGATCTCAATCACATTTGATATGATCATTAAAATCTCATAGCAACAGTGACAGCTGTTTCTCAACATGAGACAAAAAAGGTGCAACTCTATCATGACTTTCAAGTCATCCACTACATTTCCTTTGGGGTCATATATTAAAGAACCATAACTATTATTATTTAATGATACTCTACAAAAATACAAAATAATTGCACACTGTGTTTTTTCTAATAAACATATCTAATGAGCAAATAATCTATTTCACTTACATTAAAATCATGCTACTGTACAACCCCTTATTATCTAATTAGGACTGAAACAATCAGATTAATCGTGATTAATCGATTATTGAAATTATTGTAAACTAATTTAGAAATCAATTAATTGTTAACTGGGGTATAAAAACTCAAAAACATGCCTTTAGTCAATAGAGCAACCCATCTTTACCAAATTAAAAAAAAACAAAAAAAAACATTTTGCATTTAAGATAAAAAAAAATATCTTTTTCTTCTGTCAATCTGCCCTATCCAGAACTCCTTAACCCTTTATAGGGCAAGTTAGCATTTTTGATTACTTGCATACCCCTTACAAATGGACCCCGCCTGTCCCTCAGTGAAATCTAGAAGCACAAGATCTATATCCAGCCATTCAGCAAAGATCCTGCTACATGGCTGTACATCTTATTTTGGCATTTGACCAAATAGATGATATATTACCTATAAATTAAGTTGAAAAAAAAAAAAAAGTTAACAAGTCAAGAAAAAAAAAAGGTAAAAAGCTAATTGAAAAGTTAAAAAGCTTAGTTAACAATTATATTTAGTTTATAAACTAAAAAAATTAAGTGCCAGTATCAGCATTAATGCCTCTAAGGTTATGTTGGACCAAAAAAAAAAAAAAAGTGTTTCTTTCACTCTGAGTGTTTTTCATGAATTTCTTATAGAAGCACTTCTGTTATTTTTCTTAATATATTCGGGCAAGTTGGAGTTTCTTATTACATTGACATTAAAATTAAAAATATCCATATTTTCTGAAGGTTACAAAGTCAATAAAGTCTTGTCCTGGATTCCAATAACACTATTGGCTGGAAATTTGGATTTTTCAAAGTATATCACTGAGTTCCCTACAAAAGGTTAAGTGGAAAAGTTTTAGTTTCTCCTGGTTCAATTTTGCAAAAAGTCTTCTGTATGGGACCTTTTGCTATCCGATCATTAATCGATTAATCGAACAAACAATTGAAAAATGTATCGATTTGCAAAATAACTGTTAGTTGCAGCCCTAGATCAAATTTTTTATGGATCTTTTACATGCAAACACTAAAATATGTTGAATATATTTGTCTTTATCTCTATCAATTGGAGTCTGAATGCAATAATCCAATGGGGTAAATATTCCAATGGACAGAGCAGAACAAAGCCAGCTCCTTTAACAGCTGCTTTAGGTGGCCACTGTACTTTTAATGCTTTACTAATGGAGCTATGGCACATTTCCGCTGATAGTGGAGCAGCCGTTAGCTCATTATAACTATGGAAGCGCTGGAAGAGAGAGGGGACGGGTTGTCAACATTAGCATGGAAAAGTACAACACAAAAAAATCTTCTGAGGTAAAAATAAATGTAAAAAAAAAATGCAGCAAACAGGTGCTACAAGCTAATTAGCTAGTTTACTGTTGAACATCATCCTGTTTGTTCCCAAAGGGCAAGCATACAGATTCAATTTCTTGTAACATTAAAGAATGTCACCTCATTCCAACTAATGTTATGATAATATTGTAGTATTTCTAAGGATCAACCTCCCTTTAGAAACGGGAAGTTATCCGATCATGGCGCGGGACTGTCTGTTCTTAAAGAACAGCGTCTTGGTTTACCTGCTTTGGGTTGTAATAATAGCGCTTTCCTTCTGTTAGACAGGCTAATGTTCATTCACCATGTTTCTTCGCTGTAATTATGGAAGTTTGACACCCTGGAGTGGACCGGAGTAGGCTGAAGACGCGACCTGCCCGGATGAGAGTGAAGAGGGGAGGAAGAAGGAAAGTGGACCAGAAGTTACCGCCCCCTTCCTCATTTCCTTGATTGTTATTGGTGGATTCGCTGGCATCTCAACCAATCGAACGCTGGGATTCCCTTCTCGGTTACCGTAGAGACAGAATGCTACCCGCGCGCACAGACTTCATGAAACCTCGTTACCTTACTAATTGTGGTAAAAAATATTAAAGCTAAACACAATTAAAACCTGAAACATTACATCCGAACAATTTAGAAAAAAAAATACTATTAACATGTAACCAATAACTTGAATCTGGAAATCTTTTTTATATATTTTATTTGAATTTGAATGTAGTGTCTGAAATTTTATTTTGTATTTTCATACATAAACAAAAACAAATGCAAACATTACAAATACTAGATCTGTGACCACCTCCCTTGCTCAAAAAAAGGGGGCTCCAACTGAGAGAATAAATTAGTTTACACATTTATACCTACATGGTCCAAATAAGGTTACCAAATTTTTAGAAAGTTTTGTATTTCCTCAGGCTGTATATAATTTTTTCTAACAACATGCAACTGTTAATTTCTGTGTACCATTTCTAGCTACTGCCAGAGCTATTCTAAAAAAAATAGCTTGGTATTTGATCAGAGGTTCCATTTTAACAAAATTCAAACATAGTTCAGGATCTAGAGGTGTTGAGATCTTGGTCGTGGTCAAAAATGCCAAAAATGTCTAACGTTCACGCAAGACCAAGTACAATGTAAGAATGACCTGACTTCTGTTGCACATCGAAAGCATACATCAGACAGTTCAGGTTTAGACCTGTGAATTTTATCTGGAATCGGTGATCGATGCAGAAAGTTATAACGGGTAAGCCTTTATTGTGAATTAATTGTAACAGATATGCTGTCTTGACATAAATCAGACAAAAGGTCTACTTGCAAGTTTTAAGTCTATTTTCCACCTTTCCTTAGATGTATGCAGAGGTGGTTTAGGACATTCTTTTGTCAACACAGAATACCGGAAAAAACGTTTTGACAGATATTCAGCCATGTTGCATACGCTCCATATATCTGACATCATGGACAAGAAAATCATGATAAGGGGTAAAAGCATGTGGAAGAAGGAGCTCTGATTAAACTAGAAAAAAAAAATCTTTGTGTTTGACAGAAAAAATAGCACATTTAAACTGCATATTTTTGTTTGTTTTTTTTGTCACACCAACCAGTAAAACATCACAGTCACTGCATATTGCTGAGATAATTACTTTTCTGTTTTATTACCAACAGAAGCTGGTTAAAATTGTTTGTAAAATGGTCTTAGCTAAATCGCAGAAGAAATACAAGAGAAAACAACAGAATGAGATAGATAGACAGACAAACAGATATATTTTTCATACTTTTATTTATTTCCCAAACAATGACACTCAAAATGACATATCAATCAAGAACAACAGAAATCCAGAAGTTTTTTTTAAAATATAAGGTTGAGGGAAACCCTTGAAGTGTGAATAGGCTAAATATGAAACACAAAACCAGATCAAATGTCACTTTTTCACAGATACATACGCCATAAACATATAGTTTTAATGACCTGCATAGCAACACAGAGACAGGGGCATTGATTACATTCAGCAAGCTGGAAGCATTGAGGTGTACCGAGGCACATTTTCAACATGGCTCCATAGAGTCTGGATTTTTACTTTTGGCTCAGTATGTTAAAGTTTGTATGTATCACTTGATAATGGCATTATTGCTGGTTTAGGATGCCTCCAGAATAGATTGTGCAGCAAGTATGGATTCCTAGAAATTGTAAAAGTCAAAATGCACTCAGACTTAACTAATACTGGACCGGAAAGTACAGTTTGTACTTTTTAAAATTTTCTAAATAAACAGTGGTACTGTCCTTATCCCTGTATTTCACTCTGAGAGAATGCAGCTCCAACCTAAATTAATTCCTTCAATTGGTAAGAGTTAATGGAATATATTTGCAATGGTTTAACCTGTCAACTTATAAACTAGTTGGATCAACTTAATTCAGTTAATTTTTACCAACTGTAGCAGTTTATTTTAGTCGGAGCTGCATGCTCTATTTAGACTGTACATTACTGACAAAAGATGATCATTGTTATAATCGCTGACAGTGACCAAATGTGCTTCATATTCTACATGTGCTTTACCGTAAATCTAAATAAATGCCTGGTCTAACTGTTGTTTCATCTGATGGTAGGCGCTAGAAATCTGTGTGTTAGTATCCTAAGAAAATATTTGACTGCCTACAGCTCACAGTATGCTTACAGAAGCAGATTAACATGACAGTCAATGTTGTACAGTTACAATATTTTGAATTGACATAGAAAGTCAGTGAAGAACCGAATAAGGATAAAACATGCTTCTTATTAAGTATTGCTGGCAGTGAATTTTGATCTGAGAGGTTTGACCTTCTGAACTCCCATACAGGTGCAACTGCAACCAGTGTATCATTCAAGAGCATATTGCAGCAAGGCATTGCATTTCTATTTATCACAATTAAAGTGATACCACATTCCAGAATTATTGGCACCACTGGCGAAAATGTGTACTTTATTTGAATTAACTGAAACAGTGATTTTTTTTTTTTTCTAAACCTGCTCTACCACCCAGTTTACAATCCCTGGAAGCAAGAGAGATTTCAGAAGATTAGTGAATCTGAATGTAAAAGGGTGTATGATCATTTTATTGGTGCTATTTGCTATGTCATGAAGGTAAACACACATCTGCATCACTTGAATTATTGATTTTTGAATAATTTTAGGTAGCTAAAGTTGGACGAGTTGTTGTTTCACTATACCAAAAAAAAAAAAAAAGAAAGAAAGAAAGAACATGGATTGCTGGTAAGTTCCCAGACACTAGTGAACTTAAAACAGTAAAGATCAAATAAATATGTATATAAAAATGTTTAGGAGTTGTTAAAGTAAAATAAAAATATTTCTGAAAATTATTTTCAACTGTAATGAGTACTTAATTAAAATAATAATAATAATTTATGTGTATTGATCTCACACTGGAGAAATTTATCTCTGCATTTAACCCATCCTCTTGGGTAGCAGTGGGCTGCCATTGTGCGGCACCCGCGGAGCAGTTTTGAGTTAAGGGTCTTCCTCAGGGACCCACAGTGCAGGCTGTTGGGATCGAACCGGGTACTTGCAACCTTCTCAGAGCACAAGCGCACTGCTCTAACCACAAGGCCAACAATCCCCAATAAACAAATAATTGTATGGGGGTGCTAGTAATTGTGCAGGGAGTGGTATATCCAAAAGCATGGTAGACATAACTAACAAAGTATTGTTTAAAACAACAAAAGACAGAAGCATGTGCAGTTATAAAACAATAAATTCGAAATCATTTCAAAAAGCATTTCCACATTATAAATACAGCCACTTATCAGTCTTCACATTTTTCAAAATAAATGTGAATGTTGTTTGTGTTAAAGCTTTTCGTTGTTTACATTTAAGTGAGCAGAAAGCTGTTTAGGCCTGTGGTTGTGGAAGAATAGCGTGTGTTTAGCGTGGAAAAGATTTGGTGCACAAACAGAAAACAAAGCACTTGTTATCAAAAATTAGTCCAGCTGGCAGAAGAATCATAAACGAGCTATCACCACGGTTATTTGATATTAAAACAAATTCCTAACTAACTCCAAATGTTATACATGCGTTCTAATATACAGAAAATATTTCAGAACTATTTTAGTCACAAGCATGTCTAGTGATATATTAAGGAGGTTTGAAAAATAAAATATGAACAAAACTTGTTAACATTTATTAAGTCATTGTAGGAGTGTTGAAGCATCAATAAATCAAATCCTAACAGTCTATCATGTCACACTCCAACCAATTACCTCTTAGCTAATACATTCAAATGCTTAGAAAAGATTTAGCTGTGTTACATTGTTTGGTGAAGTATATTGGAAGACTGTAAGATTCTTTCAAGAGTTAACAGGAGGGAGTTTAGAAAGACATCTAAAGCAACTTCCAAACACTTACTGAAGGTCTGCTTGAAACTGTTTTTATTAATGACTTACATTTTATAAAAGTGCATTTTTTCCAGCTTGCCAAGGTGTTCAGTTTTTCTAAAAACTTTCCGCTCAGATCTGGTAACGACATCACATTTATGTCTAACTGCAAGTAAGAAAACCAGCGGACTTGTTTTTTGTTTTTGGATCAAACTAGTATTACCAATTATTAAATGAAATGTTCAAACATTTTCCAATAGTCTCCCACTCATAATGTTGACATTTGTGTTGTATTTCTTAGAAGGAATTTGAAAAATTCCTTGAAAGCACTTAACGTGGGATGTGATTCTCTGATCAAAGCTTCAGCTTCTTTAAACAGGCATATAGCAAAGCCAATGTTTGAGATGAATTGCATTTCAGTGAAGTCCTTTTTGAGCTTTTATTGCATGAGAAGTCTTTCACACAAAGCTGCAAATGCTTTTTAACTGGAGGTTTTTCACAACATAAAGTGTTTAAGAGCTAACAAATTCAAGTTGCTACAGTGGAGTCCTGAACACACCTCTTTTGAGGGATTTTTGAAATTTGACTAATGTAATAGTTACTTCACTAAACCTGGAACTAAAATATAACATTAAGAGTTGGGAGTCTGTGATGGAGAAGTCCTGTGCTCTGAAAGCCGAGGCACCTTTCCTTTTATGTTTGCCATTTTGCTCTCCTCCATCCAACTTTCATCTTTTCCTTTCTTCATTTGAACTTTCTCTTTATTCTGTCGGACCAGCTTTAGAGCTCTAGATATGAAAACATCCAGGTCAAACAAGCGCTCTTTTTGCTTGACTGGCAGAGAATCCATGGAGTCAGCATTGGACAGCGGTTGAGACTCTGGGAGCTGCACGAGGGGAGTTGGAGGTGGCGATGAAGTCTGAGGGGAAAATATAGCTGTGGGAGATGATGGAAAGAGAAAGGGGGGGGTGTTAGAGGAAGATGTGATGGAAGGAAGCGGGCTCAGTCTGTTCTCATCGTATTCAGCTGATAGGTGATGGGTGGGTTCGTTGCAGTGGAAGACGGGGGTTGGGAGGTCAGTAGGAGACAGAGGAAGAGGGGGAGAAGAGGTGTAGCAGGAGGGTGAGCATTGCCCTATTGATGGGCTGGTACTGGGGGAGTGCAGACGAGAATGAGCGCTCTCCACCCAGCGAGTGATTTCCTGGAACAAGTCCCCTGTGTCATCCTCCTCCTCCTCCTCCTCCTCCTCCTCTGCTTCCTCTACTTGAGCTTCTCCAAGGTCCACTATGCTGCCTCCAATGGGTACAGCAGGCACAGCTAGTCTGCCAGTGTTGCGCTTCCAGTGAGACAGATCCAGAATCAGCTTTGGTTCCGAGTAATGCTGAGGCTTTCCCTCCCGCCATGCAATTTTATCCAGATATGAAGGAGAGCCCACTTTGTAATCACAGGAGCGTGCACAGTCAAGCTCCCCGTACCCTAAAGCACAGACCCGTTCCAGAGAGGAGTGAGAGCTTTCCAGGAAGCGTTCGGCTGAACTGCTATGAGAATATTTGCGGGGGTCAACCTGTGTAAAATTAAATGAAGGAAAGGGAGTTAAAAGCAAATGAATAATTCAGAAAATACATCTACAAAAGTAATCATGCTCCTTGTCATTTTACAACCACAAATATTACATCATATTACATATTATAAAGTCATGTAAAGTATGTTTTAGCCCGGAGGTCTTTAACAGGGGGTCAGCGTCTCTTAGGGGGTCCACAGAGGTACAGCATGGGGTTTGCGAAAGTGTTGGTTGGTTAGACTTTTTTTATATTACCCGCTGGAATTTTTTCCACTAATTGAAATGTCTTTAAATGCACATTAATTAAATTCAACACACTGTAGTAAACAGATAAATGGAAGCAGAAGATGTCTTTTAGTCATCAATGCACACATTCAGCGACACACAAGAGCTCTTTTGAAGCTGGGTACCGTTTCATTCACAACACCTGTCCCATCAATGAGGAATCAGAAATACTTTAATAATTCCAGGGAGGGATTACTTTCGTTACATCACTCCATATCTAATAGAGTGACTATAGGACCAGTTTGATAAAACACATATTCATACAATATATAATTAGGGGGTCCCTGCTCCATCTTGCCATCTGTTTGGGGTTCTTGGCCTGGAAAACGTTGGAGACCCCTGTTTTAGCCTATAACAGGTTTTCCCCTACAACCATCTTCCTATCATCTCTGACCAGCTACAAGTTGATTTTTATTAAGGAGTGTAAAGGTGGCCAAATATAAATATTTTTTTTTCAGTTCAAACAAAAAGATCTAAACATAAAATAAACATAGTTCCTTCCACTACACAGGTATGCAGTTCTTTAAGCTGGTCTGATATGAAAAATTCCCTTGCATTAAGTTGCATTAAGTTTGCAGATATAACATTTAGAAGGTTGTAAAAGCTTTAAATGACGTAAATACATTCAAGAACTTCACAAATAGCATAACAAACCTGAGCTTCTTCTGTCAGGGAGCTGGAACTGGCCCTCGGGTCCTTCTGCACCTCTTCATTATCTCTGTTGTCCTCCAGGTTTGGTGGAGTAGGACCAGAAGGCATGCACGTACACCTCTCGCCTGAGTACGGTGCCCATATATTAGCTGATGAACTGTCATCATACCTGCAAGCAGTCATTTTTTAATTTGATAACTGTTAATATAAAATTAACTTGTGCACAAAGACCTTTCATGTCCTTGTTGTAAATGAGAATTAGTTCTCAGCTGGCCTACCTAATCGAAAAAAATAAATAAAAAATTACATTTTGGCATCCATCAGTACATAATCTTAGACCAAAGACATGCAAGTTTTACACACACTAGTCTTATTTTGTCAGCTGTAAATCTGGGTTATAGTCATATTTTTTCTGTGTATTGTACATCCTGCTGAGGAACACTAAACACCCACAGCAGTATAAAGCTGAGGTCATTCAGATTTACTGTAACGTTCACAAAAGAAGTTCCCTTTTTATCTGCAGCAACAAGGCCAGAACAGGACATTTGACTCAGCTGTAACATCTTTTGATTTTTACTCCCCATTTATTCATATTTATAATGACAAAAAAATATTATAATTAACACCATAAAATATATTTAATTTCAGTTAGATAAGCCATAATTGGTCATAAAAATGTCATATAGACTTTCAGTTTTCTCTGTGGCCAGGATGTTTTGTTTTGTTTAGTGTTTTCCGATCTTGGTAGTCGTTGAATATGGCTTCAAATCAAATCATGGTTGCAAGAAAAAAAACATCTGTTGACTTGTGCTTCTAAGGGATTTGTGATCTTTATTCTTAAAGGGAAAAAAACACCTACTGTAACAGATGAAGAAAAAAAAAGCAAGGTATTGGAAAAGTATTCTAAAAGAAAAGTCTATTGCAACTGATTACCGATTTCTAGCAACGTGGTTTGTAAATAGAAGTAAAAAGAAAATGACCAGTCTTGATGAAATTAACCAATCTCTGAAGTGACAATAGCATTATTGTGTTAAAATACATTATTTACCTTTCCCATTGAAAGCTAGAGGCCGGGCTGTCGCTGCTGCTCAGGCTTGGCTCGGTGATGAGGCTGTCCAGCTCATCCTCAATATGAAAAGGGTGTGATGAGACGGGCTCATCCTCTGGACAGGAATACTGCTGAAGGAAAGGGTGAGTTAGAGCTTCTTCAGCTGTCAGACGGTCCATGGGGTTAAACGTCAAGATGCGCTCCAGAAAGTCCACCGCTGAGGGAAAAAAACAGGCAGGAATGGCAGATAAGGTTGTTTAAGCGAAGAATATTTCTCAAGATAAGTCTAAAGGCTATTTAAATACATTTAGTTAAAAGATACTCGAACCTACCCCTTAGTCTGACTACATTTATTCCAACATTGAATCAATTGTTTTTTTTTTTTTTACATCATGATTAAATAAAAGTAATTAAAAACTTTTATGGAAGTATGGTTTTATAAGCTGATCAGAGCATCTGGGAACTTTGAATTATGAACTCGAATTCCCGTTTCATAGATATGAAATGACACTAAACAAATAAAGAAAATAAAGCCTTTTCCCCTCAGCCACTTTTAAACAGGAAAGAAAAGGTAATATGGCATTCAACTTATCCATGTGTGTGTGGTGGGTCATAGGTTGCAAGATGGCTATAAAAAAAAGTAGTTCCTCACTTAAACTTGCTCATATTTAGTATCAGAGGAATAATAGATTACTAACAAATAAGGATGGATGATGATCCTGATTCTTTTCTAATCTCTCTAAACGCTCACTATTACAGAACTACATTATATTTGCTAGTGAGATGTTTTGAAACAGTATCAACATTTTTCTAGGTCACGTTTCACACATCTTACCAAGTTTGTGAATTAAAGGGACTAGTCGTGCGTTTTTTTGTACTCTGTCTAAGAATATTTATTTACAATACTTGATATGTTCTACTCACCCAAAGGATCCACTTCAGGCAGCAACTCACAAAAAGGAGTTTTGACTCTCCATCCATGACTGACATATGATGGCATCACCTAAAAATGTAAATGAAAAAAAAAAATCTATCTCCTTTTTCTTTTCTTTTCTTAAGAATATCTCTGTTAAAACTAATGTCTACTTAACTGGTTTTGCCAGAAAGTTGGTACCGAGCTGCAGGTTTGGTTTGTTGTTTTTTTTTTTTTTTTTTACCTTTTTTTGCTAATTCACCATTATTTAATATAGGTTCTCAATTATGAGTTTGATAATGTGCTGTTAAATCATTTGTCTTTCTGTCTTTTAGCTAACCAGTTTAATTTAATGCACATTTTTTCCATGTATGTTTCTTTTGGAATCAATTCAAATAAATACATCAAAATGTATATAGCCAAATTAATGAGCTATTTACTTTCAGATATTAAATGGTAAACCAGTATAGATCCGTGCAATATCACAAAGAAGACATAAATAAACTAGTTGATGTATATATAGTATATATAAGTCACCTAAAATCTCCTTTATTTTTTCCCATCCACTGTATATATCTGGATGCACTGTGTATACTTTATGCACCTTTTCCTCTTCTGTGCATCTTCTGTTGTTTAAGAGCCGATGTCACAAGTAAATTTCCCCATTGTGAGATCAATAAAGTTCTATTTTATTCTATTCTATTTTATTTTATTTTATTTATTTTAAGATATCCGTACTACACACTTATAGTGAAAAGGTACTGACAGAGGATAGATTTTAACCATAGATCTAAAATGATCAATCTGAGCTGTTTTACCATCCTTTACAAATGCTCTACAGAATGAGAAATTTAAAAGCTTTCCCCACCTTTGGACTTTGATTTTGCGTCCGAAGGTGTGCCGTACCGTTACAGTAAGCTTTTAAAACAGCTTATGAAATGTGTAACATTTTAACCAGATGTTGAACTTTTAACCAGAAACTTAAACTGCGTCATATTTCCCGTAACGGACCTCCCTTTTATGATTACATCCATATTTTTTAGCACGAGTGTGTTGAAAGTATGTAATCTATATTTTTGTTACAAAATTGGTATGTTGAAATCTGTATTAATACCAAGAGTCAATTTAAAATCCTAAATGTCATTATAGCAACAAAGATTTTCATTGACCCACAGTATATGCAGAAGATATAGCATCAATGCAAAGCTGCTTCAATAAATAAGGGCAGGTTTGCAGAAAAATCTTTCTGTGATACTAGGATGTGAAACTGAACTACTTTGACATCACTCCACAGACATAGGGGATTTTTTTTTTAGATGTGATAACCTTCTGGGTACACTAGGAGATTAAGGAAAAATATATATAAAATTGGTTTAAGAGACATTGATTTTGCACAATCAACTAATGTGATATTATAGTTATGTGGCTTGCAATGCCCTCTGGGGTCTCACCTGTAGAAGATCTTGTCTGTCCTCCTCTCTCAGTACAGGCACTGTATCAAGAATCAGCTGCATCTGTTCCAGCTCATGGGCTCCTGAGAAAGAGAGACAGCCAAGCAGAGACAGGCAAAGAGGAGAAAGAAGATTGGTTACATAAGTATATAAAAACATAAAGTCAAACAATAATAACCCAGAAGTGTGAGATGACGACACAAAAGAGGATTCAGTTGAAATAATGTAGACAGGCGGCAGCAGTGAGCTTTCATGAAGTTAAGGCAGGATTTTACAGATGTAGTTAAGGCATTACAGAAAGAGCCAGTGTTCTCTGCAGCAGCAAGGACACCTGAACTTTACACAAAAATATCTTAAGGACAACAGGAGGTGGTGCTAAATAAGCTCTTAAAAACGAGTAACATATTTGGTTGTAAGTGCTTTATTTCTTCCCTAATAAACAAAATCACAAGTCTACCGCTTTCCTAAAATTTAGGGGAAAGGTGAGCAAAACATCTCCGACACCTGATGTGTGAAAGTCTCACATAACAGGACTAGCAGGGGCAAAAGGATGACCTTTCTGAGTTTTTTTTTTTTGGTCGTCCCTGTGGTGAAGAATAGACAGTGGAGGTCAGAATCAGCTTTTCAGCTGGAAGTACGTTTGCTTCAGACAGGCAGCATTTCTCCACCATCATTGATATTCTACTCAGGCAAAAAAGTAGCCGCAGGAAGGGAGGAAAGTGTCTTTGGTGGAGGACAGAAAAGTAAAAAAGCAAAGCTTCTCCTGGCGAAAGTGTTCACTGCTATAAAATCTCTTAAACTCTGCAAACAAACATCGGCAGCTTATCAACAAACATAACCATGATTGGAAATTACTATTTTGAATGATCAGTGTTTTTATTTAGCCTCCTAACAACTTGAATTGTATTTCTTTATTTAATTAATTAGAAGTTAGTATATAAAATTTTTTATATTACTGTCTCACAATGATGCTTTGATATAGGATCTATCATAGTACCTGCAAAAAGCATTCGTCCAGTGATCATCTCAGCCAGTATGCAGCCAGCAGCCCACATGTCTATGGCCTTGGTGTAATTGTTGGGGGACAGGAGCAGACGGGGGGAACGATACCACTTAGTTACCAAACCCTCAGACAGATAGCCCTAAGGGGTCGGGTGTAGAGGTAGGTGAAGAGAAATAACATGTGAGTGATGCAACAATTGAATATAAATGGAATACATTTCACTTTTTCAGATATTCTTATTACAACCACAAACTTCAATGTCTGTCCGTTGGGATTTCTGTGACAAAACCAACACTAAGGAGTGCATGTAAAAGAGTTTAAGATTATTAGTAACCAAACAGTTTTTATGAAAACCAATGAATACAGAAGAAAGTTGTGGAGTTTAAATACAAGCTTTGTTCTTTCTCCTGTAACTATATATTTACGGCATAAACTCTAAAAACGCTTTTTTTCAGCTGGAGAGACGACTTTCCATTATAGAAAAAAATGTCTCATCTTCTTTTCTAAAGTTTAGTATTCCATCTAACTGTCAGAATCTGAAAAAAGTTTCTTCGTTATCTTCATCTTCATGATGTAGTGTGGAGTTATTTGTGCAGATAACAGGCAGGTCAGTTGGCTAACTGAAGAAATCTTGAGGAGAGAGCAAAGATATTTCTTTCAAAATAGATATTCGAGATGGCGTTTTTTTCACTTACACCTTAACTTGTTCTTGTTTTATGCAGCATGCATAGATATGTTCACTTTTGAGGTTATAATACTGTATTAATACTTTGATAGGAGGGTACATTCTGGTCTCCCAAAGTAAAGGTCTGAAGTTCTAGTCTCTAATTGAAAAGATTGTTTCCCACTACTGAATTGGATGATTTGTGTATCATTAAACAAGCTTTTATTATTTAATTCTAATCCATTTACAGTTCAAATGGACAATTTCCTTTTGCATATTACCAGATCTTAAACTACAGACGGGCACTATTGCATTTATTCAAATAAAAATTTGTTCACATTGTCAAAATTAACTGGGAAGATTTTTTTAAAAATTTTTTTAAGCTCAAAGCTATCGTTTAGAAGATTATTAGATTATAAGATTATTTAGAAAATATAAGCCAGCTTTGTCATACATGGTTTGGTAGACTTCAAAATTAAAACTAAATGTCTTTAAAGACGGTAACAATAAAAAATATGCTTTTCTTTGTTTTCCTTCTAAGCAGTAGGTTATAAGCATTACCCAGCAAGTCAATTCCTTACAGGCTGCCCACACTGATCCTTAACCTTTATTTATACAGATCTCAGCAGGGGAGCTCTACAAAACTCAGCCGGACTTAAAGTGGTTCTGCAAGGCTTTCCAGGCTAGCTTTATTAAAGAGCAAATCTTACAGAGACACTGGCATTAATCTCCTGTTGTCCAGAAATGCAGCACAACTTAGTAGCTGTAAATAAGTAGTTACAATTCTTTCTGGCAGGTTTTTATTTGCTTGTCTCGTCTTACTGCTCTTAGTTTTCCACATTTTACTCCTGCGCCATTTTTCCTCGTCACCTTTTCTTCCACTGGGACACTAGTTCATTAATTCCTGTTATTTTACTGTCTCAACTCCACATCTCTTTTCTCACCCCGTCCTTTATTCTCCTGTCTTTCCCCTACATGTTACCCCCCCTGCTGCCTGTTCTGGTCTACATTGCAGCAAATAACCAAAATGAGCACTTTGACATTTTCTATCTCTATGCTGCTTTGATTTGCCTTAATCTGAACTCTCCCTTCTTCGTCTGTCAGACAATCTTTTGCTTGCTTTATATTTTTAGGAAATGTTTAGATAAACTGGTAATGCAAAATGAAAACCCATGTAGATCTTAGAATAAAAAAGGCATATTTAGAGTGTGTTTAAGTACTTAAACATTGTGTCTGTTAAACAGTTTTACATTACAACCACAAACCTCAATATATTTAAATATTGCATTATATATCAGCAAAAAGTAGAAGATTATTTTAAAATGGGGGAGAGGAATGTACTGGTATTATTGTTTAAAAAAGATTTCTGGGAAATGTGCACATGAGTTCAGTTCTTAAAACTGTCTAGAACAACCTTTTAATGCAGTTACAGCTGAAAATGCAGAGATTTACATTCATTCTTTGGAGTATAGATCAAGCTCAGCCAGATCAGATGATAGCATTTTCAAGTATTGTCATATACTGTTTATTTAGCTAGATCATAGCTCTGAACCTTAAAGTGGAAATGAGTTGCTGAATCCATTCCATTTTAACTCTGTTTACGATCCTAATCCTGTATGACTTTTGGAGGATTATAAAATGCAGACCAAACTTTTTTCAATTTGATTTAGTAAAAAAAAAAAAGAAAGAAAGAAAAATAAAAACATGCATAAGTTTTATTCCAAAATACAACTCTGTGTTAGTCTGTGATATAAAATGTCACATAAAGGTCCGCGGTTCTAACCACATGCAATATGAAAAGACTATGTGAAAACATTGCATAAGCAATACCTGAGGGCTAATTAACAACACAAACCTTTTGGCACATTTCCTCTTCCTCTCCTACTTTCCTCTCTATTTATTTGGTCTGACTCTTTTTTTTTTTTCCTTTGCCCTTTCTTCACATTTAACTGGGTCTCACTTTACTGCAGATTTGCTTCCATTCTTTCACCTGTTTCTTCCTTACTTCCTGCAATGTTCCTCTATGTGATAGATTTTTTTTTTTGTACCTTTGTTTTCACTTTTTTTCTCTCCACCATTCTTCACACACGCATCCACCCTCAGAAACAACAACTTCCTACAGTAATATATGTAAACAGTATCACAATAGATCTCTTTTTGCTCTTTTTCTGGGGTTCTTTTGCTCTTCTAACAAAACGTATAACCAAACCAGACTGATATAACTCACTTATGCCCACTGATTCAAATATAAGGACAGGCCTTACAGATTGATCCTGGTTCTGATGCAATGCAGTGGAATCAGTTTGAAATTCCAATCAATCATAAATAATTCAAGAGTTACCCATCCACCTATGAAGACACAGCTAATTCATTCAGATCATTAACTTTGCAGCAATCGCTCCATCTGAGCAAAAAGTGTACAGTGGACTGCCAAGACCAAATGGGCATTAAAAGAACAGAGAAGACACTGGGTCAAAACCATGAAAAAGGTCCAATATCTAACTTTTTAAGTAGTGAGGATTACAATGGGCTGTGTGAAACTATACCAGCTAATGAAGTAAATTAAATAAAAAAAATACCAATTTCATGTAAATTTAATAGAAAGTAACTTAATTCTGCTAGAAAGTGGGTGATATGTTCAATTCAATACATTCAATTATCATGATTTTGGCGCTGATGGCCTGATTACTCATTTCATTCACCTGCCTATCTCCACCCAGTTCTCATTCATTTGATCCACCTGCTTCAGCCTCTATTTAACCAGCATTCAACCAGTCATGAGTGCCAGATTACCCGAACCATTGTTGAGAGTTCTCTAGCGTAGCTGTGTTTTTTCTGATTGCCTGACCTGTCTTCAGACTTCTGCTGGATTTTTGCCTATTTGTGTACATATCTGGAACTGTTTCCTGACACCATTCTGGATTTCCCTTCGGCACCTCTGATCTCTTGGCTCTGACTGCCAAGCACGTCTTCGACACAGGCTTTGGCTTCACCCTCTGGATTATCCTGCCTTTATTCGTCTATTCGGTTCTGATCGATGCTGTTCTCCACAGTTCCGTCTCAAATAATATTTTTTTTGTGTGTTTTTTTTTTTTTTATCTAACTGTCTTTCCGCCTGGAATACTGGGTCTTATGGCATCTAGCTTGCTGGGTCTGATTATCTCTGATCTTCCTCATGGTTTAAATTCTGTATATGCTTAATGCTAGGACAATACAAACTACTTTGACCAATAACAAATATAGTTTGCTGTATATTCACTTGAGCTCTAGAGGGCACAGCAGTTCAGCAGCTTCAAAATTGAAGGTGGGTAAAGTAGCCAGAGATTGTACTAAAATAAGGTGTAACTTCAAAATAATTATTTAAGTAAAGGTTTAAACTACAGTAGCATAAAACTATTGCTACGAGTATTTTTTTTAGTAAAGTTTTTTTCATTTAAACACTTTGTTAGTTATAAGTAGTTACTACCCACCTCTAATTAACACTCATATAGGCACTCAAACACAACCATCTATTTTTTACATGTTTTTTTCCTTTTACAAAACAGGAAATTTGTAGGTTTATCCAGACTGTCCAAACTAAACTATAACAGCATTCCGATTTTTAGTAAAGCAAAACATTTATAAACCATAAAGCTTTATAAATTCTCTAGTGTTCACAGATTTGATTACACCTGAGCTATTTTGCAGAGTAACACCTAAAGCACATCACTCAAACATCTATGCACACTGCAGAAAAGAGCCATCAGGATCAGTCACAAGGCTATTTATCATGACCACACTAACCCAAAATTCATTTCTGCTTGCCTAAATTTTATGATCTGCTAGCGTTTTAAACTTCACAACTAATGTATAAAGCTACAAATAAACAGCTACCAGACAGCACACAAAAACTTTATTTCAAGAGAGAAACTGATTATCTAAATTTGAAAACTTCAGTACTGTAACAAATATGAGAACAATGAGCATTAAAATTAGCATTTCACTCAGTGTTGAATTAAAGCAACGTTCAAGCATGAAACTGTTAGGAAAATGCTCAAACTGGATTTCTTAAAAAATATGAGATGGAAGAAGGGTGTAAATGTGTGTAAATTAGTATATATACATTTATATGTGCACAAAGGAATTTATCTGCTTACTTAATGGTCTTTTAGGGCAGTATGGACTCCTACAGTACGAATCAGGAGGATTGTTGGTGTTAAGGGGTATATGAAGGAGAAGGGTATAATTAAATAAGTTTCACTTCCCCTTCTCAGATATAAATGATAAATACTTTGTATAATGTAAAACATATACTATCAATAATATTATTAATTATACCATACTTGTATATACTAGATTGCCTGAGATAAATAACAAATGAATCCATCCATCCATCCATCCATCCATCCATCCGATCTTTCTGTTTTCTCTGTCTGACTCTTTTTTAACCAATTTTCTTTTCATGTTTCTGTTTTATGTTAGAGTGTTTGTTCCTACTCTGCCTCTGCACTTTTCACCTCTCCTTTTCCCAACCCTCTGTGGTATAAGATTTCCCACCCTTGCTTCTCATGCATACCTTCCTCCTCTGCTGCCCCTCCACCCTCCTCAGCCTCCCAGTGCACCCCTGTCTCTGCACCCAACTGATCCCGAGCTCCCAGCCGACAGAGATCGCCTTTCAGGAGAGCATCTCTTCACACACACAGGGCTGAATCAAACATTACAGAGACACAAACGTGAACACACACCCAGCCTTGCTAGTGTTACAGTGCTGCTGTGGGACCTTCAAATATAACAAAGCTGGGCAGTCGAGTTGTGAATTGCCCCATTAATCTTTCAGAAATCTTCACATAGAGCTGACAGCCTAATCACAGTTTGATTACTTCAAAACTTGACACCATCTCTAGAGTAAGTGTGGGTTTTGGGCAGAAGAGACAGCTACATTTGAAAAACTTAGGAATATGTAATCTGAGAGACAATAATGAAGACATTTATAATAAAGCTTTGTCTGCACAGAATTAAGTATCCCGGAAGAGATGGCTAGACTCAGTCTTTGGCCTTTTTAAAGGCAGAATCCATCTAATGACAGAATGAGAGAAAATCACAATACATTTAGTACTTTGCATACATATAACTTGGCATTGAAGTTCTTTTTATGTATTATTTGTTTTAGAACCAAAAGAGTCAAACTTCACATAGAGAGTTATTTTTTCCATATTTTTTGGAATAAAAGGGTTATGATCAGTCAGATTAAAGTGTTTATGAATGCTAATTAATTACACACACACACCCACATCTATATATATATA
>NW_015150479.1:1523168-1529971 GCF_000732505.1 Cyprinodon variegatus
ATAATTTATCATTATATTAAAAAACCCTGAAATGTTAAAACTGTAAAGTTACAATCATATGTTTATATTACTGTTTTTCTATTTTTTTATTTTACTTTTTTTCAAGGCTGCACATGAAATTGTCTAGAGAGCTGTTCTAAACTAAATTTCTTTTTGTTTTACACTTGTGTAAACAAAATGACAAATAAATCTGTCTAAGTCTAAGTCTAATTGTCATTTCTGAACTTTGACTAGGCCTAACTAGCTAATATACCCTGATCTCAAACCTTCCATTCAAGCTCTGTCCAGGCACCTCTGCCTATTATCAAGTCTTTTTATGGCAGGATTTTATTTCATTTTATCAATTCTAGTCTTATTGTTCCCGCTTAAGAAAACCTTCCCCACAGGATGATGCTGCCACCACCCTGATTAAACCTGGAGATAGTGAGTTGGCTTGACTCCATCTGTCCCTCTGTCTGACCATCCATGTCCTTGTGTTTAATGTATCATTGTAAGCAGGGGTGTCAACCACAATCACTCCATAATGTCCAGAGCCTTCAGCATCTTGTAACAAATTATCCACCCCAGGCAGCCTGGCACTGGGCAATTTAATAACCGTGGTGGCTTCCGCTACAAAGATGGAATCACCTTTCGCTGAATCGTCCGATACTGCCATCGCCCTGATGTGGCTTTCAGTGCAAAACAATGTCTACATTCGGGGTTTACAGTCTCTCGCCTAATATAGCCTGAGATAGTCCCGACTTCCCCCCTCTGAGTGTTTGAAATGGCTGACCAGAAGGTCAGCAGAATGTTCTTTTTCATAGCCTCTCTGAATTCATGCCAACACAAATTTTTTCAACTCCACAACCACACTGTCCTTCTGGCCTCCCGGTATCTGTCTCCTTGTTCAGACATCCCGATTAAAATCCAAGCCCTGAACACTTTCTTCTTCACCTTGACAGCTCCAACTACTGCTGCTGTTCACCAGCAAGTCCTGTTATTACAAAACATCACATAGTTTTCTATCAAGTGTGACACTTTGTCAGACACTCTTGCTATATACTGTGGTTTTTACTGTTTGAGGCCATTGTATAGATGACAAAATATATGTTAATATAAGCAGTGCAGCTAGATTACACATAGAAAATGTTAATGAAATACTGTCTAAAAATTAGACAGCCCAAGAGCTTGAGGAGCTATTGTCAGTCCCTAGATAATGATTCTCTCTAAATGAAATAGAAAAGAGATAACATACACAAGTATTATAATTATCTCTTTGATTTTATTCAAAGGCTCTATGGTGCAGACTGCCTGAAAAACTCTGCCGACTTAATAATATTCATAAAATCATCCATTCGCTACAGAAATTAAAGACAACAAAAGCCTTATATTAGATACTGTTTTTGTTTCTTACATGAAGAAAGCAGATTTAAATAATTAATGCAAAACCTTTAAAAAGACCTTAAAAAAGACAGGCTACTATGTGTATATTTTCTAAATGACACATTTTTTTTTTTACCTGACCTTGCATTTCTTTTAAAGATAAATCTGGAAGCTGGCATGTGATATTTTCACATTAACATAACAAACCAACATAATTTACAAGTAAAATAATTCATTCCCATTTTATTTTAAAGGGCTATATTTAAATGTTCCCTTTTAATACTTTAGCTTTCATTCACACAACATAAAAAATATGCAAATGTGCGACAACAAAAGGGAAAAGTGTCTAATGAAAGTGAACTTCAATATGTGCAGGGAAAGGTGGAGGTTACGCCAGCATAATCTAAATTGGTAAATATCTGCTCTCCCTCCTTAGCAACAGCTGCCCTATTTTCGAGATTTTAGAAATTTCCATGTTATAAAGAGGCATAAAAAGATACAAACAGGGTATTTGTAAACCTCTCCGAGGCAGAAGCCCCAGCTGTAAGTAAGTCCTAATCAGAATGCAGCGCTCTATGCTTGTCTAACACTTACCTTATGAGAATAATGGGGGTCCACTATTCTAGCAAGTCCAAAGTCACCAATCTTGAGCAGCATTTGGTCTGTGTTGATGAAAATGTTGGCAGGTTTCAGGTCTCGGTGCAGGACGTTAGCTGAGTGGATGAATTTAAGGCCCCTCAGCAGCTGATAAAACAGCAGGGTAGCATGACCTGTTGAAGGATGGAAATTAGTTATAGGTCTAATTAAGATCATTTTCCTATAGTATAATACAGTTCCTAAAATTAGTGCAAATAGTTTGCACTTTTCAAACTGAATTTATTTATTTACGTTTTAGCAAGTGAGGTAAAGTTAATTAATACTCACATTATCCATACTGACCACAAAAAGAAAAATTCTCTAGTTGCTTGTACATCCCTCATGCATCAGTATTTAACAATACACCGTAGAAAAAAGAGATCATTTAAGTCATTTTGTGATTTGCAAATAAAGATTTTTTGTTTTCTCTTTAATTAAACATATAAAAAGATTGAGGATTAGGTCACTTAGGACACACATGGCTTATGTGGCCATGGGTTAATGTTGACCGTGGGTTAAAATCAATGTCCACTTGACCACCACTCTAGTAAAATAGATGCTTTAACATGAGTAAACCCGGGTTGACTAGCCATATGGGCTGTAGAAGCACCGCTATTTAAAATACATGGTTGGAGACAGAATGAGAAACAGTAACCAGGGCCCTCTGCCTTTTCCAAATCAAAGAAAAATCCCCTATAAGAGCCTAATCTAGTTTAACATGCCCCAAACACCCAACAAACACTGCAACAGAATGAGTGGAAAACCTATACCTATTTATTCTGTAAATTTGGACAAAACTTGGGAATATAATCATTGTTATTCATACCTAAAAATAGTTTTATTCATTAACAAATATGTCTTAAAAAGGACTAAACCTCTATAATTATTTGACTATCTAATCAATTAGAGCTGTTAGTTATGCTTGTCTTTATACACTAGTAAAGTAATAATACACATTAATGTGGCTATAATGGTTAGTATGCTTTTAAACAGCACTGAAAATAATTACCTTTTAGGCACCACATAACTTTCAGCCACTAGGGGTGCTGTAAGTTCCAGTTTTAGTGCCATAGAAGGCCACTGCCATTACTGCACTGTTGCAACACAATCGGTCTCCCTCAGGTTTTGGATTCTGACAGCAGACCACTTTGAGAAAAGTCAAGTTTCATGTAAAGATAAGGCCACATTCACCCTTCAGTCCTACTTCAGAGAACCAAAACAATGTCTGATTCAACCCTGACTCGTGAATGAAAAAAAATAGATGTATATAAGTTTAGCTCCAGAGTATAAGGGGAGCTCAAACTGCTATAAAGCTGCGTTATAGGTCACACAACCTGTTCAGCAACAGATCCGACCCTTATAAGTTACATAAATGAGTTTTTTAGAGGTGCAGCCCACTATACACTAAGTGCTGTATGTTAACCGGAAAAAATAATTTAATATATCTCAAATTGGGCTAATATTTGAGACACTTGCTGCTAAATATATATTTTTTGGGGGTAGAAAATGTTTCTTGAAAAAATTACCTCATTATTTAAATCCATAAATCAGATTAAATACCTTATATTTTCTCTTACTTGTAGGTAGAGGTCCCTGGTCCAGTAACCGGGCCAGATCAGTCTCCATACACTCCTGGATGATATAAAGGGCGCTAAGCTGGGATGGGTCCCTGGGTAGCGGCCATCCGTACGGCGCCACAACCTCATGGACCTGCACTACGTTCTCATGGTGAAGTCGTTGTGTGATTTTCACCTCCCGCAGGGCATGCTTCATAGTGATTGCATCTCGCATTACCAGCTTTTTTATAGCTACTCGCTGCCCAGTGCGCTGATCAAGAGCAGACAGGACGAGGCCAGTCACACCAGTGCCAAGAGGTCGGGGGTCGACAAAATGGCCACTAAGTTCAAAGCCATGAAGAAACAAAGAGTTGGCCTGGCTGGCCATTGTAGCTCAGTTTGAGGGGATGGGCTTATTATTTTCTAATATGCAGCGTTATGCAGAGGATGGTAAACCTTGTTGGGGAACCGTGACAATGTCTTTCTCTTGTTAAGAATCAAAATATCGTGGGGAATAAAATTTGTCTGCAAGAGTCACATCTGGTTTACATCATCATGAAAAAGGGTGTCCTAGAGCAAATAATAGGACATTTTTGGACCTCCTTTGGGCAATCTTTACATCAGATATGTTGCCCATTTTAGCATAAACAAAGACAAAATGTGTGTTACAATTTTCTTTTCTGATGCGTGAGCCTAAAACTAAAACAAGAAGTATTTTAGCTTAAAAAAGAACTTCTAAAATAAATCAAAGATGTATCTTTATCAGTCATCCATTAGTTTCATCTTTATGCCTGTGGTGGAGACACACACAGCAAAGATTTAAAATATCACTTTCCCTTCAGCATCTTTCTCTTGACATATGATGTTTTTTTTTTTCTTCTGCTCTAGACAGCAGGTTAAAAGAATTGAAAGCTTTCTTTGTATCTCCTAGATATGGATGTAAGTGAGTCTCACTAAAGTAAATGAGTGCAGGAGTATGTGGATATGTACAAGCCCTATGTGAGGTTAATTCTGCTCCAAGTCAACACATTGTGGGACACTCTCCTTTGCAACATTGAGATTTGATATTTAGGCAGGTGCAATAGGGTTGGGTCAACAGGAAGGCATTCAGAGAGCCTCTGTTGGCTCCTCCTCTTCTTCCATGATACTGCTGAGTTCTTCTGGCAAGTTCATTCAGATCATTGCCCACAGTTGGATGGAAGTTAAATCCCGGAACTGTTGTACCCCCCTGTGTTTGCATGTGCACACGTGTGCATGAGTTTAATCCCCCAGTAATCTTCTTTCTGTTGCCTTCTTATGAATGTAGAGCTTTCAGCAGCATATCGTGGTCAAAGAGAGAACATCCTGCTCAGCACATCTGCTGTTTCTTCCTCTGCTGCTGGGAAGAAAGAAGGGGAAACAGGATGAACAGAATTTTGAGATGCACAGACGATAGATGAAAGTTAAACAGGGAGAGGTTCTGTTGAAGTGTGACTGTTACATAACATGAAACAGCCCTGTAATCTAATCCTCAAAAGTAGCTCCGTGTTCCCCGTATGGGTAGTCATCTCAGTTATATGCTGAAATGTTTTGATCAGAGACCTCTTTCCGCCCTCCATTTTTATGTAAAGCTGTAACTAAATGTTTATTTTGAGAGCTAAAAATTAGGAGCATTCATTGTTCAGCTATTTCAATTGGATTGGGTGCATTCAGACGGAAAAATGATGTTTATTTTGTTATCCACCTGCACATCATGCTAAAAATTTGTGGTGAAAAGAACATTTATTTTATTTTATCGATGGAGAAGGAGACAGTTCTTTAATTTTAAATCTTTATTACCTTTCATTTTCCTTCCTGCCTCCAATGTGTCTAATAAATATACAGTAAATCAAGCTTTTTCAATCCTTTTGTTCCAGTGTGACACAACCATCCTTAAAAACATGAATCAATCCATTAATCAATACAACGAATCTCCCTACTAGGCTGAAAACCATCCCTGTTTTGGGTAGGAGGGGCAAGTGGGTCAGGTCATGACACTGTCTTTTTTTATTATATCATAGCTTCTCTCAGATCAGTGAATCTCAGACAGACTGCAGGAGGCTGCAAGATAGTAAAGTGGGAGCAGTTAGAGTAGGGAGATGGAGCACAGGCTGTAGTGCTGGATGGGAAGTGCAGCACTGGGGTAACTTTATAAATAATGCATAATCACTTGCAACAGCGGTTCCTGCTCTCTTTACGCATTTATTCAGGCAACAGCTGAATTAATTTGGAGTTTGCAGACCGAAAATGCTGCCAGGTTCTGTGTCCAGAACCAGCTAATCAAAACCGTTAAATTGGCTTTAATTGCAATTAATATCCTATTCATGAAGAGAAAATGAAATTGCAGGTGATTTTCGAGGTAAATGATGTTTTCTGTGTTTCTCTCTGCCAATCAGTTGCGTTTTTGTTTGCTTTCTTTCCTCCTCAGTGTTTTTGCGCTAATACAGATTTACTTTAGATGCTGCATGGCCTCTAAACACCATGCAGCTGCCTTTGTGTGTCCACACAGTAACGCCCCTCTGACGAAACAAAAACACTCAAAGTGCATAATAAAACACAGAGCCTCTTTTACCAAAATTATAAAAACAAAAAACTACACAAGCAACCATGTGCACCGTGTCACTATTTGAAGACTGTAGTTAAATCTCACCAATAGGAGGGTTTAGTTGGTTTTAAATAAAAAGGAAAAGAGAAGAAAATAGAGTGGAAAGATAAATGAACAGCAACCATCTGTACTCACAGAGGCATTACGCAGCCGCAGCGTCTCCACCAGAAACAAAGATCCGGATGTAAAGATGTGATAAAGATAGATCCTTAGGAGCGGAGAAAGTGAAACACCTGTCCATCGCTTTGAAAGTGAGATTTGGACGATATAGAAGGAGAAGAACAGCCGATATGACTAGAGGCAGGCAACAGAAGGAGCGATCCGATCCTCAGAGATGAGATAAAGCAGAGGCTGCTTCTCTGTGGGCGACTGTCCGCTCACTGTCAGCGCTGAATGGAGGGGGGCGCACATTGCAGTATACGGAAGAGGATTATGCCCAATGAAAAAATTAAAAAAGTTAACTGATTTTAACATTTTATTTCAGAATAATATGAGAAAAATGTCAGAATTCTGACTCAAAATTCTGACTTTAATCTCAGAATTCTGACTTTAATCTCAGAATTTTGGATCTTAATGTAGATGGGTACCATGAAGGAAGAGATGTGGTAGCACTCAGCTTAAAAAAA
>NW_015150479.1:1530293-1534881 GCF_000732505.1 Cyprinodon variegatus
TTTTTTTAAGCTGAGTGCTACCACATCTCTTCCTTCATGGTACCCATCTACATTAAGATCCAAAATTCTGAGATTAAAGTCAGAATTCTGAGATTAAAGTCAGAATTCTGCCTTTTTTCCTATATTGAACTGAAATCATGTTTAAAAATCAGTTAACTTTTTATTTTATTTTTTTCAGTGGCCCTAATCCTCTTCAGTAGCCGTATTATACCAAACTCAGACCTGTCTGTTTACCCCTCATGCATCCATCACCGAATCCAGCTCAGAACTACAGGCCTCCCAAAAAGGGGTGCAAACTCTTTATAGCCCACAAATTAAACTTCAGGCAATACAAAATGTAATAAAATAAACACACGCTTTCTTGTTTGTTAAAGCTACAGTTTAACCTTGTTTATCCAAATGGTTCTTGCATAAATGCTGACCTTGGAGAGGCCTTTTGAAATAATTCCATCTTATTCCCAAACAAAAAAAAAAAAAAAACACAAACCAACTTTTCAAAAAACCAATTGATTCACATTGATTTTATATTACAAAAGCTATTTTTTGTTGCATTACTGTTAAAATAGATCGATACATCCTCAATTATGCTTCTAGAATTTGATCTGTTTAATACAATTTAATTTCAGTCCAGATTCTTATAAAAATAACAAGGAATAGTCATAGTGAACATGGTGCAAAAATACACATTATCCAGTCTGACAGAGCTTGCACTTTTCTTTTCTTTGCAAAAGAAATGGTAAAAATTTTAGTCTAGATGGTCAATAAGTGTTCAAGACATATCCCAACTGACCTGCAGTGGTAATTACAGCAGAAAATGCTTCTATGAATCCAGTTGACACATGGATGATGAAAATCTATGCACATTATGCAGTTTCTGCTTTGTATTGATCTTTCAGAGTATGTATATGTTTGTATAGATGTTTGTAATTATAATAGGATTGTATGTAAAATGTTAAATATGGAATTAAGGCAAATTATATTTAATCAACACACAAATAGATTTTTTTTTTTAAATCTATGACAACTGTTTAGTAATGAGTTGGTAAATCCTCACACATATGCTATAAGGTGGGTGCCAGTAACTTTGGAGCTCAGACTAAACTGTTTGTAATTGGGGAAAAAAAATTGTCTGTCTTTGTCATGATGGGTTTAAGGTTCTTAGCCCACATGCAGAACACAACGGAGGCTGGGTAAAAGTTTAACAGAGTTTATTGAATGTTCATAGACACAAGATAATGTACAGGATCAGGAGTCTGCAAAGATGATAGTTTGATTAGCGGAGCAGGCAGATGAGTTATGAGTCCTTAGATAATTCAGATTCTACCTTGATTGGGTCCGGGTTTCTCTTTGAGAGAAAGGGAACCGTTGGGTCCAGAGACTGTTGATTCAGCAGAGTACACAAGCAGCTGCAGCGTCTAGCTTCTGACTTTGAATGGCAGACCTTGATCAGAGTTTCCAGCTCTTTACAAAGAGCAGCAGGGGAATTCACATAGGAATCTACAGGTTTTGCTCACCAGGGCAGATTGGCAGGTTAAGCTCACCCAGAGCTTCAGGCTAGAGACAGGTTTCCTGTGAGGCAAAAACAGAGGAAAGTTAGAATCAGATCTCTCACTTGAGACAGCTAAGATTCTTTAGGTTTCAGAGGCTCAGGTTGCTAACCAAACTAAGGTCAACACTGCGGCGTCGAAGCAAGGTCTGGCAGCTGGTTATAAAGGGGAGGTCTCCTGATGAGTAGATGTGTCTCAGGTGTGCTGGAAGACTCCAGCTCCAGGAGACCCACAGCGCACTCTGCTGGAGGAAGGTGGTACAGCTCCAGATCCCAACAGTCTTTTACTTTCACTCATATATGCTGTGGCACAGAGAGAAAAATCAGATATTTTTTCCTATCTGCCATTATTTTCAAAAAAGATTATAAGTCAAAATCTAAAATATAATGAATTAAAACTATATATACATAGCAGGCTTACAGAAGGAGTTATATAGTGCTATGAAGAAAAAAAAGCTTAAAAAACAACAACTAAGGTACATTTCAAAAGGAAGAATTTCAAAGTCCCTTCTTGCTCATTCTCCATTCTGCTTTGAGGGTTATTTGTGATTTTGTGGCTTATAAACATCCAAAAGCCCTTAAGACAATCTCTGGGATTATACTATTTGGAACCAATCAATCAGTCTGTGTGTTATTAATTATTTTTCACATTATTTAGTGACTTCGGTTCTAATTTAGTGTGTATAGCATTTCAATTTATCAAATATGTCTATACAGTTACATGCAAGTTATAAAAAATCACATTGGCTATTTCAGGGTTGTATAACTTGTTTATTTTTCCTACAATGATCAGATGAGTAATTTGGTAAAAGCATGTAAGGGATTAGTAGGTTGTTTAATTTGGGACGAAGAGGAAAGATTAGAAATTGTACAGACAGAGTAGAAAGAGTTATGACTTCTTTTTGACACAGTTGCTCTGCCCTTTAACAGATGTGCTCAGTGAGAAACTGGTTTTTCACTCTCTTAAATATTTTGTAGTTATCTAAGTATTCAGTTTCTTTTTTTTTTATTCTGGGGGACTTTGATGCCAACATTGGCTAAACAGACTCTAATAAACCAGGAAGGAAGTATGCTGGTGAAGACTCAGTCATCCTAAAAAGTAAAAAAAAAACAAACAAAAAAACTACTGGACTTTGTCTTCCAAGTTTGAAGATGTTTTGCTTCCATTCCAGGAAGCTTTTCCAATTCAAAATGTCTGGATTAGCCTTGAGTTCCAAGCTTTATAGAGTAGCCCAACAGAGCCTTGTTATGGCCTGGAAATATGCAAATTGAACCAAAATAACAGCTCCACCACTTAGTAATGGGGAGTCATTCAGGTCTTTGTTGGGTTGCAGTAGACAATACTGGCCTATGCCTCTGAAAAGGGAGTGTTTAGGCTTATTGATGGCCTGGCTGATCAAGCGAGATGTTTTGGGAATAAATACTTCATTCGCAGGAATGAAGTATATCTGATTTGCTCATAAGATCTTTAAGCAAAAGCTGCAGCTTATTAACATTGGTTATCCAGGAAATTAGTATAAAGATAAATACAAAGTATTAAATAAACAATTTATTAAAGTCAGTTATCAGAACTCAGAGGATAAAACATGTGAAGACAAATCTGAGTTCATGTTTTTTTTTTTTTTTTCCAGATGGATTTGGCTTTTTTGTCACAGTTGGTGAAATTATCGGTCAGTTCATCTGTAGAAATCTGAATATGAAGATGTATTCAAATTTTCAGCTCTCTACTGGTGTCCTGCTTCTAAATAAACAATAGCAGTGGAAAATAGAGATCCTGGAGACACCAGACGTTACATCTAAGGCTGACAGATAATCTGAGGTCTCCTAAATAGGTTGTGGTCAGGAGATGTCACAGCTTTTGAAAAGACTGCTAAAATAAAGAGGTGCCCTGCATAGTAAGATCACTGCCATGGACGTTTAAATGCTGAATTTGGATCAAAAGATAATAAGAAAAATATTGGTAGCTGCTATTATTTTTGCAAAACTATATTTATTAAGAATGAAAAATAAAAATAGAGACAAATGATTCTGAACATTTTGAGCATAAAGAATAACGCTGATGAGCATTGGGGCATCTATTACAATCTAACATAGGATTTTAGCCAAAAGCTTAGTTGAAGAGACCAGCTGTTTTTAAGAAAGAAAACACGTTCAACATTAATGTTACATGAGATCTTATCTGAAGGTTATTAGGTTGGGCCAGTGGAGGTAATATGGATGAGGCTGTGACACTGGTCCATTTCAGTCTTTGTTCTCAGTACTTCTGATGTAGGTCTGTTCCTCTCTTCTGCCTGCCCTCTCTCATTAGCACTGATTACATCTGACAAAAGGAAACATCAAAGTGTCCGATGTGAGTGGCTATTTTCAGAAACAGACCCATACTGGCTGTCTCTAATATAGAAGGGACTTGTCCCACATCTTGAGACGGAGTAGTTATTATTTTGGTTTTACCTTTGAATATAACAAAAGAGCAAAAAAACAGCAAGGCATCTATCTATCTATTTATCTATCTATCTATCTATCTATCTATCTATCTATCTATCTATCTATCTATCTATCTATCTATCTATCAGTCTATCTGTCTATCTGTCTGTCTGTCTGTTAATTTCTTTGTATTATTGCACATTAGTGGGCATTGCAAATCACCATAGGTTATACTTGTTTCATTAAAGGTAATAATAACACATTAGAAGGTCTAAAATACATATAAATATGGGGCTAAAAAGCACTGGCGTAACTTTCTGAAGGACTGGGGTGGACACGTTCCCACCAACTTTGGCATGGAGGGGACAGTCCCCACCAATGCTTTCTGCTTTTTCCCCCCTTTTCACTCATTTCCTTTAGCCAACAGTTAAGGGGAGAGACACAGCAACATTTATGCAGCATTTATGTTTCAGTAAAAGTTAGGAGAGGGGTTGGTTAAAAAAAAAAAAATAGAGATCATGCTACCGAGAAATCTGTTTGTTACACATATGGAGCTTTTTCAGCTAAAAATGGCAAGAGAGTGTACCTTTATATAATTTAAAAGGCTTCGCGGAGGAC
>NW_015150479.1:1535690-1543066 GCF_000732505.1 Cyprinodon variegatus
TTTGAACTGCAGGAGATTGTCTTGACCATGTCTACATGCCTAAATGCACTGAGTTGCTGCCATGTGATTGGCTGCTTAGAAATTAAGTGTTAACGAGCAGTTGGACAGGTGTACCTGTATATATATATATATATATATATAGGAAACCAGTTGACAACTTTTACCACTTGATTCTTTTTGTGCAGAGCAGGCATTTTTTCCTTTTATTTGATCCTAAAAGCTTCCAGATTTGACACAAAACTAACAGGTTTAACACAAATCCAGTCAAGGCGTTTGGTGAAGCTGTGCATGCCACAGAGGAATTCTCTATTTTAGTGCGCTCAGATATGTGCAAAGACACACAACAACTGCGATCGTGCCCTTTTGTTTATCTCCCTTCAGTACATAGTGTGCAGCAGCACTCCAGTTGTTCTCTCCTCAGGTTACTTCCCTCACAAGATCCCCGTATAAGTAGGAAGAGAAATAAATAAATTAGAGGTCAGTGATGGCATCTGGCTCAGTCTGTGAAGAGTATTTTCCCTGTGAGCAGACTGCACAAAGTGCAAAGGATAAGAGGCCACATCTGTGGGTGTGCAGAACCGACTCACCAGGGAGTTAAAGGAGTTCCACTGCCCTGACTATGCCTTAACTGTCTTGTCCTAAAGTGAATCCTAAATTTGTTTGTTTATAGTTTTCAGATGTGTTTTGGTATCAAACTTTTTCAAGACGGGAAATGAATGATGGGATAGAAAAGAGGAAAACAGTCCAAGAAGATGAGTGGCTACATACATGCCTATAATGTCAGTTTTTATTTAAAGGTTGAAAAAAAATCATTGCTTAAAGATGAGATTTGATGAGTTTCTACTCCTAGAGTTTCCCTTTTAAACCAATCTATTTCATTTTTCTTTATCATTTGGATGAATATTATCTATAGAAAAACACATATATCAAATAAAACAGTCTGATTCTTATTTATAAACAATACAGTCAAATTCAAATACATATTAACATATTAGAACATTAGAAATGATGACTTTAATTGATTAGATGATGCTCCGAAAACATACAGAAAAAAAGATGTGTGTTGTATTATGTATACCTGGCAATAAATAATTGGTAGTGCTTCTCTTTTCTTTTTTTTTTTCATTATTCAATGGATCAGTGCGGTGTGACTCCAGGGCCATTAGTCGTTGATCCTGTTGTTGAGTTTGGTGTTCAGTTCAGGGCAGGAGCTCTGTTGGACCCACATAAGATGCTGATGAAAACAGGTTGGTATTTTGTACATTTAAAACGTTTGATTGGACTTTACAATCTGCTTATGCTTGTTGTCTTCTGCCTGATTACGACTGGGTCAGGAGGTAGCAGTCTTCCCTCTCCTCTGGGAAGCATCCTCCAGCTTCTCCAGTGTGTCCTGGGTCATCCCCTGGGCTTGCTGCAGGTGGGAGGCATCCAAGATGTATCAAGTAAAGATTTCTGAGCCACCTCAGCTGACAATATTGTCTTGATCGCTTTACCATTTTCTATTATGTTAGTTTAATTCCCCTAACCCTGTGATGTACAGTAAAACTATTGTTTAAGTCTCATAGAGCTCCCCCAGCTCTACATAACTAGAATCCAAAGAAAGGTGTACATTATCCTTGCTGAACTACACAACCATTTTTACTGTAATTAGAGATAATTGACATCAGTTGGTTGATATCAAGGAAGTGCAATACAAAAAGATGCTTGTCCCTGTGGGTGTCAGCCTTCAATAAGTTGATCCAGTACACTTCAGTAAGGATTGTAGTTGCCTATGTTTGTATCCTATATGTTGTGGCTTTGTATTTCTTTCAGTTATGTTTTTAATTTATTGGTGTTTCTTCTTTGCTTGGTGAAAACACTGCCCCCTTGGTCATGAAGAAGCTCATTTAGGTTGCTCGATCTTGAAGATGTTGTAGTCCCCTGCTTTTGAACACCTATTTCTCAGATGTTTTTCATTAGAAATAAATTATATCAAAATGAACACAAATTCAAAAAAAAATTTTTTTCACGCAATGTGTAGGATGATAAGATAGATAGATAGATAGATAGATAGATAGATAGATAGATAGATNTAGATAGATAGATAGATAGATAGATAGATAGATAGATAGATAGATAGATAGATAGATAGATAGATAGATAGATAGATAGATGAAACAGAATATTCCATCTACATAAAGAGTAATGCAAATATTAGTGCTGTATATTTTCATTTGTGTCATATCAATTTTGTTTATTAATACATAATTTCTCAATCTTTTGAGTGCATGAAACTGAAACCAATTCCTTGGAATCTTTGCCTTAAGCATTGATTATGATTAATTCAGCAGGTTTCTGAGATGTTCCTTAGATGATCATTTGATAAAGGCACAGAGTTATTATCAATATATTCAATTCTTTAAAAACAAACAAACAAACAAAAAGATATTAGCATGTACCCCACTCTCCCAGACTCCATGCTGGGCTACCAGTACCACAAGTATTTCAGTCCCAAAGTGCTCTTAAAAAAAAAAAAAAAAAAAAAAAAAAGACTTTTTATGTTTTGCGCCTCTTACTGGATTGTGTCTGTTACTGCAGCCAATTTGAAGAATTAACTGAAATCTTTTGTTTTCTCCTCAGCTAAACTATTAATGACAAGTCTGATGCTAAGTGAAAGTATGAGTTGAATGTTTTTTTTTTCATGAAAGAACACACTAAAGCTTAGCACATTGTGAGAGTTATTATATCCATGCTGTTCTGTTGAACATTTCTGTGTTTAGCAGACAGGAGACAGGAGACTTTAAACTGGGTGGATAACAGAAATCCAAAGCTTAATAAAAAAGACAAAACTATAAAGGTAACATATCAGTGTGCAATATAATTTGATTAACAGAGAGGTGTTATTACGTGGTCCTGTCTCAATAACACAGATACAGAACAGGGACAGTTTAACTTCAGTATTTGATCTATTTTACCACAAAGTCTAAGTGAGCGTTTCCATGAAAGATATCTGTATCATGTTATGACTTAGAGAGCTGCACTTTATTCAAAATTATAATAATTTTGAAATTTTAAGTAGAATATTAAATGCAAAGCATTATTCAAATGTAGTATTTGGTAGGCTGTTATATTTAGCTGGCGTCTCTTCATGCTAAATACTAGTTTATGTTCATACTGGATATAGATTTTGGTGACTAGGATGCTAAAGCTAATGGGGATCAACTGAGTTACCATTATAAAGGAAAAGCTAGGAGGAATTGCTAAATACTGTCATCTCTATCAATATCACATTAAAAAATAATGCAATAAATTGATCCAAACTCAGGAAATATTTATAGGCTGCTATGTTTGCATAGGCATGGGCACACTTGCAGTTAGCTGTAACACACACAACATATCTAATCCTTACAAAGATTTAAAAAAAAAAAGCTTAGCTCGAGAATTAAGCTTAAGATAATTTATTTCAAACATCTGAATTTACACTATATTAATAAAAAATAAATCTTGTCTTTATCCCCCTCCTCCAAATTGAGCAGTTTTTTTCAAATTTTTGAACATCCTTTTTTGAGGTGTATGCAGTCTTTGTGGGGACCCACTAACGATCACTTCTCCCCTCCTAACTATGATGTTATGCAAGTGATACCTGAGGGATAAGTTCATCAACTGTTTTCATTAAATTGAATCAAGATTAGATGAATAAGTCATTGCAACTTCAAAGTCCTTAACTACAACTACAGACCAGATCATTCAGATAGACAGCCTTTCAGTGAACCAGTGTCAGTCTACCCCCACCTGTAGACCCCACTAAAAACTGCATGCACAACAGCAAACATGATGAGTCATGGTCAAACCTTGAAGCTGCACATCCATGAATACCAATAAGGGTATACACTGGGTTTAAGAGGGGGAAAAAAAAAAAGAATCAAATGACCTGACCTTATGAATATTGAAAGAGTTCTCATTTTATTTCAGTTTGAATTAAAGCTTATAGAGCTTCTTTACAATCAGCCCTGTGATTGGCTGACACGTTTCCCATAAAGCCTGACTGCAGACTACCCAGGAAGTTCCAGACTGTAGTTTTATCTTAGCAAACAGTGACTGTGCTAATTCAAGATGAGTAGTCATGCTGCCACTCTGGAGGCCCTTTATCAGCAGAGCCAGGAGGCCGTGTTTAACAAGAAGCTCTTCGTACATTTATGAATCAGACGAAACGTTACAATTTGTGAGAAAATCCAGAGATATTCTATATGATAAAAAGGCAACAAAAGGATGAAGAGCGGCAACAAAAAAAGTTCAACATCACTGTGAAATTTTCAACACTTTAATTTAGAAATATAATAAACATAAAAGTCAAATCACCAATAGAAATGTTCTCAATACAGATAACTGACCAGAGAAATAGATTTTTCTTCCTTTATTCAGTTTACTGAAGCAAATGCTTTAATGCAGAGATAGGGCATTAAAGCATTTGCTTAACTATCACAAACAACCTACAAGGTATGACGTCATTCGCTAAGGTACATAAGGAGAATAATGTCCTTTGAAAGTTTATCTACATGATGCAGCAGAGCGAGAAGGTTCAAAGATAAGCAGAAAAAGAGGCCCCAATGTCCTAAAGTTTGTTACATTACATACAGAGTCTGCATAAAGCAATTAAGGCTTTCAGCATACAAACAGTCTAAGCAAACACTTTACACATTTGAAATTAGTTTATTTCTTGATTTGTATCCATTCATGTCATTAAAAAAGATAAAGAAAACAAACTGCTTTATCTTAAACTGAACTGACAGATGTATCCACATTCAACACAACCATAAACCTAGATGGAGATGGAGGAGTTCAATTTATTTTGTTTACAGTCTGAGGAGGCATGCTGTAATATATGTAGTAAGATTCCCGGTTCCTTTTCTTTCAGATAAACTTTAGATTTGTAGAAAGAACTGGTTGTTGTTTACAGTGCAGGGTAGACAGTCAGCAAACCCATCAGAGGGGAAAGGAGGAGGCACTTCCAGGAATTGTTTTTAGGCGTAAAGAGGCTGGTAGCCGCTCCTTCGGCTGCTGCCTCGACAGGTTATCACACAGACGCTCAGCATCCCAAAGAACTGAAAGAGCAAACAATCATAAAGAAATGTAAATGTAAATTGCAAATACGGATATTTTTATACACTGTAAAATACTTGCTGGAATATGGATAATATATATGTTTTCATTTAAATTGATACATTAAGCACATTTTTTAAAAAGCATTTTCTAAGATGATCTATTAAAGCGACAAGATTTGGGTAAGGTTTGAGGGAACACAAGCATTTCATAGTTTGTTGAAATAAAAACTAAAAAATCCTCTCAGTAGAATCGGGTTAATATATTACCTTGTTTGCCCAACCTTTAAACTCTTGATAATTTTGAAGGGTTTAAGATCAGAAGTTTGTTATAGAAACTCCAAAACACTGACTTTGTTGCTCATAAGGCACTTTACAACCGATTAAGGCAAACAATAGTGTGTCCCTAGGACACCATTGATTCTAATGAGCATATCAGTCCTTCCTAGTCTGGCTAGCTAAACCGAATTACGCTGTAATACAGTCTGGCAAAGGCAGGACTTTATGATGTGTCACTCTCAGTGCCTAACTGCTAGGATAACAGCAAGATGGCGACCGCAACGGAGTAACATTTTAATGATGCCCTTTCTGATGTCATGAGGGAGATTGAGCTAACTATATAAACCTCAACAACATGCAGCTTTAGTGTCATTTCTTTTTACAAAAGGACACATTTAATATTCTCAGCTTGACATGTTTCACATATTACAAAAACAGAACGCGTTAATTGGAGTTTCTGTGTCACATCCGTAGTTATGATTGGTCTGTACCAGGTCTTTATCAGACTGAGAAGACATGTAAATGGTGTATCAGCCTGGATGGTAAGGCTTATGTCCTTCCTTCGTGAAAACACCCCAACTATAAGAAACTGGTCTGCTTTGCTGTGCAGGTTTCTCCATTTTTCCTCTAATGAAACAATGGTGATTATGATAAAGTACTTAACTTCTTGTTTGAGCAGAACAAAGGACATGCCTCCAAAAATTGAGATCTTGTTGCTGGGTAAATTTATAAACGATGCAATGGCCTCTTCTTTTCTGAGTGGCATTTAGTCCATGTCAGGAAAAGAGTTGTTTTCCTGTGGATAATGACTCTAATATCAGTTTTAGTTGGTATCTTTGTAAAATCCTTTGCTTTTGCTTTGATATACTTATTTCACATTCATCTATGGAACACAGAATGTGTACTTTTCTGAAGGCTGGTTTGCTGTGTATTTGAAGTAACACAACTTTATAACCGTCTTGCTCTTTTCATAAGTATTTAGCAAATTGAAGGGATTTTGGTAATCCTATCTGATCAGACTAAAGTTCTAAAAGAAGACACTAAAGGGATAATTGCATAATTTTTGCTTGTTTAGCTTTCTTCAACAACAACAACAAAAAAAAACAAGAATAATCTAATCAGTGGAGTGTGTAACTGCTGAAATGACTGAGAGAACTCCACAAAGGACCCTTTTTATTTTTAAGAGTAGATGGTGACAAAGCTCATATTGTACATGAGGATTTTCAAAAACCGGTGTAAAATTTAATTTGACTGCTTCCATTCAAGAGTTCCCAACAATGTGGTTATCTGCACTAACCAGCCGACCTCCCAAACAGTCATTAAATAAGTGCCTAATCTAGAGTGTTTGAAAGTATAAAATATCAGTTTTCCTTCCATTTTTACATAGTGCTGTGTGGCAGGATGCAAAAAGTAGCTTCTAGAACAACTAAATATAGGTTACCTTGATGACGGCAAACCCGAGCACAACCAGCATGCCGTAAGTCAACGCGTGCTGCAGGAACGTCTCCAGTTTTTTCTCACATCCCTAAAAACCAAATAAAATGAATTCACTTTAGAAATTATGTGAAAAGTCTTGCAGAATGTGATACACAGAAGAATTAGCTGGTGAAAACGATATTTTCATTTCATGCATGTCTAAGGCCTTTTGAAATGAAGTCAACAAACAATAAACTGTTGGCAGCTGTTTCAAATCGGCAGAGTAAACATAAGGATCTACCTTTAGTAGGGAATACACAGTCTCTTCTGTTTTACTAATGGTAACCTTGCTAACTAAAGTAAACATAAAATGGTAAACCTAGTTAAATCTTTAAAAAACACTGCAATGGTGACTTCTGAATTACAACCATAGTGTGACATCATTTTTGCTACATAAGATTTTATTGTGAATAACCAATGTCTTTTTATGGCAGAGAGGCTGGAAAATATTTCATATACTTTTAACTATTTATAGTTTTAGCATCAAAAATCAACTACAAAACTGACTAATACAGCTGCTGAGAAAATGTATAACACAAGATA
>NW_015150479.1:1543146-1551467 GCF_000732505.1 Cyprinodon variegatus
AAAAAAAAAAAAAAAAAAAAGTATAACTTAAAGAACGGCAAGAACGCCGGCCGATGTGACTGAGTGCTTAGTGGTACCGATTGTGTCTGATTTACCTCTGAGTAAAGCAGGTTAGGTGGTTGTGGGGTGCCGGCACACTGAGTTGCGTTTATACAACAAGAATGAGGTATGGTATTATTTTCGCGGAACCAGGTGGTGTTTAACCAGCTGGTGTAGTTGGCAACTCCACAGCACTTCAACTGCAACGACAAGAGTAAAGAAAATTGTATAAAATCTATTTATATCATGTTAACCTAACTAAAGGAGACAGAAGGGAAAAAAATGAATGAAAAAAGTGAACAGAATGAGTGCCTCTGGCAGCCAAAAAAGGTCAAAGGTGAAACATTATCTTATACATTTCACACACCATTACCTTTATTTCTTCAGTTTCAGTTATGCTTTAGTAACCAATGGTGCGTAGATACAGACACTGGGCACTAACCATCTGCTCAGTGTGATAAAAACTGGGTAAATGAAAGGAAATAATCGGATCATTGAGTGCATTTAACCAAAATGATGCAGCCAAAATTTGGATGGGATAAGACTTCTATGTTTTATAATGGAGGCCCAGAGAATTTGTATTTCTTTATGTTTAAACTTAAACTTCAGGCAGCTGTTAGGAAGACATATGTGTATGCATGAGGGATGGTTGATCAGGCAGGGGATGTTACTAGTGGCATAATGAATTTCAAATACATTTTACATAAAAACAGCAAAATGTGAAAGAATAGCATCATACAAATAAAGAAAGGTTTTAAAAGTCAGCTACTTCTACAGTTGGGTTTAATCAGAATGTAAAATACAGAAACCGGAACTCGATATTCTCTTTCATAAAGACAAACCTAAAACATTATTATGCTGGTGAAAAATTAAAAACAGTAAAAGAACTTGAAAAAAAAAAAGGGGAAAAAAGGAAGAAAGGCTTTGTCAACAAAAAAGAAATAATTTGATTGTTGGAACAAACATTAAAAAGCTCGTAAATACAAGCATCAAAAGGTTAGATACTAATATTTTTCTTAAAGGACTAGAATTGAAAGAGATTTACTCCAAAACCATAATCCGAAGCAAAATCCAATTCAGTTAAGTTATTTACTACGTTTTTAACAAACTAATGAAGCAAGTGTATCTGCATGGCTTCCATTTCTACACTGTCATTAATTAGAAGAGACATTGTAGTTGCTTCTTCATGAGTGAAGTCATGTTTATTTTTGGACAATGTGCTCTCATTACTGCCCTGCCTTTTATGACACCAAGCAACACCCTGCATTTCCCTAAGTAAAGAAAGTCTGGATGAGTTATTCTGGGCATGCTCAGTAGAGAAGAAGGCACAACTATTTATGCATTCTAATTTGGTTACTTATCGGAATGAAGAGGAACCTGAAAGAACCAGAGGAGGAAATGCAACCGTAGGGAAAGAACACAAGCAGAGCGTCGGATGTTGATGGTCTGAAAGTAGAACTAAGAACATATGTGTATATTTGTAAAGAGGAATGCTCACATTCTGCTGCAGCAGATCCACAGCTTGGCTTTCAGTGTTTTTCCCATCATACTTTGCAAAGACATCATTCATCGAGCGCTCCAGATTTGGATTTATCTGCACAGGAAAAAAATTTAAAAGCATAAAAAGTCATCTCAATAAAGAAGGAAGAGTAGAAAAGAAAAAAAAAAACTCTTGACATGAGTAAGATTGGTATGTTCTGACTCACTTTGCCCTGATAGATGAAGGTAAACACCAAAGCAACTACTTCAGCTGCAAAGACTAGCATGATGATCAGGAAGAACTGCAAAACAAGGAAAACAGTAGGTAGAAATTAGACTGGCTAAATGGTAAATCATAAGAACAAATTACATAAAGCAAAAAGGAGAAAAAAATGCATTCAAGATTCTATTCAGACAAATAGTGAGAAGTTTCACAGACACACAAGCGCTTACACAGCCAAGGCCAAATTTGGATTCTTTGAGCGTGGCACAGCATCCCACCAGGCCGAAAATGAGCATCACCACACTGATGCCAATGACAATGGCGGCTGGGATCAAAGTCTGCTTGTCCTGGATGAAACTTTCAAAGGTGCTATAGCTCTGAATCATAGAGGCACCAATATAGGCCAAAACTGCTCCGGCAGCCTGCATGGTAGAGAAAGACAAACATTTGTTAACATAGGGGTGCACAATAAAAAAAAAGGCAATTTTGATGTTGTAAGTTATTGTTATAACTATTAAAATTGTTATGCATGTTTTATGTTCTCCCACCATCACAACATTTTCAGTGCTAATGTATCTGTGAGCTTCTGGATCTGGGTCAATATAAAAGCAAGTATGTAAAAATGTATTGGTATAACACATTTCAGTGGCGAGCTAATTCAAACTGCATCATACCTTACATCATAAAAACATTAGAACAACATTCAAATTTGTTAATATCTAACAAATGCGAAGTAAATTCATAAATCAAATACACAGGGACTGAATAAACATCTGAATCATCACAACAAATCCTAAAATTCTCCAGATACACATAATTACCATAGGGAAATCATCATTGTGTAATAATGTATTTTGTTATGAGCAGATTTCCCCCTGAATTTGTTTGCAGACTACTAAACAAACGCAATTCTAAACAGGTGGATCTTCAGCCTTGATTTAAAGGAATTTCGTGTTATGGCTGTTTAGCAATTTTCTGGGATTTTGTTCCAGATTAAATCTTCATAAACACCGAAAGCTAATTTTCCATGTTCGGTTCTGGGGATACAAGTAGAACAAGGAGGCTGGAGTGCTTTGGAAGGTCGATACGATGGTAGTAAGTCTTAAATGTACTGTGGTGCTTAACTGTACATTGATTTAAAAACTAATAGAAGTATTTTAAAGTTTTTTTATTCTCTGAGCTACAGCTAGCCAATGTAAGGACTTAAAAAAAAAAAAAAGGTGATTTGCTCTATTTTTCTAGTCTTTGTAAAAAGAAAAGCAGCAGCATTTTGCAATAGCTGCAGGTGTCTGATTCCCTTTTTTAGCAGACCTGTAAAGACGCTGTAGGAATAACCAATTCAGCAAAAGACAAAAGCACGCAAGCACTAAATTCAATTTAAAACCTTGAGCATCAATGAAAGCCCCTCAAACTGATCAAATGCATTTTGCTGTCCTTCATTTAGAAGAAAAAAGATATAATTACTATTGACAGTATGTAAACATACATATTAAGACCAACATATAATAAAATAGTTTGGTGGGGGGCATTTTGACTCTGAATGGCTGTATTATATTGGTGATTTGTTGTTTAATGCAGCAAAAATAATTAGCAGGGCTTAAAGATGCAACAAAAGTACGTTGTTTGCCAAATCAGCAGATGCAGCTGGATTAAAGTATTTTCAATGAAACCAGGTCATTGTTATTTAACATAAGTTTCTTTTTTCTTATTAGTTGGATAGACACTATCTGGGCTCTATGTTTGCTATGAACCTAAAATACAAAGGCATAAAGATGGTTTAATGATGTATTTCCTGCAGACCATATCATAGCTGCAGTATAATAGTTCGTTATAATAGCCACTTATTGCACATTTCAATGATTCAATATCATCTGTAGCCTTTAGAACAACTGTTTGAATGGAATAACTAGGAAATATGTGCAGGAAAGACACAAAATCTAAGTACCTAAATTCTAGGATTACATAGTGGTTTGTTACAAACACTAAAATTAACAGTAGACTATTACACAGTGATTCTGTAATGTAGAGGTACTATACACTGATGTACACTAGACCGGAGACAGGAGAGAAAAAAAGATTAGAAAATTGGGTCAAGCTGTGCATGAGAAAAACTCCCTAAGATGTGGAATCAGGAATTTGAACTTTATAGACTGCTTGTAAAGATAATGAAAAAAAAAAAAAAAAACACAGCTCACCCTTTAAGACGATACAACGTTCTGTTTAAAGCGTTAATAAAGGGAAGTGAGAGAATCAACATCTCTCTTTCTGTTTCAGGCAACTTCTCTTAAAAAAAGAAAGCCCTTGTCTAAGTGTAACAGATTTAATGCCCTTGTCTAAGTGTAACAGACAAAATCTGCTGGGAGAGAAACAGGTAATTTACAATAAGAAATATAGCAAATAACAATGAGGTACTTGTCTATATTTTTATGCTAAATGATATATACCTAACAAATGTATTTCAATGGAAAGTAAGAACAAAGCAGCCAAGTTTACATCAAAAGATTTCCTCGTTTTATCATGTGATGTAAACTCATGTGATCATAACGGGGTTGGAAGGTAGACTGAGTCACAACCTTATCATTGTTTAGCAGTGACATCACCCATCATAAGACTTCATGCATGAGTTGGTTTGGTCCAAACACAGAATGTAAAGAAAGTGTCATATTTTATTATACAACAGACAGGTCTGCTAACAGAGTTTTACAGTGAGTCTAATTTAAACACCAAAAAAGTGGGAGAGTCCTTTAAAAAACAGTGAAGCGTTTATCTAATTATTGACAGATCTGACTTCCCTTTGCCCTTCATTACGACACACTGTCTTTGATTTGATCCCAAACCACTGATAAAAGAAGCACCATAGTATGCAGGAGAAAGTAGGGCAACAAACTGAAGTTTAGTGCTTCATACAGAGCAACAGACGGAAAACAAACTTGATCGATCTGCTTAAATTTTGTTTTACTAATCAAGCAATTAAAACGGTCATGAATCATCAAAAAAATTAAACCAAAAACCTCCAATTCAACTCTAACCCTGTGATGGGGGTCAGTCTCAGTATTAATTCCCCTTTGATAATCCAGCTTAATCATAGCGTAATATTTTAAAGAGGTGAACGGATGTGTGTTATGTGGTGAAACTGTAATTTACATGGAGTTAGGCCCCATGACTCATTTTTCTAATCACTCCTAAGTCACGGGATGCCTCTGGGGTTGTTCTCCTGCACCTCGGCATCTGCTGCTCACCCCCTAATCGCTCCATGGAATCTGATCTTGTGCCTGAGAGGCAGCACAAAAAGGATTACAAAACGTATGGCATTTAACAGCCGCAATGCTTTTCTGGAATTTGAAAAGGACTAAAAAGCCTGGTTTCTTCATCTGTGGTGAAAGTTTTTAGAAAGCTTCTCCAGAATCTATTAGATCTGTGCTGACTAAAATATGATCCTTTCAAGACTCTAACTGAAAATGTACCTTAAGCTAGTAATGAATACATCAAGCTACCAAGGTGTGGCTCAATAAAATGTAATTATTTCTGTCAGAAATTGTCAAATTTGATAATGAAGCTAATATATCAAATCTTGATACTGTATACATTGTTGACTTTTGCATAATGGCCAAATTCCACCCCAAATTAAACATCTTTCTGAAAAGGTGCAGATTCTCATTAACTGTTGCCAGAAACCAAAAGCAGGTTTGACCAATACCTATCCAAACTAAGTATTAACCTCATACTTAATTTGATGGCTTACAAATATGCAGTTTATCCGTTTACGTTGGTGAGTGGTGTGGTCAGCACAATACAGTGAGTATTACTGTCTCAGTATAACTGCAACAGAAATATGCACTGTTTTTTCTGTGTTGTCAAAAAGCTTCCAGCCTTTCCAAATCCACCAGAATTGAATTATGTAGAAATGCTTAAAGTTTAAATGAAACAAAAGTGTTGACTTTATTGGGCTTTGTTAAACAAAAAACAATCACGCTCATTCTCAATCTTCTAGACACTAATTTAAATACAAATAGGCCTTACCATAGCCCAAATTTACTTAAAAATAACTCATTTTGAGTGTTCTTCCCTCAGTAACAGTATCAATACCGAAGAGAGTTGTAATGGTATTGTAAAGCTTATCAATAGTGATTAGAGAAAGGATGAGATTTGTGTTTCTGACTCACAGATTATACAGAAAATTGACCCAGCCCAGTGACAGCTTGAGCTTTGTACCGCTTATGATTATTATTTGCATTTGTGCAAGCACAAATACTTCAAAATACTGCCCTGTAAATATAGAGTAGTATTCAGGAAAAAGGAAATAATAAATACATTAAATGAGAAGGAAAAAAATATATATGTGACACAAAACTGAAGGCAGGCACAAGATTGCAAAATGCATTTTGAACAGCCTTGTCTGAAACATGCCTGGGAAATGAGGAAGTAACATTTTAGGTACCGGTATACTAACAGTGATATTTATGAGCAGGTTAATATTTAGTTTTTTTTCCGCCAAACAGACGGGCAAATCAGACAGTAATGTAATTATACAGTCCCCAAAATCAATTAACACCCCTTTTAAACCAGTTTGCTCCAAAAAAACACAAACCAAAAACATATCAAACCAATGTTTATTCAAAAACAAAGGCAAAGCTGTTAAGTCTCCAGACTGAGGGTGTCAGGTTAGAGAGGGTTCACTGGAAACCATAAAAGATTAAACGTTTTCTCACGAATTTCTAAAAAAGATTCACACTGGGCCAATAGCAGCTGGAGTAAACAAATAAGGACGCGCAGACTGCGTCCGCCAAGGAGCAATGGCAGCTTTCTGTGACGTCTATCGACGCACAAGTTTTATTTTTGTAAAGGCTCAGATATTTCCAACAATAATACTATTTATTATTATCATAAACTATATACATGTTTGTTGTATAGTAAGCAGTAGTATAAGTCCCTGTAAATGTTCGCTTCTGGTTTCCTCCGCGTATTAAAATCTCGGCAGGTGGAAATTTACGCACAGACTCACCCAGAAGACCAGGCTGAGGAAGAGCAGGATTGACTTAGAAGTGCAGATACCGCAGTCCATGTTGACAGACTGAGCTGGGAAGGTAGAAGGAGAGCTGTTCAGTAGATCTGATCCTTTTTTTATTTAATGTCACAGTAAGAGGCTGATCTCCGACTGCTGCCGCCTCAGTCACAAGTTTGCGTCTGACTGCGCTGACTGTGATCACATGGTCACATGACTGGTGGGGGTGGGGGTCACTCTCTGAAGCAGCACACAAACAGCTTTGGTTGCAGTGTAGGGAAACATTTTCTTAATGAATCGACTTTATTTATCTTTTTAGGGGAAACAATTTGTAAATTAATTAACTTCCGTTATCTCCTTTTTTTTAAACACAGAAACTAGCCACAAAATATCCAGGAAATCGTCACTCTTAATTAGCGTTCCAAGAATGAATCAGAGAACAATGAAAGGAGAATAAAATTTTACTGCTATACTGGACGTTATGACTTCAAAATAATTTCCACTGAATGAGGAGTTAACTATCTTTTTTCACTTTATTTCATCATACTTTTCATAATTAGTATCAAAGCTCAATAATATGGATGATTACACATTTTCCGATTTCCAATTTCCATACTTTTCCAGACCCGCTTGTTTAGATCTCTTTTTTTATACAATAGTCTGTATATTTGCATTTTTTTTTATCTGTAGTTTAGAACAAGATCCTGAAAACAAGCGGCTGAAATGAGTTTTCTCCATAGGGTGTCTGGGGTCTCCCTCAGAGATAGGGTGAGGAGCTCAGTGATCCGTGGCGGACTCAGGGTAGAGCCGCTGCTCGTCCACATTGAGAGGAGCCAGTTGAGGTGGGTTGGGCATCTGATTAGGATGCCTCCCGGACATCTCCCTGGTGAGGTGTTCCAGGCACATCCCACTGGGAGGAGGCCCAGGGGGAGACCCAGGACACACTGGAGGGACTATCTTTCTCGGCTGGCCTGGGAGTAGAGCCTTGCACTCCCGCGGGAGTCCCATGGGACCCAACGCAAAGCAGTGCGGCACGGGACAAATATTGAAAGCTCATTGTGGGTGTGGGCGGGTAGCGGTGATAAGCGGCAGTCCCGCGAACTAAAAACATGTTTTAAAACATAAAATAAAATGTAAAATAAGGTCATAAATGATCAGTCTATGTCTATCATATATATACATCACAATGTGCTGCATATGGCAGCTCATACCACCTAATGCGTGTCATGCACTATTCGGTGAAGAATCGGCCAGTAATGTGCTCAACTAAGCACAGCGTGTTTAATTCCTCAAACTAATGACACGAATTGCCTTGAGCAGTAGGTGAACGTCGGAATCATGCTGGAGTTGCGGGCGGGAGCAAAACAAACTATTACAGATGCGGGCTGGAGCGGGACTGTAAGTCATAATTCTTTGCGGGAGTGGGACTGAACACTGCAGGAGGTGGCCTCTACCTGGGAGCACCTTGGGATTCCCCTGGAGGAGCTGGCCCAAGTGGCTGGGGAGAGTGACGTCTGGGCCTCCCTGCTGAAGCTGCTACCTCCGCAACCCAACCCCAGATAAGCAGAAGAAGATGGA
>NW_015150479.1:1551680-1558982 GCF_000732505.1 Cyprinodon variegatus
ATGCATGCTCCTGATTATGGATCTACAGTGTGTTTCAATTGCTCTGCTTCTCTTTCCTTCTGGACCAACGCCTGTGTCAATGTCTTTGATGCTACATGTCAAATAGGCAGAGTATATTCTGCATAGCTGGACAGCTATATAAGACAATTACCTTAGTCCTAGGTTCAATCCTGGTCGAGCCATAGCTCAGTAGACAGTTTATTGGTCCCTTGGCAATGGCGTAAATATCGGTAAGCAGAGAGTACCGTTGCTTATTGGCCCACAACCTCTTAGGGGCCCCATCACTGACATCTGGTAGGCTGCTTATGTAATATATATATATTCATACTACCATCTCTGAACTACAGACCCAACATTCTAATGCCCTCATTATCATGATGGGAGACTTTAACCATGTCACCATGAACAAAGTCCTGCCGACCTTCAAACAATATGTGAGCTGCCCTACCAGAGATGAGAGGACCTTGGACCTGATGTATGCTAACATTAAAGATGCATACATCTCTTTTTCTCTCCCCTGTCTGGGCAGGTCAGATCACAACCTGGTTCATCTCAAACCCTGTCATTTACCTCCGGTGAAGAGGAAGCCTATGACCACAAGAACTGTGAGGATGTGGTCGGAGGAGACTTGTTAGGCACTGCAGGCCTGCTTTGAGGTGACTGAATGGCCTGCACTCTGTGAGCTCTACAGGAAAGACATTGATGGGCTCACAGAGTGCATGACGGACTATATCAACTTCTGTGTGGACTGCAGTGTTCCAGCTCGGACTGTCACCTGTTACACTAATAATAAATCATGGATCACCAAGGACATAAAGGCTATCCTGAATGAGAAGAAGAGGGTGTTCAGAAATGGCAACTGTGAGGAGGTGAGGAGAGTGCAGGGGGTACTCAAACATAAAATCAAGGAGGCTAAAGACAAATACAGGGGAAAGCTGGAGAATAAACTCCAGACCAACAACATGAGGGATGTGTGGAGTGGGATGAGAGCTATCACAGGATTCCAGACGTCCACTGGTGTGGGGTTGGAAGGGTGCGTAGACCGGACCAATGAAGTGAACTTATTTTTCAATAGGTTTGATATTGCGGCCCATCCCCCACAACCCTCTACTGCTGGCTTCCCTACAACAACCACTCAACCTTCCCCCACTCCTCCTCCATACAGACCCCCTGTCTGCTCTTCACCACCTCAATCCACATCCACCGACTCCACCCCTCCCCCCTGCTTCACATCATGTCCTCCACAACATGAGGACCTCCCACCTCCCCCTACTGTTACCTCTACAGTGTCCTTCACTCCTGACCTGGTGAGAAGACAGTTAACCAGACTCCACTCCAGAAAGCTGCAGGCCCCAATAGTGTATTCCCCAGGGTGCTCAAAGCTTGTTCCTATCAGCTATGTGGAATACTTAGCCTAGTCTTCAGTCTGAGCATGCTCCTCCAGAGAGTCCCCATGCTGTGGAAGACATCCTGTCTCGTTCCTGTGCCAAAGACGCTGCGCCCTAGCGACCCTCAGGACTACAGACCGGAAGCACTGACCTTCCATATCATGAAGACCTTCGAGAGGCTAGTCCTGAAGTAGCTAAGGCCCATGGTCAGGCCCTTCACTCATCCACTACAGTTCACCTACCAGCCCCGCCTGGGAGTTGAGGACAGCATCGTCTTCCTGCTGAACAGAGTCTACAATCATCTGGACAAGCCAGCAAGCACAGTGAGAATCATGTTCTTTGATTTCTCTAGTGCCTTCAACACCATCCGCCCGGCTCTACAAGGTGAGAAGATGACTGCGATGCAGGTGGAGGCCCCCATCGTGTCCTGGATTGTTGTTTACCTGACGAGCAGACCACAGCATGTATGCCTACGGAACTGTGTGTCTGACAGGGTGGTCAGCAACACTTGGGCCCCTCAGGGGACTGTCCTCTCCCCCTTCCTCTTCACCCTTTTCACCTCAGACTTCAACTATTGCTCTGAGTCCTGCCACCTTCAGAAGTTTTCTAATGACTCAGCAATTGTTGGCTGCATTGAAAAGGGTGAGGAGAGTGAATACAGGACTGTGGTGGGCAACTTTGTCACTTAATATAACATAAGTATAAGTACCTGGGAGTGTACTTTAACAATAAGTTGGACTGGACTAGAAACACTGAGGCAGTCTACAAAAAGGGCTAAAGCCGACTATTCTTCCTGAGGAGGCTGAAGTCCTTTAACATCTGTGGGGCGTTGCTGAGGATGTTTTATGAGTCAGTTGTTGCTAGCACGCTCTTCTTTGCTATCACATGCTGGGGCAGTGGGCTGAGGGTCGCTGACAACAACATACTGAACAAACTGATCAGGAGGGCCGGTGATGTTGTCGGGGAGCAGCTGGACACTCCGACGACCGTGGCAGAGAGGAGGATGCTGTCCATGTTTCAGTCCATCTTAGACAATGACGCACATCCTCTCCATGACACACTGGTCCAGCAGACGAGGTCCTTCAGCAAAAGACTTCCCTGACCCAGATGCACCACAGAGCGCCACAGGAAATCATTTTCGCCTGTGGTCATCAATTTCTATAACGCCTCCCTAAAGTGATTCAGACACCCCCCCCCCCTCTGTAATTGACATTTATCCAGTATTTTTGCACGTCACTATCACTTTACTTGGATTTAGTTATACATATGCATATATATATATGTATGTATATATATATATATATATATATATATACATACATATATATATACTTTTAATCACTATGTTAATAACTGTGTATAGTTCATGAGGCGGTTGGTAAAAAATATGGATGGAATGGATGGATGGATGGACTACAACTTGGAATTATGGGTATCCCAGAGCGTAGATTAAAACCGTAACCGTTACGTACAATGTGCTAGCGACAATGGATACCAAAAAGAGCTATTTAAGCGGATTCCAGAAAAGAAAAAGGACCCGATATGTAGATAACCAACACGATTCGTCAGTGTTGTTTTAGGATTAAGAGATTTATTTTTGTGTATTTTCATAGGGAATATTAAAAGAAAGCCATCAATATTAAATGTATTTTAAATTGTTTTTGACCACTTCTTAAAAAATTTGTTTGTCTTTTTAACTTGGGATGTCTGCAACACGTGGTGGTGCGCTGTTTTTCCGGGTGTGATGGGTATCATATACTACTGAGAATTGCATAATTGTATCTTATTGGCCGAGTGATGGAACTGTCGCCGTACCCTGAACCTTTATCACGTGTTGTACTTCATATAGGGCCCACCCAGATAATGTTGCTAATGGGCCTATTTTTGTGTCATTACGCCATTATCCCTTGGGGAAATGTCCAATGGTAATATACAATCGATTCTAGCAGGTATATATAGGAAAATAAAAAAGCAGCTTGATTCTTCTTTACTTTCCAAAGAATGTAATAAAATGTAAACTGAATTGCCATTAAGTATACTGTATGAGTGTTTAGTTATTTGACAGTGGGTATCTAGACTTACCAACTATTCATGGTGTGCACCTGCTTCTGAAGCCTCATGACTGCTGGAGACGGATAGTGACCACAACCCAACAATACCTATATTGATAAACTTATATAGAAAACATATGGATTGATATATTTTTATGATTTAATGTCTTCTTTGTTATTAATGTTTTGCTTGTAAGAACTTCAGATCATAGCATTGAAACCTCTACCATGATGACACATTCATAGAATTGGATTAAACTGGATCATGATCTATAGGAGGTAAGTGCAAATGTTTAACAATTTGTCACACACAAAAAAAGGAGTCCCTGGGCTATTGTCATAGTGCAGCCATATATCAGCAGGTCTTTTGCATAGTCATGTGAGGCATGTCACATTTGTGTATCTAAATTTCCACAATGATGCACTTTTTTAGAAATTTTAAAAGAAAAAATACAAAGGTAGACGCAAGAACACTCATGATCCAACTAAAGCAGACTTTACACAGCTTGAACGACCTGAGATATCAGTCTCTCTGTTATGGTATGAGACTTTAGTGTGGAAAGTGTTAAAACACCTAACTACGTCTAAGTGGTTTCGCTGTTGTCAGCAGTTTATTCTAGTCCAACAGGCTTAATAGTTCTGTTTCATTTTTGCAGCTTGGTCAAAAACAAGTGATAGCCTGATCTCATTTAGCCCTAAAAATGTGTGTATAAACTTTCAAATACTCCATGTGATTTATAGCTGCCCTTTGTGATTAATAGAACATTTAAACTCAGTTAAGGAGCATCGCAATGTTGGTTTGGTCCAGGCACCAGTTCACTGTTAAGGGGTGAAAATTAATTTGCTGTGGTTTACTTGCATACTGTGCAAGTAAACCAATGCCATGCGCTTGCAGCCGATTGGTTTGGGGCCAATTAATCCAGTGCTGCGCTGTTTTGAGAAGTAAAGAAAAGCAACAAGATGAAGACAGTCAGTCCCGTGGCGTCTCTGTGACTATTTTGGTGTTCAAATGAGGTTGAACATCTGCAGCTCTATATTTCGCTATGATACATTATCTCACTGTTTTTTTTTTTTTTTACTCTTCATTTCCCTCTACTATCACTACTCACATATGGTGCTCTTGCATCACATGGTCTATTCCTTCTTTTAGTACACCGGTGTAGCAGTGATGCACGCTGCAAGTGAACAAACCTCATGCTGAATAAACTGTGCTGAGACTGGCAGCGGTAACTGCCATGGTTATTCTTTGCAGTCAACTCTAGGTCAGACTCATCAACAAAACATCTTGTTCTGTCTCAAGTATTTTGCAGGGTTTACAGTTTCTGTTCCCAATTGTTAACCTTTATTTATCATCCCATTAGCTCTCATCAAGTTTTCGAATGACGTTAGTTCATTCAAGGTGATGTGTTGCATTAGCTTTCTGCTGGTGAAAATGTCCCCAAAATTTTGTGTGTGCGCAAAAGAGAACTTTCATCCAGGAATTCAAAAAACTCAACAAGGCCCGACCTGTGCAGCACACAAGTCGCTGTTCTCTGCAGTATTTCAAGAGTTGTACTGACCTCTTGGCTACCTCTCAGGTTAACACTGAACCTGTCCAACCAGTTGGTTTAGTAGAACAGCCGTTTTGAGTTGTAAATAGGATAGAATATGGGAGGACGAGGGCTCCAGGGCTAGAGTGACTGTTGAGTCCCTACACACACAAACTTTTTTCAACATTGCACCTTTCAGATTTTTGTAGTATAGTTCAATTCAATTTAGTTTATTTATATAGAGCTAATTCACAACACATGTCATCTCAAGGCACTTTACAGTTCACCAGATCATGCAGTCAAATTGATTCAAAGTTTTCTATCTAAAGAAAATCAGTTGACTCAAATGCAATCCCTCACACTAATCATGCTTGTAGTGACACTGGGCAGGAAAACTCCCTTTTAACAGGAAGAAACCTCCAGCAGAACCAGGCTCAGTGCGAGCAGCCATCTGCCGAGGCCGACTGGGGTTCAAGGAGACAGAGGCAGAGATACAAGAAGCAACTCTTGAAGGCGGCCCCGTCCAGGAAACACACAGCCAGGCAAATGAGCTCCAAGCAAACTCCCGCAGTCAGAGAAACATGACCACACCGAAAAAAAGGCCAATTCAGAACATCCATAAACAAAGGGGCTGATGGCAGCAGCACAGCCGATACCTCTCTCAAGGAAGGTGTTATGGCCAAACAGGAACAGACGAGGCAAAGCCACCACGAGAAAAAGAAGAGAGAGCACATCATTAGAGATTGAAGTAACAGATTCTGCAGAGAAGACGAATGAAACACAAATTTTTTAAAAGCATTTTAAAAAGCAAAAGCTGTTTTTTTAAAAGCAAAAACAGAACCTCTATTTAGTTAATTATATATGATCCTATACAAAATTCTTAATTTTTAACAAAATTAGACAGAATCTGTATTTTTTTAAGTTCTCCTTACCAATAAGATAAGCAAAAGAAACTTTTCTTTACATAGAAATTATTTTTAAGAATAGTTTAAATAAGGTATTTTATATAATTTTAGGGAAAAAAATAATTTTACTTTTGTACTCAAGTTTTAGATTAAGTTAGATTCAACTTTATTGTCATTACACAGGTACAGGTACAAGGCAACAAAATGCAGTTTAGGTCTAACCAGTAGTGCAATAGCAGCAAGTGCATGATAAATAATGGTTCCATAAATACAGGACATGGGTTTCTACTTAAATACCATTTTTTTTTTTTACCATTACTTAGTAAATGAGTTCAATCTTCCCTTTTACATAAACCACTCTTTCTTTTACACAGGTATCTATGCTTTTACTTAAGTAAAGAGTATGGGTACTTTTGACACCTACATCAGGATCCTGTTTGTTGAATTCAGTTCTCCTTTCAGTACCATCACTGCATGGCTCCTGCACACAAACTCACCCAGCAGAGGGTTTGACTCCACCTGCAGGTGGGTGATAGATTTCCTGACAGACAGGAAGCAGGAAATGAAGCTGGGAGAGTAGTTCTCTGATTTCAAGACCATCAGCATAAATTCCCCTCAATGCACGGTTGCATCCATCCCCTTGTCCTCCCTCCACCACCAGGAATAGGGGGAGGCTGCAATGTATAGTTTGCTTTGCAAGGGGGACTATCAGCTGCATTCTTCCTTTTCTTGAGGAACCGTGTACTTCCAGAACCCAGAAGTGAGCAGACTCCTCCCCTCTGGTTGGAGACTGCGGTCCATGAGGACCAAAACCCAACTAAAAGCTCCTACCACAAAAGCATTATTGTACCTTCTGCAGGGAGTCACATTAACAAGACCTTCAATGACACATTACTGTTGTAAATAATCCAACTATATCAGCATATTTGAATACTTTGAAATTTCCTTTCATGTTGTTGCTATTGTACGTTATTAAAATCTGCCATGGCGCTATGCCTCTGCCATCCACTATGTTTTCTTTAGTTCCTAAAATTCCCCTCCACGTTATACAGTTTGTCTATGTGTAGCACCTTATCTTTAAAGTTAATCCCTTGTCATGTGAAACCCTAATTCTCAATAAAGGCCTATTTATTCTTATTTATAAAACTCTATTTAGCAGGGCTAACACTTATTTTAATAATGGGTAAAGGGTCTAAACACAAACATTACATTTCAGACTTTGAAGGAATAAATCATGTATAATTTTATTTTACTTGAGATCAATGCACCACTCTGTGTTGATGTGACTAGATGAACATATTGAGGTTTGAATCCTAACAGGATTTAAACTTTTAAGGGAGAACCTTTAAAAGGTTCTTGAGAAGAAAAAAAACATTTAAGGTAAGCCTAGTAAACACTGCAAAAACCAAGATTAAGTGTATTTACCCTT
>NW_015150479.1:1559177-1590372 GCF_000732505.1 Cyprinodon variegatus
AAATTACTTAGTATTAAAAGTATTAAAAACACAGATTTTCTTTTTTGCTCAGAATTTGCTTGTCTCTTGGTGTTTCATCTTTGAGAGCCAGATATTTTTTTGAATAAAACAGAAAAACACACATTTTAAAAGGACTGTTTGTTTTAAGAGAACATTTGTTCATTTCATTTGTTTTAAAACTTTTATGTGTTTAAACATCTGTCACTGCAAGTGACTCAAACCAAACATTGGTCCTATAATACGAACACTAAGTTGCCTCTGATTGCAATGAAAAGGAACTGCACTCTGACACCAGCTACTTTACGCTTGTCACTTTGACTCCTACTGAAGGAGGCGCTATCATTGCACCACAGGAGGCAGAAGTATGTTTGCCAATCTTCCCAGCTCATACACACGTGCTAACTTGATATCTCTCAGCAATAAAAATACAGCGGGAACATATTTCTGTTTGTGTCGAGCGGCTTAAATAACTATTTTACATGAGAAGCATTTAAAAACAAAAATTGTCTCCAGTATGGCTTAATGCTATCTGGCATTTTGTTTTTGGACCTTTTTTTCTGAAAAAACACAGTTTGTGTTAAAAACCTTGTTTTTATATAGTTTGCATTAAAAATACTCTGAATTATTGAAAGTTTAATAAAATTATATAACAAAATATTTCCCACATGTCTAAACCTTATTTAGATTTGTATGTGTTCTCCATAATTTCAAAACAACAGAAAACCATCAAAGCTGGATTTGAAATAAAACACTATATGATAAGCATTTTCTAAAGTTTTCTTGATCATTGTGTTTATTTGATTATTTTCTGACAAAAAAACATATAATACGAAGTTAATTTTGTTGCATTTAATTTAATAATTGCATATATATATATATATATGACATGAATAAAGTTTAGCATTGAAAAAGTAACTGTTTTTATTACCAACAAACTTAAACATCAGAGCAAAAAAAAAAACAAAAAAAAACAGGCCGCTACTTATAAGAAGGCGGGAATTTAAATGTTATTAGTTACTGTGTATACCTCTGATAAAATGGTCGTTTTTCTACCCACCCTTCATTAGAGGCTGATAATATTATTCTGGCTAAGATCCATATCCCTCCAAAAGTAGAGACAAGAACATATTGTATCCTTCATACATTATATTTTTCTTCATCTATTTGTTTTATTAGCCATCAAGTTATCTTTCCTTCATCCATTAAAACCTCTGTTTTTTCCCTTTCTTCAGATAATCTTACATGTGAAGAAGAAAAACAATATATCAGAAAAAGCACACTGTTTAGGATTACCTAAAAACAATTCTTTCTTTTTAGTTACAGTATGTAGACATTAAAGATGATGCAAATAGTACATCATGTACATCTGAAATAATACAGTATCTTACAAATTTCAGCTTATCAGGACACAACTTACCTGTAGCATACAGTATATTTAAGATACAATAAAAAGAAAATTTAACACTGTAGATTTGGGATTTCTATTGCTATTTACCTTGACAACTCAAACTGAGTGGTTAAAGAAAATAAAAAAGTAAATAAATAAAGGACACCTAATCTTTAGCATGTCGGTAAAGATGGAGCAAGTCCCTTTTGTGGTGCTAAGACTGACTCTGTATGGTTCTCATTTGAGATTTATTCATTAGTAATTGTTTAGTAATATCATTAATTTTTGTCTCTTAGAATTTCCCTGATATTAAAAGGCATTTTTGTTAACATAAACATATCCTATGTACAGTGATCTGTGAAGAAATAACAGTTTATAACAAGTTCGGGATACATGGGACATATCTCTGCTTTTTGATCATTTTTCAAAGCCTTTATTGAACAAATAATATCAAAATACAACATAGATTTTAAGAAAATATATAATAAATGTCATGCATTTAAAGACTGGTTAGTGTGTTATTTTTGTAATAGCTTATTTTGAGGTTTTAAACCTTTAAACATAAGTAAATTGCATCCCTGGGAAACAATCTGACAGCTGACAGCTTACATTGAAACAAAACACCTGCTGATATTAAAAAAACCTTATAACAAAAATACAGATTTATGAAGCAGGGATGTCATGGGATTATTTTAAAAAATGCTTTTGTGTGAACATGTAACTATTTTCCCAAAGTTTTTCAGAATATGCAAGTTAGAGAAAGCACACTTCTTATCTTTTTAGATAGTGTGCCCGTTGTAACAGTGGGACTGCTTCTTTATAGTTCTCATCAGGGTTTTTGGATTATTATGTGATTATTTATATATTCTGTTAATTTATTTTTATTTTATTTTCTTCATTACCCTGTCACACAAACCCATGTTTCTAATCGCTTGAAATGTTAGTATTTGTTGTATTTTTACCATGACATATCCTTAGTAGCCAACTGTGTTTCTCTGACCATATATTACAGCATTTATTAAGAAAATAAAAATAGAATAAATCTTATATTTAATGCCAGTCCCTAAAAAATATCACCAACATTAAGATCATGTACTTGTATACTTTTTTACATGTTGCTTTTGAGGTTATATCCACTACAAATTGTCCAAAATGAACATCTGAAATGACAGCTGACAACTGCAACCTCATAAATATAGAACATCACGGCTAGATGTTTTAGCATATCTTTACTAAAAATTTATATCCATAAAGTAAAGAGTATATACAATTTTGTAGTGTGGTTTTATTGGGATTTCTTGCCTTTTTTGTTTAATTTTTTAATGAAAAAAACAGTTAGAGAAAACACAAACCTTATCATGTCAGAGAAGCTGGGGAAGGTGCCCATGCCGCTTTGACTGCTTCTCTATGGTTCTCATGGGAGTTTTAATGAAAGCATGTAGTTAATATTTATTATTTTCCTGTTTATTTTTGTGACAAAAATAACACATTTTTAAACTAAGGATGACAACTCATCCCTATTTATATTTCATTATTTTCTCATACCGGTATATAAATAAGCAATCTCACTTTTATCATGACTGCACTATATAGAGGAGGCAATTGTGTTTCTTTGCTCCACTTTGAGTGAAAAAAATTTACAAATAACACTAAATTAAAACAAATCTTTTAGGAAAATCCTTTGAAAATATCCTACACTTTATCATGAGTTAGTCATGTATGTTTCATCTTGCTTGTTTAAAGGTTATAAACTTTGTAAAATGTCAAAAATCCACATCTGAGATGACATTCGACAACTGTCAGCTCCTAAAGAGGCATTGAATCTTCATAGGATTTAGACTATTCTTATTAAAAATAAAGATAAAACAATTAGAGATTGCATGTGTGTTTTTAAACATGCATTTATCCAGATATTCAACAGCTTTATTTGTTTTTTTACAAGAAAATGTAGCTGAAGAAAACACAATCCTTATCATGTCAGAGAGGGTGGGGAAGGTGCCCACGCTGGTCTTAGGCCTGCCCCTATAGGGCTCTCATCTGGGTTTTATAAAGCCTGACTTTCTGACAAACACAAGCAGGAATATTTCTCTGATCTATCCTCAGTTTGACCTCAACTGACCTGAACCTACAGGTGAAGCTCCATAATGTCTTCTCCTGTGATTGCCTTGCCCGCGGCATCCTCAGCTAAAAAGAAAGCCAGATCTAAGAAGAAGTCAGGTCCTTCAGTGTCTGACCTGATCCTGAAGATTGTGTCTGGCTCTTCCCAGCGTGGTGGTGTGTCTCTGGCAGCCGTAAAGAAGGCCCTTAAAGCCGGAGGGTATGATGTGGTGAAGAACAAGGCAAGGATAGCAGTGGCTATCAAGCGTCTGGTGAGCAAGAAAGTTTTGCTCCGGACCAAAGGCTCTTTTAAGCTTAACAAGAAGCCTCCTAAACCCAGAAAGAGGAAGGTGGTGAAGAAGAAGAAGCCAAAGACCAAGAAGAAGACAGCAAAGAAGACCACCAAAAAGGCAGTTAAAAAGTCCCCAAAGAAGAAGAGGAAGGCCAAGAGCCCCAAGAAAGCCAAAAAGCCTGCTGTGGCCAAAAAGGCAAAGAAGCCAAAGAGCCCCAAGAAGGCGAAGAGGGCCAAAGCTAAAAGGACCAAGACTGCAGCCAAGAAGTGAGGGCTCCATGGAACCAAAGGAACTTCTTCTGGGCATTACTCTGTGTGGACTAAGATGCATTCAACTAAACTAAGTTTGCCTTTCTGAACTTGCTTTTTTTTCTTTCATATCCTGTTTATTCTCTCTTTTCCACCTTATCTGCTATGGTCTGTCACAGACTGAATTCATTGTTGGAAATAAAAAAAAATCGTTATGATTTAACAGTGTGTCATGCATTTTTTGTTATTTATTATTGCAGAAATGACAGCATTTGTACACTTTCAGCTTGACTTAGACTATCTTAGCATTTAAATTTAAAAAAGTTTTAAAAAGAAGCTACCAGTAAATTATACTCATTTAGATCTAATTGACTAATTTCTCAAGGGTAGATGTGCTTTTTTAGTAGGAGTTTTACTGCATTGTACTTTTCACTTTTACTTGAGTACATTTTCTGGCTTCTTTACCCATTACGAGTAACTAAAGTGAAGGAATAACAAACCTCTTTAAATCAAAAAACACCGAACACAGAAATAAATATTAATATTTTTGCACAAGCTTTAGTGTGTTCTGTTATTTTCTGTTATACAATAAACAGATACTTTACTCTGCTTTTTGTTTTTATAAGGCTTTTGTTTAATTCAATTCAGTTTTTCTATATAGAGCCAATTCACAACACATTTCCTCTCTTTATAGTTCACCAGATCATACAGTCAAATTGATTCAAAGTTTTTCTATATGAGGAAAACCAGCTGATTGCATCGACTCATTGACTCGAAGGCAATCCCTCACACTAAGCAAAAATGCTTAGTGTGAGGGATTACCATTAAAAGTAGACAGGGTGTCTGCCTCACGGACTAAAACTGGTAGTTGGTTCCACAGGAGAGGAGCCTGATAACTAAAAGATCTGCCTCCCATTCTATTTTTAGAAATTCTAGGAACCACTAGTAAACCTGCAGATTGAGAGTGAAGTGCTCTGCTAGGAACATAAGCAACAATCAGATCTCTGATATAAGATGGAGCTTGGCCATTTAAGGCTTTATATGTGAGAAGGAGGATTTTAAATTCTATTCTGAATTTAAATGAAGCCAATGAAGAGAAACCAGAATAAGAGAGATATGATCTCTCTTTTTCATTTTCATCAGAACTCTGGCTGTAGCATTTTGGATCAGCTGAAGGCTTTTAAGTACAGTTAGAAGACTTCCTGATAGTGAAGAATTACAATAGTCCAGCCTTGAAGTAACAAATGCATGGACTAGTTTCTCAGCATCACCCCTGGACAGGATATTTCTAATTTTTTGCAATATTTTGCAGATGAAAGAAGGAAATTCTAGAAACCTCTTAGATATGGAATTTGATTGACAGGTCCTGATTAAAGATAACTCCAAGATTTATTTCTTTATTATCTGAGATCAGTTTAATCCCATCCAAATGATGCAACTGACTAATCAGCTTATTTTTCAAAGACTCCGGTCCAAATACTATAACTTCTGTTTTGTCTGCATTCAGGAGCAGAAATCTTTTTGTTACAAAATAATTGGTTGAGAAGTTTTTCTCCTACCAGAGTTTGACTCATTTTATTTTTGTATTTAAAATACCAGCATTTAAACAGAATTTTAAGTTTACTTTCTTGGTCTGATTACATTTTTTTTTTCAATTGAACACAGAACCTGGGTAGCTTTTTTTTTCACCAGATAGTTTTTTTTAAACTCTCGTTTAAGTATTCCCGTTGATGGATACTTTTTACTTTTAATTTTGTAAAAAATTGTTCAAGGATAAAGCTGTTTTCATATGAGTAAAATTTTGTGCACCGTACCTACCTGTGCTTACTTGTCTACTCAGTTGTATTGTTGGGTTTAATGCTAATTTGGTGAAATCTTAGCGTAAACCATATGTTCTGAAGGTACACTATTATCCCCTTTAATCCCCCCTCCCCCCAAAAATTTAAAAATAAGAAGCAAACCTGAACAAAAGAAAAAGTTACAAAAACATTACTTAGTGTCCATAATTCTTTCTGCAGCTTGGGTATAAGAAGTGATTATGATTACTAAGTTAAATGTCGCCATCTGCTGGTTGCACAGAGGCACAAACATGGACACTTCAAGGAAAAATCAGCATCATCTTTGATATGTAAGATTTTTTTGTTTTCTCTAAATAAGACTTTCTTGAAGGGTACAGTATACATTTTTTTAAACAAAAAAACAGTATAGAACAGGACGCAAAAGGTAAACAACACATTTATTACAAACATATGCTTAAATAGTTTGCTGTACATTTGAATTCTCCCATTTTATCTGCTACCTCTAAATAAATCCCCGTGCTCCGATTATGTCCAAAGTCACCAAATGTCAGCTTAGTATATTTAAATCTCTTTATAAATATTGTTCTGCTTTTCTGAGAAGGCCAAATGGACGTGTTAAAGAACTTGTTAAAGAACTGGAAATAAAACAACATCATGAAGACCAAGGAACCCATCAAATAGCTCAGGGATAACATTGTGAAGAGATTAAAAGTGGAGTCTGCAACAAACTCAATATAGACTAACACTTTGTGAGTCTATCTACAAGATAGTGTCATGCTCTTATTGCTGATGTCTGGTCTGATTACTAATGTCACTCACCTGCTTATCCCCACCCAGTTCTCTTTACCGCTCACCTGATCCACCTGCTTCAGTCTCTATTTAACCAGGCTTCAGACCAGTTATCATTGCCAGATCATTTTGAGCCAGTGGTGAGAAGTTTTTGAGCATTCTTGTTTTTCTGACCCATTATGCTTCTCGACCTCTGAACCTGCCTGTCACAGTTCCAATCTGTTTGCCTGACCTGTCTTCTGACTCCAGCCGGATTCCTGCCTGTAGGTGTACCGAACCTGGAGCTGTTTCCCCAACTCTGATTTGGATTTCCCTTCGGCACCTCTTTTGATCTCTGATCTCCTGGCTCTGACTACCGAGCATGTCTTTGAAACCGGTTTTGGCTTCGCCCTCTGGATTATGCTGCCTTCCTTCGTCTGCTCATTTTGAGAAATTTAACTTTTTGTCTACCTCGAATACTGGTTCTGACAGAGGGAACATTAATGATGGAATGATTAAAGAGGATCTGATAACTCTGGAGGAGCTGTAGAGATCCACAGCTTAGGTGGAGAAGATGTTAATAGGAAAACGTTTGTACTCCTCAAGTCTATATTTTCTTTGTAGAAACATGACCTACAGAATCCCAGTGTTAAAAAAGTCTGAGATGGTCCATTTCCAGTTTGCCACAGGTCATGCAGAGATATTGCATGGTCAGTTTTTATAAGACATGTTGCTTAATGGGAAGACAAACAAACAAACAGAACAATAAGTAACACATTATACATTATCCTGATAGCAGAATAATGCGAGAATTCTCTTCTTCAGGAAGTTGGTCACACTAGGTGTGACATTTAATAAAGCCTCTTCCTCAAATTTGAGATGCACGATGCAGGGACAGAGTTGAAATTAAGGTCTCAGCAGAAAATAAACCATAGTTAAAAATGAATGCTTTATATCAAAGATGTCGACGCAGCATATTTGTTCAAACTCCCCAGTCAATGTTCAGACTGAAATAAAATAGAGAATCTGCAGTAAGACTTGGGTTTTTCATTTTTGCAACAGGAAGTGAGAAGTGAAGCAGGGTGGTGTGGTGTGGGGGGTTGGGGTAAAGACAGCAAAATGTAACACAGTTCAAAGTGTTAAGAATTCTGAAAAACATGTTTTATTTTATTTTCACTTTATAAATTTCAGTCAACAAAATCCCAATAAATGATTAAGAATAATGTTGTCCTATGAAAAATGCAGAAAGGTTCAGAAGATATCAAATCCTTACCAAGCATAGTAACATATTGTGGTTCTTTGTTTGATGGCAGCGAGGGGAAGTGAGTGATACTCAGGTTGGCGTAATGTTGATTTTGTATTAAATAATTAAACCATTTAGAGAGGGAAAAATTAAACTTCCTTATAAGCAAAGTTGGAGTTTTGTCCAAGGACTGTGGAAGTTTTTTTTTTAGGTGTTTGTGTGCACCAAACAAGTTTAGATGTGAACACTGTGAGGTTGCTCAGAATTTCTCCGGGCTTTCCCAGATACAGATATGCTCATGTGACGCAGACATTGTTTCCTCTAATCTCGTGTTTTTACATCTACTTTTAGTTCCTTATTACATGGGGGAAACTAAAAATAGCATAATCAAAACATTGAAGTAGAGATAAAGTGTTGAAGTTCCCTTTTCCAACCTACATCTGTTTTTAAGGAAGTTTATTTCTCTTCTCCTTCTATAGTTTAAATGGCTTAGTGTCTGTATGTACATTATCTGTAATCAGTGGCATACTTAGCCATTTTCAGCTTTTTTTAATGTCATTACACTTTCACAAGTAGAGAGTAACGAAATTCACTGCGTTTAACCCACCCCCTTGGGGAGCAGTGGGCTGCCATTGTGCAGCATTGTGCAGCACCATGGGAACAACGTTGGGTTAAGGGTCTTGCTCAGGGACCCAGAGTATCAGTCCGTGTGAGTGGGGTTTGAACTCAGAACCTCTGGATTCCAATAACAATGCCCTAACCACTATTTTGGCCCAATCACATTTTAGTTTGGATAGAGCAGTTATTCAATGGATGTGCAGCCCAATGATTACAAAATGGGGGATGTGTCTAAATCAGCAACAATACTGTTCAGTACAGGAGGCTTCTAGCTCCTTCAAGGAAGGAATGAAGAAGATGAAATGTCACTCTAGCTACTCTATCTTAATGAAAGTGTTGGGATATTCGCCATCCCTGCAAAGCAGCATTTGCGTTTACTTAGGGTACACAGTGAATACATTTACCGACTAGCTTAGCATAAGAGAAACAATGGACCACATCTTCTCCATTGGCTGGCACTTCTTGACTCCTCCAGAGTCAGCCATTTATTCAGACACATAGAAAAGAACACGGCAGTGGCATGCGCGGGCACCTGCATGGGCACTGACGTCATTACGTCACATAGTGATTGGATGCTGATAAACATGTCTTTGCCCAACTAACAAAAATATGCTTAACAGAAAGAATATACAGTATACCTTTTTTTCTATACCTGATAGAGAAAAAAGTATTCATGTTTGTTTAAGCAAGTTAAGAAGTTCCTTCCCCATTTTTAAGAGTAGCTTGCACATATGCGCAATATACCTTTTGTGTTTCTTTATTGTCAGGTTATGGACGAGTGGGTAGCGATTATATGAAATATAGTTCTGCCCTCTGAACCTGTCCGTTCCCATTCTAATCCATTTGCCAGACCTGTCTTCAGACTCCTGCTGGATTCTGCCTGTTTACTGAACCTGGAACTGCTTCCTGACACCGTCCTGGATTTCCCTGCGGTTCCTCTTCAGATCTCTGATCTTATGGATGACTCCTGTGAGCATCTTCGACACTGGCTTTGGCTTTGTCTTCAGGATTATATTACACAGTGTAAACGTTTCTGTTAGATTGGAGCAATATATTATTTTGATTGTTGTTAATGGCAAAGCTGGTAAACTTGATAAACTCATATGGAACAGGTACAACATATTTTAAAACAAATTAGCAAACTGAGCAAATACAATTGTAAACACTTTTTTTTATTGGAACAACACTAAAGTATAACTATTTGCTATATATTTTAAAGTAGCCATTGCACAGCTGAAGTCTTGAGTTGCAGATATAAATGCATCCCTACTCTGGCGAAACTTAATACATTTATTATCCTGCTTGACAGGTTTTGCAAAGGCATTAACATTTATTTTATTTAGCTGTGTTGTGGCAAAAATGTATCTAAAAGTTGCAGGAAAGCAGCACTTTAGGACTGGTGTTACAGTAGGGAAGTGTACAGCTTGTTAACCAGTGTATATTTACTGAACCTTCTAAAGAAATCGACACATTTAATCATTAACTGTTGGCGACAAAACCATGTACAGACCTTTGTAAAAATGTTGAAATGAGTTGCAAATTAGTTTGTGTTATTTTGACAGAACAGCAGCTATACATATTTATAAAAGATTTTAAGCATTGTTTCATTATAAAACATATAAACAATATTTAAAAAATGTGATGGGTGTAATGACCTTTGAGGTACTGTACATGTTTACTATAATTGTAGGTAGAGGTGAGGATTTTTATGTCACCTTTTATTACTTTCCAATTGCTTGGTTAAAATTAGTGTACTCAATGTGTTTTGTGTTTCCACTTTCTGGCATAAATGGTAGAAAATATCTAATTCTGTTACAATTCACTTTCCATGGAATAAATTTTTATTATTTTCTGATAAATTGTTACAAAATTCAAACTTTAATTTGTAGGAAGAGTGTTATTTTTTATAGAGGATTTTATTTTATCAGACTAGATAAGGGAAATGGGCTCATAAAAAATGTAAGTGAAAGAAATACCAAGAATCACTTGCTTCCCAGTTCTCATGTGAGTATTTATGTTAGAGGAAGGATTTGGCTTGAACTTTATATTGAGCTGCCTCTGAAAAAATGTTTTATTATTTTCTGATAAATTGTTACAAAATTCAAACTTTATTTGTAGGAGGATTGTTACGTTTTATAGAGGATTTTATTTTATCAGACTAGATAAGGGAAACGGGCTCATAAAAAATGTAAGTGAAAGAAAAACCAACAATTATTTACTTCCCATTTGTCATGTGATTATTCATATTAGAGGCAGGATTTGGTTTAAACTTTATATTGAGCTGCCTCAGCTCTTACTTCACACAAAGGCACCATGGAGTCTGCCCTGACACTCCTTGCTGCTGTTACTTTCTTCCAAATCTGCTCCTCTGGTCCTGTCAGCCATCCAACCAACTGGCTCAGACAATGCCGGGCCTCCACCAACCTCTCCATCACAGCCTTGGAAGTCCTGCCAGGAGGAGGCTGGGACAACCTTCGTAACTTGGACATGGGTCGAGTGATGAACCTGAGCTACTTCCAGTGCCAAACCACTGAGGATGGGCTCTACTTCATCCCAGATGAGGTGTTTGTCATCCCACAGAAGCAGACTGGTGTGGAGACCAACTCTGAGATAATCAGCTCCTGGCAGGAGCAGAAAAGCACCACATCTCACTCCATAAATTCTGACGTATCCTTCTTCTCGATACTTAATGGCAAATTCTCTGCCGAGAGCACAAGGATGAAATCACATCAGGTTAAAGATTCATCAACAACAGCCAGAGTGCAGGTAAGTCTTTTTTTCCACTTCCTTAATTGGTAAAAAAAAAATTTGAGCAAACATGTACAGTTTATGTAGTTGCTAAATTGAAATGTCACACTTGCTACTTATTTATATATATATATATATTTATATATATAAAAAAGAAATATTACAAATTTGTGCCAACATTTATAATGGTAAATAATAACATACACCATTACGGACCAGTCATAACAAGAGCTTGTTAAACAAAAGAAGATCATTTTTATCAATAATTTTACGGAACATTATAAATGATCTCTCTTCTAATACTAATTTAATCACAAGGCTTATGCTTTTTTCTCAACTCTATTTTGTTTCATAAGAGACCTCAAGAACAAGAAAGGCAGACACAGATAGGGCAGAAAAGCTGCTCCACCACATCTAAAGTCATTAGACGAATTATAGATTTCTCATTTATGATGATGGGTTTAATGATGCTCTGTGGGAGTTTCAAAGCTTAAAATACAGTTTTATAGACTGCTTTAAAGTTTTATTAAAATAGACCAGACATCTCTAAAATTTGCTTTCGTCTTTATTATGCTGTTTGCATAAGCAGGTCACAGAATAACTGGATTCATGTTGAGATTGATGGGCTTTGTTTCCTGATTTGATGTCTTCTCAAGAAACCTGGTTACATTTAATTTAGATCTGAGTAATGGGGCTATAACACAAACCACACATAATTTTTTGAAAGAGTCCTTAATTTTAAGCACTAGTTCATGTTGGTCAAACACCTGAGATTCCAACAAAATACTTTTTGTTGAGGCTGTAAAGTGACACAATACTGTTACTGGATCCCTAACTAAGCTGATGTAAACGCCTTTAATTTCCTAAATCTTTTAATGTAAATCATGTTTTCAATCTGGTACATTTTCTTGTAAAAGTAAAGATACATTTTAATATAATGTCACAAATCAGAAAAGAGGACCCAGTATTCAGGCAAGACAGACAGTGGGCTACTTCTAAAGTATTTTATTAAAACTACGGGCTGCAGATCTGCAGTAGCAGCAGCTAAGGCGTGTGAGGCAGGAAACTCTGGAGAGAGGAAGACACAGGTTAGTGACCACGTAGATTTAAGGGATCAAGATTAAGAACGTGAGTCACTAGTCTGGTTTACAAGTTCAGTCCATAGCCAGGGAACGAGGTAGGATCCAGTCGGGGGGCCGCCAACAAGATGCAGTGGGCACTGCCCAGTGTCCCAGCTGCTGCAGCCTCGGGGTCAGAAAACCTTGACACTAATCAAAATCCCAGGAGTCCGAAGCCAAGTGAGGCAAACAGATCAGAACAGGGAGGCTTAGGGGTCCAGGAGTACAAAGACAGTTCAGGCAAACCATTCTGACCATAACAGGTAGGCTTAGTGGCTGAGAGGCAGAACAGGTCAGGATCAGGATATATGAAACACAAAGGTACGCTAAAAACTCTCTCACCACTGGCTGGAGAGAATAATCTGGCATGATCCTGGATGCAAGCACATTAAATAAAGTCAGGAGCAGGTGGATCAGATGAGCAATGATTAGAAACAGGGCAGAGTTAGACAGTTGAATAGAATGAGTAATTAAGCCAGTCAGTGCCAAGATCATGACATATAAATGTTCTTTCTCTCAACAGGTTCGCAACTTCCTCTACACAGTGAAAGCATATCCAGACTTCACATTGGATTCTCGCTTTGTTCAACAAACTAAAGAAATTGCTGATGCCATTGAAAACAACCAGACAATGAATGCAGACTATCTCTCTGAGAAGATGGTACTGGACTATGGAACACACGTTATCACCAGTGTTGATGCCGGGGCTTCTTTGGTGCAAGAAGACTACCTCAGTTCCTCTTATGTCTCAGACAGTGCCTCAGATAGCTCCACTGTTAAAGCTCAGGCTGGTTTAAATTTTTTTGACAAAATAAAGTTTGACATTAGTAGTCAGTCGAGCCAACAAAGCTCAACACTAAAAACATATCAGTCCAACATTCAGTACTCCATTATCCAAAGCCATGGGGGCATACCATTTTATCCTGGAATCACTTTGCAGAAGTGGCAGGAAAGTACCAGGAATAACCTGGTTGCTATTGACCGTTCAGGATTTCCCCTCCATTATTTCATTAACATTAATACTATTCCTGATCTGCCACAACCTACCGTTGATAAAGTAGCTAATAAAGTAAAAGGTGCCATAGAGCGCTACTACAAGATCAACACCCGCCCTGGCTGCGTTGACATCAGCTCCAAGAATTTCAACTTTCAGGCCAATGTTGATGATAATTCCTGTGAGGGCCCAGCCACCAACCTCAGCTTTGGAGGGGTCTACCAGGAATGTACAAAACTTAGCCAAGATGCAGATCCGCTTTGTAATACACTGGCCCAGAAAAATGTAGCGACAGGTGATTTCTCCTGTCGTCCACCTTACACCCCAACTTTACTGCGATCAGAAGTGAGACAGCAGGGATACACCGCATATGAATGCCACAGAGAAAGGTATTCATGTGGATTGTTTGGGTTGTTCCATTGTCACAGGCAGGTTTGTAATGATGTGTATCGTGTTCGCTCAGCTCGTATTGATACATACTGGTGTTCTGTAAATGGAAAAGCACCAGATAACTCGGGATATTTGTTTGGAGGAATCTACAGTCCCTCTGCTTTGAACCCCATCACCAAGTCTAAAAGCTGTCCTCCAAACTTCATCCCAGTAAAATTTCTGTCTGATGGCCAAGTTTTTTGCATGAGTAATGACTATGAAACTGGTACCAGATACTCTGTACCATTTGGAGGGCTCTTCAGCTGTGAAGCTGGTAACCCACTGGCTAATAACCACAACAGATGCCCTCCCAAATTCAGCCAACACCTCGCTACAGTAAGCGATGGATGTGAAATTCTTTACTGTGTCCAGTCTGGATTATTCACAGGGGGTGAGCTGCTACCAATCCATCTTCCTCCATTCCGAAAAACTCCTCTTGTCAGTATGCAATCCACCAACACGGTGATGGTGATGACTGAAGGAGAAAAGAACTGGGTCAGGGTAGGGCAGACGAAAGCATGGAGACTGGTCAAACAAGAGGAAATCCAAGAACTCTCTAGGAAGTTCAACCCAGAACTTAATCAGATGTCAAGTGGAGAAAAAGCAGGAGTGGCATTTGGAGTGATGGGCTTGATAGGACTGGTGGTCATAGTTGTAGTGATCGTTATTAGAAGGAGAAAGTACTCTGGATTTACAAGACGAGGATATGAGGTAATAAGCGAAGAAATTGAGACCAATACATCCCAAGAAGAGGCTTAAAACCATAAAATACACGTTTAGACCTTATTTTTCAACACTCAATGATTGTCTCAGTGCTTTTGATTTCCAAGAAAAAAAATCACTTTAAATCTATAAAGAATTATTTTTACAAGATATAAAATAAAACCTTTTGGATTTCTTTATTTTTTCTTGTTATAACTGAAATCAGACTTCAGTGTTTTTAGTTGGTTAAAACGAAAACAATATTAACAAAAAGCTGTTTTGAGGTGTTAACCACATGTAAAAAGTATGGACAATAAAACACAACTACAGTTACAGAAATCAGATCTATTTAGTATGATTTTTCATATCATATGATATATGATTTATCATTCCATAGGATTTGATATGATTTATATAAGAGATTGCTTTAATTGCTAGAGGTAGTCAAAAACACATTTAGTTATATGCTTCTGTAGCAATTTTGTCTTTGCTGGTCAAACAATGCCAAAACTAAAATGTATTTCTTTGTTTTTTTTTCTTGGAATATGTATATCATATTTTATCACGAATTGTTTGAGCTTTTTTTCAAAATAAAGTTCACCTTTTCTCTAGGCATTAATATCCAAGCCAAACAATTATGAACAAGACACAGTGGTGTATTGTATTTCTATATTTTCAGAATAGTTTTCTGGGTTTAGGTTTTAAACCTCAGTAGTATAAGTTTTATCCATGACATTCATCCATAGCGAAGATATGTAGAATACTCTGACATTACTGCTTTATTTTGATACAGTGTACATGTATTGGAAAAACATGTTTAATTTTTGCATAATAAAGTTCTTTTCAATATATTTACAGATATGGTTTGATTTCATAGGCTAGTTAAGGATGATGCAAAAAGAGGTCAAATAGTAAATGTGTGTTATCATGTGTTGATCTTAAAACTAAGATTACAAAACTGCTTACTCATAATTCCAATACATTTTCACAAAACCTGAGATCTTACACTGACTGTATCATCACTCCTAGCAACAAAGTTGTGAGCAGCTGCAGAAAAGGAGTGGATTCAATGAAATTACACATGTAAGTGTTTTGTCAGCAATATTAATTTATCCAGGGGGAAATGTTTTGAAATGTTTTTAATTACATATCAACATCTGTAATTTCCTGCCTAATAAAGAACAACTGAGAGATGTAATACATCTTCACAGCAACAATTACAGAGGGAAATAGCTATGCTCTCTGATTTCTTTCATTTATGCTCAGAAATCGGTTAGCTCCCTCTTCTCTAGTTAGAATTATGACTTAGATGGCTGGAGCTATCTGATCAGACTCTATGGCTTTAGGAGTTTGTACCGGTACCTCATTAAATTAATTAAGTAAATAAATAAAAAATGTATAGCAACTTTTAATGAACATGAACATCCCAAAGTCCTTTTTCTATAATATTAATAAAAATTAACTATAGCAATCTAGTCAAATGCTTTTTGGATGCTTTTCAAATGAATCAGTGGAGTTTATGTTGCACATAGATAGTGGAAGGGAGTTCCAGGACCAGAGTCCACATCCTGAAAAGCTTAATCTCCACAAATTTTAATATTAATGTGGCAACTCGGTGAAAGGCTTCAATAAGTTCTGAAAATGGATTCAAAAAAATAATCAACTCATTATTAGCTGTAAAAATAATGTTTTATCAGATAAGAAAATTGTTCCATCCATTTAACTAGTACTGCTATAATGCTTCGTAATTTGAAGTAAAAAGAAAAAGAATGGCTCCTAAAACAGATCCCTGAGGTACCCCAATGACAAAACACAGTGTAGGAATGAACTTTATTTATTAAAACTATAAAAAGATCTATAAGAAGGGTGAGACCTGAACCATTTCGAAGCAAACCACACTGACCTCTGTATGTTTATTGTTAGCAGATGATTAATGCCAAGATCTGTCAAAAGTAGATAATAGATTTAATAAAACTTAAGCAGTGTACTCTTCAGAATCACAAGCCATCAATTTGTCACTGGACATTTTTATTAAAGCTTTTTTTGGAGCATCATGATTCAAAACATTAAATCAGTAGCACATACTTTGCTTCATACATTTTTTTTGTGAATGTATGGCTTCATGATTTAAGTGAATTAAATATAGAGTAATATGTTGATTTCTGTTTCTATTTCTGATAATATATAGCATTACAGTAGTTAAGCAATTGTACTGTTTTTCCAAAATTCACAATAATCTACTTAACTCTTGTGTGTTATCATCCAAAAAAACAAATTTCAGCTTCAAAAGCTAGTGGGCATAATAGCGTAATGGACCAACTAATCACAGCTCGACTGGTATTCTGAGGCCAGACTTTTACAGTTCAAAATTAGAACAATGTCAGTCATGTGGTGGAACAGTTTTTGTCTTTAAAGATTTCATTTTCCCAGGCAACCTCAACCTCAATTTTCAACAGGTAGACAGACTGCCTTACTCTCCTAAGGTCTGATAAGATAAATATTGGTCATTAGACAGCTTTTGTCTAAAACAATTTCAAATTTCAATTTAAAGTAATTTACAAAAGCTTAGCTTTTGCATGAGTATGTTTTGATTTAAGTATTTTACTCTGTTTCCTTTGAAATCACATCTGTACCTGACTGAAAATAAATAAATTAAGAAAAACTAAAACAAACACTGAAACACTGGAAGAAACTTAAGCTATTCATCATCAGTTAGTAATATATATATATATAAAACTCATGTTTTGCTTCTGTTATTCCCCCCACCAATAAGAGATTTCGAAAAACGTCTAGATTTCTGTTAATGTTAATATTTGTTGTCAATTTGTTGTTAATATGATCAGTCCATACACCAGACTCTGAGCAACTTTCCATTTATAATACTTCCTTTTATTTCTCACCCAACTACTATGGCTATCAAATGTGACATCCAATAGTATGGATTGCTTCTTTATTTTGTACAGCATTTTCAGATGTACACCTTTAGTGTAGATTCTACACAATGTTTGGTTCCTGGTTTTCACCCGAGAAAATATGGAACCGAAACCCCAAACCAGACTTGTAGTCATTCTGTATGATATAAATGAGACTAAAGCTGAGGTGTTTATTTTCAGTAGTTTTTAAACCCCAAAGACTGACTCACTCTAAAGATCAAGTCTATTGGTATAAAGTGCCATCAGAACCGTGACCAGTTATAAAACAGAGAAACGCTGCTGCCACTGGCCAAAGGTATGGCCCAGCACAGAATAGCAACATCATTGGCCAAGATTGATTGGCTTTCAATGGCGTCCTCCAGAGGACGAACAGTGGTTTGAAAGAGGAGTAAATGAAGCCATTTTTGTATAGAAAAACTAACCCTTTTTTAAACAGGGGTGAAGGTTTTAGGGTCCATCTCTCCCCTTATGCATTTTTTTCCATTGGTAACTTATTTATTCAGGGCAGGTACGGTCAGGTCAGTTAACTTTGGCATTTATTTTCCATTACATTGCAGAAGTATTTCAATGGGGGGGTGGAGCAATTACGTCAAATCTACAGTTTGACGTAATGTGGTTTGCAAAGACACCGCAACAATGGCCAGCTCCTTATATGTTTGTTGTAAGACTGTTTAAAAGAGAGTACCAAGACAAGCTGTGGATAGCTAGATGAAGCAACCTAGATATGTAAAGGAGAGTTAGAGAACCTATACGTTATCAAATGAAAGATAAGGCTACCTACTGTTAGCTTGCTTTAACAGTGTTCATGTACCAAGCTTAAAAGGATATCATGGTTAAAGATAGTTATAAAAAAAAGGTGTGACACAACCCCCTAACTAATTGGTGACCAAAAGTCCTCTGATGCTGTTTTCACTGTGACTCCAATCAGTAGGAACCACAAGCAAATAGGCACTAGAACTAAAAACAGATCCATGTAACCTTTAGAAATGGAAACATTGAAAATCAACATGTTAAACTGATACTTGCACTTGGTACTTTCTTAAAACTGTCATCAGCACTAACAACTGTTAGTCCTTGTTTGATTGTGAGCAACCTATTTTGATTGTTTCCACTAACTGGTTGATCGACTATGCAAAGACGCTGCTTAGACTTAGACAAATCACTATATTTTTTTGATAAATAGAACACATTAGTAAAAGATTGTATAATATATTTTACATGACAGCTGAAATAGACGTAAGATATTCCTTAGCTTAAACTGTGTGCGGTGTGATTTGATTTAAAGGAAATGCTGTATTTATATGTAGGCGTCCTAACATGAATGTTTGGTTGTGAGGAATAGTTTGAACAAGAACTACAATATATACTGCCTCCCCTTTTTTGAGGAACATTTTTGTTTGGATATATTTACTTTCCTCCATAAGATAAAAAAAACATCTCTCAGCTTGACTTTATTTTTAATGACGTTATAAAATGTGAAGTACTGCATTTCTAATTTAAAGTTTTTTTTCAAAACAGTTTTTTATTAATTGAAAACAGTTGTTTACAATTTTCTAATTATTTATTCAAATTTTGTTTATCAGGTTTCAATTGCTTTTAACCCTCATATTTTTCCATTTGGGAGCACAAAATGCAGATAAGCACTTTTAATACACATATGGAAGGCAAAAAGACCTAAAGATGTGGAAAACAGCAAATGCTGAGCTGGCACAGATATTTAAAATGAAAGACTCAACTACAAAAGACAAATTTTATGTCAGAAAAGGTGGGGATGTTGCCCATGATGCCTTGACAATTTCTGTATGATCTCGGTTTTATCTTCTTTGAATCCAAACTTTTTTCTACCTAGCTGCGTTTATGCTTGCTTCCTCTTATACTGGAAGACTTTACCTTACTTTTATAATGATTTGTTTCTTTAGTACTTTTTCAATGGATAAATTGGACGAATAAAAATTATATATATATATATATATATATATATATATATATAAAGAACTATACATTAATTGTGTCAGTCTGACTTAAAAAAAAAAAATGAAATGTGTCAACTGGTGGTGGATGTGGTTGTGGACCCAAACGCAAAATAGAAGAAGACAACAAAGAATTTTTGCTGATTTCATCAAGATCCAAATGCAAGGGAAGGAAAGTCCAAAAACAAAAAACAGAAAACCAAGAGACGTCACGGAAAACACTCATGAGAAACAAAGAAATGGTCAGAAACCAGCATGAGGAACTGCATATGAGGTGTATATATGGGGGACAGAACAAAGAATGGGCTAATGAGCTGATATGGAGCAGGTGTGGATAGAAGTAACTAGGGGAAAGGAGACTGGCACAAGGGAGTAACAGAGAGTAACTTAAAAAATGCAACAATGCTTAAATATAACACAAAATGGAAAAGAAAAAAATTACCTACGAAAAAGAATGACATAAATAATTGAAAACTCAAAAAGAAGTCCTAAGGGGAGAACCATAGCAGAAATCTTTTTATTAGTTACACAGCACTTAAGTAAACCTTTAACCAAATACTATTTTACTCCTACCTAAGTAAATATATGATATTGAGTAAATACAGTATAGTTATTATTTTGGCAGTGCAAAGATGACCTGCTACATGTTGAATTTTCTGGGAATCACATAATTAACTGCTGCCTTTTATGTTACAATTCACATACAAAATTTGTGAGGTACTGAAACTGAAAATATCAACCCAAAATGTTTAATTTTTATTATTTACCATTAATTTGCAAGTGAGATGAATTGTTGTGGGATATGTGAATCCACAAACTCCAGAAAATATATCCATAGAGAAATATTTCAGGCCAATGAAATGCAATGTCAACCCATTAACCAGAGGCAAAAAGCTGAAGCAAAACAAACATGGCTGCGGCTGTTTTCTTTTTGAAAAATTAGCACAAGTACATGCTTTTTGCCTTTTTGAATAGGACATTTTTTTTCCTGACCGAATTTGGTAAGAGCTTGATTTATCAGTTAACTCCGCTAGTTGTTAAACAAATCAAGCTGCTACTGCTGCTGTGATTGGATACAAATTCGACACGAGAGGCAGGTATCCCATCAGTTCAAAGAATTGTACAGCATGTCCCTTCCTTTTGCAAACACTTTCTACATGAATTCCTCATAGTATCACTCTGGTTTATAAATCTCAAACTTAAATGTTTTTAAGATATGGCGATTAAACATACCCCTTTAAAAAATCAGTTTGTGGCCACACCCACAGGGTATATGAAAGCCAATGGGAAAAGGAGTCATCCATGTAAGGTCCTTGTCTCCTTGTTGATAAACTACAGAGCAAGCATGTAACTTCAGAAGTCACCAAATATCCCCTGAGTGTATATTAAAATGCAGTATAAATACTGTCTGATAAGGCCACAGGCCATTGATAAAGAACAGATTTGAAGATATTATAGTATCATGAAGACCAAGCAAACCATCGGACAGCCTCAGGGTTAAAAGTTGGTAAAGGTTAAAAGTTGTGTTTCTGTTTTAAAACAACATATTAAGTTTCAATACATGAAGTTACTTGAATCTCTTAGATGTAACTGCAAAAAAAAAAAAAAAAAAAAAAAAAAGGTACCCGCTCATGCATGCGAGAGCAAGAATGATTCAATTTCTCCTCGTGCACGCTCCGTTTAAAAGTTGCTGTTTGCATGGCTCATACAAGCTCACTTTCCATAAGAAGATTTGCAATTTTTCCACTATTTCAGACTCACCACTGGTAAGTGAAAATGAGGACGAACACATAGGACAGGCTTACATAAACATACTACCAGAATGATTGACTATTAGGAGGACCACTTTTTATGATGATCCACCCAGAAAAGACACAGAATCAATCAATCAATCAATCAATCAATCAATCAATCAATCAATCAATCAATCAATCAATCAATCAATCAATCAATCAGTATATTCTCCTGGGGGCAGAATCACGTTTTTAGATTTCTATCAGAAAAATTGAAACTCATCACACTAGAAAAGGCAATGAAACTGCAGAAGTTCCTATATAGATGATAATGGTATGGAGTTAAAATACCAATATTGTGACATATATGATATTCATTAAAAATATTGAATCTATCTTAAAATGAAAAATATTTGAAGGCAACATCTGCTCTGCAACGTCCATGGCAGATCAACAATGGGATCTTGTAAGGTTTCACAATATATCACTTATGTTTCTACATTACATTATATCAGGATAAATAATATCTTCACACCAGTATTTTGATATGTATATTGTATCACCAAATACTTGCCAATTTACACCCAACTAAATATAACCTATTTACATAGTATGTAAATTATATATATGATATAACATAAATATAACCTCCACCCTAACTTAGGTGGAGGTTCAACTTCCACCAGAAAATCAACCAGAGTCATAAAGGAATGCTTTGAATGAAACATATCAATGCAGTATATTTGTTCAGCTTGCCTGGTTAAAGTCCAGATCTAAATACGAAAGAGAATATGCAGCAAAAGACACACATGATTTGCAGCTAAAGCTGCGGCTGTAAGCGAGAAGTGACATATTGATTTGGGGGGGTGAGGTGTTAGGAAAGATAATTATTGCACTTATCTCAGTTCTAAGAATTCTGATAAACATGTTTTGTGCTTTCTTTGTCGGTCTATCAACAGAATCGCAATAAATACTTTGAGATGTGTTTTACCATAACACAAGTAAGAAAACTTCAAACTATATTAAAACATTTGCTAGACATAATAACCTAGTGTTACTTTGTTTCATGACAGCTTTTTAAGGACAATGGCAACTTTCTTGGTGTAAACTTACTTTCCACAGAATCTTTTGATAAGCCAAACTGGGAGTTATTTACTAAATGGTTACCCTAACCCTATATTCACTCTACAGCTAATTTTTAACCTAAATATCAAATGTACGTAAATGATTAGAAGGGAGATTAATCCGGCATTGTAAGTGATCAATACTCATGGGGTGATGTACACCATTTCTCTTTCTTATCTCATGTTTGTACATCTGGTTTCTGTTCCTCTTCATATGGGGAACACTATAAATACTTATCTCAACTTAAGTACAGATAAAGGTCAGGATAGATTTTGTTAACAGTAAATCTTTTTTTTCTTCAGAAAGGTTCAGGTCTCCTGTCCTTTTATGGTTATTATACAGGTGCTGTCTTGGTTGCTCTAGGATGCAAAGTGAAACATAGTCGCTTTTATTGCTTTATGCAGTATTGCACAAACAAGTCGACTAATACCGGTAAGTGTTTTTTTTTCTCTTCTGAGAACTCCTCTGTAACAATGATTTATAAACTTTGATCGATTTGGTTCTTGACAGATTACTTATGTTTTACAGTTCAATTTCCTAGAATAGAAAATGGCACAGAATGCTCCTAATATAAATATAATAAACTATAAATCAGTAAAACTACTAAATAATATATTTTTATTATTGTAATTAGATGATTTTTTTTAATTGATAGGATTTTATTTTAATATTGCTATATTGCTGTGAGGTAAGATATTCTGTCAGAATGAGGCTGTAAATGTTATTTCAGTGTTGTTTGAGGGCATCAGTGGTAAATCAGCTTGTATTACATTGGTGGAGTGGTGTTAATTGTGCTTATTAATCATGTGTCTATCCAATTGCTTAAAATAGATTCACATCCTTTACGGTACCTTCATGGTTCTTTCTCTGGTACTGCTAATACAAAATAGGAATTATCTGATTCTTACAATGCACTCCTTATTTGATCAATATCTTTTAAGCAAGTGACAACAAAATGAGAACCTGTTGATGTCTGCAAATGAGTTGCTATTAAATATCTGGAGGAGTGTTGATATTAAAATATGATTGTCTATTTTTCTGTATTTTTAAGCATATAAAATAAAAAAAAACTTCCATCAGAAATGCAAGAAAAAGCTAATCAAATCTCTGTCATGTGATCATGCATTTTAGGGGCAGGACTTAGTGTGAACTTTATATTTAGTCAGATCAGTTTTCACTTCAGACAAAGGCATCATGAAGTCTGCTCTGAAAGTCTTAGGCGCTTTTACCTTTTTGCATATCTGCTTCTCTAGTCCCGTGCGTCGTCCAACCAACTGGCTCAGACAATGCCGGGCCTCCACCAACATCTCCATCACAGCCTTGGAAGTCCTGCCAGGAGGAGGCTGGGACAACCTTCGTAACCTGGACATGGGTCGAGTGATGAACCTAAGCTACTTTCAATGCCAAACAACTGAGGATGGGCTCTACTTCATCCCAGATGAGGTGTTTGTCATCCCACAGAAGGAGACTGGCTTGGAGACCAACTCTGAGATAATCAGCTCCTGGCAGGAGCAGAAAAGCACCACATCTCACTCCATAAACTCAGACGTATCATTCTACTCCATCCTTAATGGCAAATTTTCTCTAGAGAGCACAAGAATGAAATCCCATCAAGTCAAAGATTCATCAACAACAGCCAGAGTGCAGGTAAGTTTTTCATTTTAATTTAGCTGTGTTGTACATAAACAGTACAGTAAAAAGTTTTTTTGTAGTTTTTAATGCAGTACCTTCAAAAGGTTTTCAAAACCCTTTAAAATTTGCACATTTTGTCAATATGGCAACAAAACTGTCCATGCAGTATAATTGCAAGTATTATTTTATTTTATTATGTGATAAACTAACATTGTTTCAAATCAGAATCTGTAATATCTGGCATGCATACATTAATCTACTAATTTATAAAGACTTTCATTGACAACAAGAAATTTTTTGGGATCTCTAACAGCTTTGCACCCATATCTGATCATCAATAGATGTCAGGATGGACTGAGTATATGAAAAAACAAATATCATTATAGTTAAACTATTTGTTTAGGGTCATTGCCTTCTGGAAGACAAAATCCTAACTCAAATCCTTTTCAAACTCAACTTTCACATTTTTTATTAAGAATTACCCTGTATTTGTAGCTTCATCTACAAACCCACAAGTTCTGGTCCTGTCAAAGAATTCCTACAGCATGATAGTTCCATCACCTTTGTTAACTGTATAGATTTAGTGTACAAGGTGATGCACAGCAGGATTTTCCTGCTCATGTAGTGTTTTCATGTCGGCATAAAAGGTAAACAGTCTTTTAGAGTATCATTCATATATCCTCTCCCCCGCACATTGCTTGGGGTCGGGAAACCTTTACAAGAGGCCACCAGGTAACTGTACAGGTGGAGCAGTACAGTACCTGAGTGAAAAAGCAATGCTCTCGAATAACGGGTCCTTCCTACCCTAATGTGGTCTTTAAATCTGGATCATAAGGAAAAAGATGAGATCTCTGATACAAGAGGCTGAAAGAAGTTTCCGCACAGGGTGAATGGGCACCCTCAGATATAGGGTGAGGAGTTAAGCCATGCAGGTAAGAATAGAACTGGGTCTCTTCCACATTGAGAGGAGTCAGCCGAAGTGCCTCAGACATCTTTTCTAGATGCCCCCAGGACTCAGGGAGGATGCTTAGAAGGCAGCCCATGACCCACACTCCTTCAAAATTGTTTGACCACCGATGCAACTTCTTTAAGATTTATTAAACTGCTCCGGTAAAATACATAAGGCTGACTACCATGCAGCTAGAGAAGGGAAAATTTTGATTTCCCAAAATTGATGTTATGGTTCTCCTCTTTTTGGGATTCTGAAGTTTTTAGTTTTCAGTTATCGGTTATTCTGTTTTGTTGATCTTTGGTTTATTTTTCATTATATTAAACCAGTTTGTATTTTTACTCTCTGTTGACCCCCTTTGCTTGCTCCCTTTCCCCTTGGCTTCATTCTAGTTAGTTCCAATCACACCTGCTCCAAATTTAGCTCATTAGCCCATCCTTTGTTCTGTTCCCCTGAAGCCGGGCATACACTGTACGATTTTTTGCCCTTTTCGGGAAGATTCTCCAGTCGTGCAAGAATTTTTCCATCGGGCCGACTTTCAGTCTGATTGTGCGTCGTGTAGTGTACAGGGGGTAATGAAAGGGCAATCAGCCTCTAACGACCACCTCCAAATCAGGAATCGTGAGATCGGGGGAAAATCAGACATGGCTTCTGGAGCGACGAGTCAGAGTAGCGCCATTGCACCATGGAGCCTAGTCGGATGTGGTTTTTAGACGTATTTAGACGTTCGTCATTACCCTCATGACAATAGGTGAGGGTGGGAACATAGATCTATTGTTTTTTGTCCTTCCTTTCTGATAATATGCTCGCTCGTATTGCTCAATCAGAATCAAATTATTTATTTTATAATTTTAAAACTCATAAAAAAGGTACATTGAAGTTCGTTGCGACTTATCAAGAAATTTTAGGGGTATGAAAACCTTTGGAAGACAGTGTGGACGGATCGCTAGAAATAACAAGTATCAATTGGCTAAGGCAATAAATATGTAAAAAAAAAAAATGCAAGCTGTGCTACTTTCAGTCTGGAACATGAACAAATGTGTTGAAATATAAAATAAATGTTTGATTATACAGAACTGAAAATAATCTAAATTCTGATTGCTTCTTTCAAAAGGTCCGCAACTTCATCTACACAGTGAAAGCCTACCCAGACTTCACACTGGATTCACGCTTTTCACAGCAAGTAAAACAAATAGCAGATGCAATTGAAAACAATCAGACAAGGAATGCAGACTATCTCTCTGAGAAGATGGTGCTGGACTATGGAACCCATGTTATCACCAGTGTAGATGCTGGGGCTTCTCTGGTGCAAGAAGACTACCTCCGTTCCTCTTATGTCTCAGATAGTGCCTCAGATAGTTCCACTGTTAAAGCTCAGGCTGGTTTAAATTTTTTTGACAAAATCAAATTTGACATTAGTAGTCAATCAGGTAAAGAAAGATCAACACTTGCAGCATATCAGTCAAACATTCAATACTCCCTTATTAAAAGCCATGGAGGCATACCTTTTTATCCTGGGATCACTTTGCAGAAGTGGCAGGAAAGTACCAGGAATAACCTGGTTCCTATTGACCGTTTAGGATTTCCCCTCCACAGCATTATGAACTCAAACACTTTTCCTGATCTGTCAGAACCTACAGTGGGCAAAGTGGCCCATACAGTGAGCAAGGCAATAGAGCGCTACTACAAGATCAACACCCGTCCAGGCTGCGTTGACATCACCTCCAAGAACTTCAACTTTCAGGCCAATGTGGATGATGATTCTTGTGAGGGCCCTGCCACCAACCTCAGCTTTGGAGGGGTCTACCAAGAATGTACACCACTCAGCCAAGATGCAGGTCCACTTTGCGAATCACTTGCCCAGAAAAACATTGCAACTGGTGACTTCTCCTGTAGCTCACCGTTCTCCGCTACTTTATTACGATCAGAAGTGAGACAGCAGGGTTACACACAGAATTACTGCTATGATGTCAGCTATCCCTGTGGCTTTCTGGGATTGTTCATTTGTAATAGCAGAAACTGTGAAAATGTGTATCATGTTCGCTCTGCACATGTGCATACCTACTGGTGCTCTGTGAATGGACAAGCTTCTAAAAACTCAGGGTTTCTATTTGGAGGATTCTACAGCACTTCCTTTCAGAACCCCATAACCAAATCCAAAAGCTGCGCCCCAAACTTTACTCCAGTAAAATTTCTATCTGATGGCCAAACAATCTGTGTGAGCAGTGATTATGAAACTGGTACCAGGTACTCTGTACCATTCGGCGGCCTTTTCAGTTGTGAGTCTGGTAACCCACTTGCCAAAAACCTGCACAGATGCCCTCCAAAATTTAGCCAACACCTCGTAACAGTAAGTGATGGATGTGAAATTCTTTACTGTGTCCAGTCTGGACTGTTCACAGGGGGTGAGCTGCTACCAATCCATCTCCCTCCCTTTACTAAATCTCCTCTTGTCAGCATGCAAGCCACCAACACTGTGATGGTGATGACTGAAGGAGAGAAGAGCTGGGTCAGGGTAGGACCCACTAAAGCGTGGAAACTTGTTGGACCACAGGAAATCCCAGAACTTATGAGAAAGTTCAATCCTAGACTGAATCAGATGTCGAGTGGGCAAAAGGCAGGAGTTGCATTTGGAGTGATGGGTTTGATAGGACTGGTTGTCATAGTGGCTGTGATTGTTGTTAGGAGGAGGAGGAGGTACTCTGGATTTAGGTCAGGAGGTTATCAGGAAATAGTTGAAGTAGCAGAGAGGGAGACGCCCACTGAGGAGACTTAGAACAAAATTGGATTGTTTTTGTTAATTTCTTCCATTTTGATCTCAGATGCTTTATGATTCTTAAAGCAAATTTTCACAAATTTCAATAATTATTTTCTTGATTTCCGCACCTTTCAGTTATTTTTTTGTTCTGTAAAAAATGGATACTCTTTTTCCCTAATTAGTTTACTCTTACATTAAAACCCCTGGAATATTTGATACCAATCCGAAAAAATTAATTTAAAGTAAGTATTTGTGCAGATTATATTTTGATTACACCTGAAAAACCTGCAATATTGAGGGAAATGCACAACTGTTTATTACCACAATAGAAGAAGACCTAAAGAGACGGTTGGCTCTTTCATTGTCATTGTGAGGAAAAGCTGAAAGGAAAAAGTTTTCTACGTTTCTATGGAAGGATCCCATTAAGTACCCCATTAATAGTTTTGTATAGCACATCTGTGCCTGCAGACCTTCTGACGACCACCATTCATTCATGTGCAGTCTGAAAGATGCTGTAACAACTGTAACATTCTTACCTACCGTACCTATATTTACCACACCTAAGATTGTGGTGTCTTTTGATTTTATATTGATTTTTTAATTATCTAAGCTTATGGTTTAACTTTTTCTCATGTTCTATATATTATATAAGTAGGAAATTGTATAAGCAGACTTCTTTTGTAAAACAGCATATTACATCTGTGCATGCAAAACTTTGCATTATATAATAAAACTATGAAAGGATCTGTATAAAGCAGGTTTCGGCCCCATGGAAATGTTACTTTCTGAAGTGCACACTTCATTTTTAAACTTCATGAAGGACCTATTCAGCTCCAATGTGGCTTAGAAGCACATAAAAAATATAATTTAGTGTATATTGTTTACCCATTTTTCAAGTTCGTATTCTATGAAACTGTGTTTATTTTAACTTTACATGTAAAACATTTTATAAAAGTGCATCAAAGCAATACATCACTTCCATCTGAGTCACTTTTTTCCAAAAAACAAAAAACAACAACAAAAATACTACTATTAAGCTACTATTGTATGTTAATTGCTATTAAAATGGAGATGACTAACCTTTGAAATGTAATATCTGGCTTCATAAAAATAATAACAATGACAGCAGTAAATTTAAGTTTTTTGTGAGTTGTACATATGAATGTTATGACTTTGATCAAATAAAATCTTGGAATCTTCTCAACAACAGTGAGACATCAATGCAGAAGCTGTTTTAAGTTTGTTTTCTTTGGATCATTGTTCATGGGTTGTCTTAAACATCTGAGTAAATGAGATGTTTTATTTCAAAGTCTAAAGTTTCTGGGGCAATTCTTAAAATAAAAAGTATGATTGACAAACCTTTCTTAAAATACAATTCCAATCTTTGAAGTACATCACTATAACTTTTGACTCTAAACATTTTGACAGCCTTTAGTTTTCAGGGTTAGCTGGAAATGTGTGTTGTGTTCTAACTTCATTAGGGCTAAGAAGTTTAGCAACAGTTGTTTAGGTTTAATTCTATCTGCCTGTGTAAACTGACTAAAAATGTGCTGAGGAGGATGGATGTCCATGTTAAAAAAACCCCATCAGCACTCAGACTACAGATTGCTCTGGTGCAAGCTGACAAAGTGAATTTAATTAATTTAGTTTTTAAAAAAGACTCCTTGACAGGTGTCAAAAATGTTCAGAGTTAAAGTCCAGGTGTCTCTGATTTAAGCCTGTTTTGTGGTTTTAGTTCTAATTGTTTTTGCCATGAAACATAAGGATGAATTCAGTAAATAGGAAGGCACTTTATACTCACCGCTAATTATGGTTAAGAATATCTAATGCTGTGAGCCTTTTTGTCTGCCAAAGGCCCTAGGAACCTTGATTAAGTAGCATTCTTGGAAAAACTCTCAAATATGAAATATATGTCTGGTAGCTTTTCACAACATAAAATAACGGGTCATCACTGGATCTTTTAGTGAGATAATGATTATAAATCATGGCTAAACCAACACAGAAATATCTCAGAAAAGACAAAAACAACCCTCTTCTACATCCCATTCCCTAATTTGTACTGAGAACTTATCATGTTTATGAGGAAACCACAAGAAGAGTGTGTGAGCAAGACCCTTAGCCCCACACTGCTCCCTGGGCGCTGCACAATGGCAGCCCACTGCTCTCCAAGGGGATTGGTTAAATGCAAAGGTAAATTTCTCCAATGTGAGATTAATGAAGCTCTATTATTATTATCAATCTTCTGTAATACATGAAAAAATTGTGTGTCCATTAATACCATTAACCTTGAATGTACCAGTACCTGTGTCCCCAGTGAAAACAGTTCTTTCTTGATGCAAATTTTTCACCTGCTAGATAATATTTGTCCAGCGGTTGTGTTTTCTAATGCCTATAGATTAAATTACTGCAAAAAATATTGCAAGAAATAGAGTGCAAACATTTATAAACAGGATTCTTTCATTATCTACTGTTAAAGTATTTATTTAGCTGTACGAACCTTTTTGCACAATGTGCATCAGGGCTATATATCTAATAGCCTAATACTGTATTTATAAAGTAAATATGTGAGTGACCGTCTACCACAAGCGATGGTGGTTTTAAGAGGACAGAAAATATATGTAATATATGTAGGGTATAGGTATACTCGTCTAGGGCTGCTTTTTATGCTGTACTAATACAGCCAACAGTTGCTAAGCAGGCTCAAAAATTGGGAGGCAGAAACAGGTCAATTGACAGGCCAGAAACATAACATATATCTGCTCCTCTGTCATTTGAAGGCCAATTTAACATACATTAAACCTATTCTGAGCCATGTATATTACAAACTATAATCATCAATTTTTACGTTTTGCAATATTTTCCCCCTTAAATTGTTATTCTCTATGGATATTATTTTATTTCCTTCTTAAAACACCCTGATTTAAATATCTTTATAGTTTATAAGTACTTTGCATAATTTTGCATGCATAATACATCATATGTTATAATCGCTTAGTTTCTTTTCGCTTAGTTTTCTTTTAAATAATGGGTTGAATCCAAGCACATGCTGCTGTTTTTTTATTCTATTTAAATAGGCTTTCGTTTTTTAACAGTAATATCAGTAATTTTCACATTTTATTGAAGTGATTACATACATTTAATTTTGCTTTAAGGTCAGTTAAGTATTTTGATTAATGAGGCATCTTGAAGCGTCGACACATTGCCAAACTGTATTGATGCTGCGTTGATTCTATTTCACAGAATACTGACACCTGCTGGACATTTAAAGACACTACAGGCAGCTTATTTGATAGACTAAACTAAATTGATTTGATAACCTTGTACAATGATAGAATTTAAGTTATTGTAGGTTACATTGTATTATTTCATATCTATGTTTAAATTGAAAATATCCTTGATGTTTTTAGGTGCAGCCAATAAATAATATAAATATATCATAACGTGAAAATTTATGGGAAAAAATTGAATAAGGATGCTTGTGGACTAGGATTTTAAATCATATTTTAAAACAATAAGTACAGTAAAAACAGTAAATAAACTAAGTATCAATTTAAAATTTACTTTAATTCAGATAAGCTGAGAGATAACTGAGAGAAAAAGGATGACACAATGTGAAAATGTAATTAAAAACCCAACAGCAGAAATGTTCCT
>NW_015150479.1:1590388-1613879 GCF_000732505.1 Cyprinodon variegatus
AAATAGGCTTTCGTTTTTTAACAGTAATATCAGTAATTTTCACATTTTATTGAAGTGATTACATACATTTAATTTTGCTTTAAGGTCAGTTAAGTATTTTTGAATTGAAGTTCAACTTCTTCCCCGATGCCATTAGACAGCTGAATGTTGAAAAAACTCTAAAGCTTGTCAAAGACTCTGCATCAAACTGACCATATCAATGTGTTTTTTTGCACCATGTTTTCTTTCTCCCACAGTGTTTACATTTGGAAACTGCTGCACTTTAAGAAATGGCTATGTCATGAGAGCTGTACAAAACAGAATTTTATCAGAATTTGTCAGAATGAAAAAAAATCAGAATCAAAAGCTGGAACAGACAACTTTCTTTTGGCCATGACAGTAGCAATGGACTACAGCTTTTCTTAAGCTTCTACAGTGATTAGTGTAACTCTGTTTTAAAGGGAAATTTCTCTGCTAATTTAATGAACTACAAAGGTACTAATAAAGGTATGGTTGGAAATATTTTTAAACAAAGTCTTTAAATGTACATTGTCTTTCATTTTGTGAGCTTGCAACAGGTATGCAACTTTTTACATGCAATGAGCCATTTTGCGGCTAAGCAAAAATAATTTAGAGCCGCAAAGTATTGTATGACTTTAAAAAAAAAAAAACATAGCCTATTATTTTTTGTTAAATATCTGCCATGGGAAATTTGTTGCCATCTTAAACAACGTAAAGTTTATTTTTATTTTTAGCTTTTATGATGAGGAAAAAAATAAAACTATTCATAAATATGAAGCATGAATTTTCTCTATAGGTTTATATTTGATGTAAAAAAAATAAAACACATATTTTCCAACTAATTAAAAGAAAATGGGCTTTAAAAGTTATTAAAACATTATTTTATATATGACTTAAATCACTTATATATATAAGTGATGGGTTAATGAGGCATCTTGAAGCGTCGACACATTGCCAAACTGTATTGATGCTGCGTTGATTCTATTTCACAGAATACTGACACCTGCTGGACATTTAAAGACACTACAGGCAGCTTATTTGATAGACTAAACTAAATTGATTTGATAACCTTGTACAATGATAGAATTTAAGTTATTGTAGGTTACATTGTATTATTTCATATCTATGTTTAAATTGAAAATATCCTTGATGTTTTTAGGTGCAGCCAATAAATAATATAAATATATCATAACGTGAAAATTTATGGGAAAAAATTGAATAAGGATGCTTGTGGACTAGGATTTTAAATCATATTTTAAAACAATAAGTACAGTAAAAACAGTAAATAAACTAAGTATCAATTTAAAATTTACTTTAATTCAGATAAGCTGAGAGATAACTGAGAGAAAAAGGATGACACAATGTGAAAATGTAATTAAAAACCCAACAGCAGAAATGTTCCTATTCCTTTTAGGCTGCTCCAAAAGTTTTGATAATTTTCATAATGAAGAGCAAAACATGAGACATTTTTTTAGCAGATGCATCATGTTGACAGATTCGTTTTTAAACAGTTTAGTGAGTCAGTTAGAAACAACTCCTGGATCGGTCACATGACTTTCTGGAAACGACACACGCACAGATACAGCTCTATGAAGCTTCTGGGATATTCATTTGGTTAGGTAAGTAGCAGAGGGGGTGCACTACAGGGGCAACAACGAGACGACTTATGTATGTGATATAACAATATATTATTCAATGGTACTATTTTGTGTTCTATGTGGAAGAACACCGAATATGGTATCAGCACATTGATCTCACTGTGTTCTGAAAAATATGTTGAATAAAAAACGAAGTCACGTTCCACTGAGATTCTGTTCATTTTATATAGTTAAGTTATGGAAAGAAACATAACAACGACCATCAAAACAGGAATGGTTTTGCAGGTGGAGGTCACTGACATTTTTTCCCCTCCTCATCTTATCTGACTCTTTTTCACCAGTTTTTTTTTTTTTTTTTCACCTGGACCCTACAGAGGTTGCATAGGCAGTCCAACTCCTCCAGGATGGCACATCAATATGTCCCATTGCTAGAAGGTTTGCTGTGTCTCCCAGCAAGAGATTCCAGAAGACAGGTAGTTACTCCAGTAGAGCTGGACAGGGCCGTAGAAGGTCTACAACCCATCAGCAGGACCACTATCTGCTCCTTTGTGCAAGGATGAGCAGGAGGAGCACTGCCAGAGCCCTACAAAATGACCTCCAGCAGGTCACTGGTGTGAATGTCCCTGACCAAACAATTAAAAAAAGACTTCACGAGGGTGGCCTGAGGGCCCGACGTCCTCTAGTGGGCCCTGTACTCACTGACCGTCACCGTGGAGCTCGATTGGCATTTGCCACAGAACACTGGAATTGGCAAGTCCACCACTGGCGCCCTGTGCTTTTCACAGATTAGAGCAGATTCACCCTGAGCACATGTGACAGACGTGAAAGGGTCTGGAGAAGCCGTGGAGAACGTTATGCTGCCGGTAACATTATTCAGCATGACCGGTTTGGTGGTGGGTCAGTGATGGTCTGGGGAGGCATATCCATGGAGGGATGCACAGACTTATACAGGATAGACAATGGCACCCTGACTGCCATTTGGTATCTGGATGAAATCCTTGCACCCATTGTCAGACCCTATGCTGGTGCAGTGGGTCCTGGGTTCCTTCTGGTGCACGACAATGCCCGGCCTCATGTGGCGAGAGTATGCAGGCAGCTCCTGGAGGATGAAGGAATTGATTGGCCCCCACGCTCGCCAGACCTAAATCCAATAGAACACCTCTGGGACATTATGTTTCGATCCATCCGATGCTGCCAGTTTGCAATCAGACTGTCTAGGAGCTTAGTGATGCCCTGGTCCAGATCTGGGAGGAGTTACCCCAGGACACATTTTTTTGAGCAGTGTGTATATATATATATATATATATATATATATATATATATATATATATATATATATATATATATATATATNGCTACTGCAGTAGTGTTTAAAGTAATGGTAAAACAGAATAATATAATACAAGGATTGTAATATTTAAAGGAAGTAATTTATCATTTTGTTATCTTTAATTTCAGCCATTTTTTTTATAAAAATCTGAAAAAAAAAGGATCCCACAATAGTTTTTGTTTTGAGAGTTTCACGCTCATTCCACATGAGAACAGCATGATTTGCTAACATGACCCAACGGCACCAGGATGCACACATGATATCCTATCCAATGATATATATCTATGGCTCCACCCTCTAACTTGGAAAAAACAGAGAAAGAATCTCATCTTTTTCGAAGATAAATAGCAATATATTTTATTGTCCTGATAAATTTTATAAATAAATATGTATATTTAGATCGTTTTTTTAGTGGGGACATATCTACATTTTTTTAAGACTTGCCCACCACCTCCCTTTGAAACTTCCTCCTATGAGTGAAAAAAACAAATCAGCCCTCCTTTGTCTCTTTGTCATGTGATACCTTACAGTTGAGCAGGCAGGTACTGACTTGAACTTCTATCTGATGCAGACATGAAGACAGAACTGTCCCTATTTTTTCTTCTACTTTCTCTTAAAATTTGTTCTTCAGGGCCTCGGCACCGTCCAACAAACTGGCTCAGACAATGTCGGGCATCCACCAACCTTTCCATCACAGCACTGGAAGTCCTCCCTGGAGGTGGCTGGGACAATCTTCGGAACATGGATGTGGGCCGAGTAATGAACCTCAGCTACTTCGAGTGCCAAACGACTGAGGATGGCCTCTACCTCATCCCAGATGAGGTGTTTGTCATCCCACAAAAGGAGACGGGTGTAGAAACCAAATCTGAGATTATAGATTCTTGGCTGGAAGAGAAAAGCACCACATCTCGTAGCATCAATATTGACATATCTTTTTTGCCCAAACTAAATGGCAAATTCTCTTATGAGAATACAAGGATGAAAACCCATCAGGTTAAAGACTCGGCCACTACAGCCAGAGTGCAGGTAAGTTTTTATTTGTACTACACTTTTAAGTGAAATAGGAGAGTTTGTTAGGAGCTGGAGATATTGCTCCAACATTACATCAATATCAACAATATTACAAGGAATAGTTGCAGTTAAAATATTATAACCATGTGGGAAAAATTAAGAGGGACACTAGTGTAGTGAAAAAAATCCTTATTGTAACCTTTAGTTCTAACATTTTGTATAAGGAACATTCTGTCCTGTAAACAAGCTGTAAACAATGGTTGCATCTGCCGATAGGAGACAAAGCTTACTGTAAATGCAACCACATCTCAGTTTCCTGTCTGAGATGCCCTCTTCTGAGATGTAAGCTAAATAGCTTACCATATATGGAGTTGTTTTTTTTCCGTCTATAAAGAGGTCATGTCAATGTGTGCATTGCTAGTGCTGAAGCTTTGAAGAAGCCATCACCTCTGAGTCTGAGCCGCTTTTCTCCTGAGTGTGTTTAGAGTAGGGTCTTCAAATGTGCTTTGCTTTTGAAAAAAGTATAAAAAGACAAGATCAATCTTTTGTTGCTTATTGAAACAGTATCTCATCTTCTTTGTTGATAACAAATTCCCTAAAAATAGGGAATAGTTAACCTTCAATAGAAATATGAAAAAATTGGATCTCAGTATTCTCAGTAGCTAACATATCATTATCTAGTGTTCACTGGCAATGATGTACAGTAGTTTTATAAGTTATTGTGCATAATCAGTTTGGTTTCAGCTTTTTCCTCATTAGACTTAGCAATGATTAGCAATTAACCCTTGGCTGAACGCTTGATTTTTCCTCTTATTCATTACAATTATATGTTTAAGCTTAAAATGCACACACAGGTCCTATGTTTATTTTTTCCTTGATAAGTTAAATATTACTACCATTAGAGGTAACAATTTTCTTGGAAATTATACTGTTAGTTCTCCTTTATTATGGTATTTAATTTTACTAAAGAAACATATAGATGCATATAGATAAACATATATATGTGTTTAAACATCAGCCAATACAGGCTCATACCTGACACTTGGATTGAGGAAAGGATCCTAATGAGACTTGATGATATGAATACACTCCTCCAAAATGATTTTGCTATAGTTTCTATGCTTGCTATAGTTTGTAAAAAAAAAAAAAAAAAGACTTAAATATAGCCATTCAATTTGTACTACTTCAAGATGCTTTTGTATCTCATGATATTTCATACAGCCATTTTATAGAATAACCCAGTAATTGTAAATAAGGCCAGTACATTTTCTTCTGGACAAAATACTATTAATGGATTAATATAAAATTAGCTGATTAAAAAATTATGGCCTTTATGAAATGCTGCATTATGTATTTGTTGTGGCTTTTTATATGTGGACTGTGAAATTATGATAGGTATGTTGCATGTTTTAATTTATTCAAACGACAGAAATTTAATGTGCAAAAACATAAAAATGATTTATTTTCCTTTCTTTCAAAAGGTTCGCAATTTGATCTACACTGTTAAAGCCTACCCAGACTTCACACTGGATTTTCGCTTTACCCAGCAAGTCAAAGAAATTGCAGACGCAATTGAAAACAATCAGACAAGGAATGCAGACTATCTCTCAGAGAAGATGGTGCTGGACTATGGAACCCACGTTATCACCAGTGTAGATGCTGGGGCTTCTCTGGTGAAAGAAGACTATCTTCGTCTTTCATATGTGTCAGTTAATACTTCAGACAATGTAAACATCAAATCACAGGCTGCATTAAAATTTTTTGATGATCTGAAATTTGATATTAGCAGTGAGTCTAGCCATCAAAGCTCATCCCAAGAAACATATCAGTACAACAACAATGTTCAGTACTCGCTAATTAAAAGCCATGGGGGCATACCATTCTATCCTGGGATCACTCTGCAGAAGTGGCAGGAAAGTACCAGAAATAACTTAGTTGCAATCGACCGATTTGGATTTCCTCTTAGCAATTTCATAAACAAAAACACTTTCCCTGATCTGCCAGAACCTACAGTTGGCAAAGTAGCTCGTAGAGTGATAAAAGCAATAGAACGCTACTACAAGATCAACACCCGCCCTGGCTGCGTTGACATCAGCTCCAAGAACTTCAACTTTCAGGCCAATATTAATGATAATTCCTGTGAGGGCCCAGCCACCAACCTCAGCTTTGGAGGGGTCTACCAAAAATGTACAAAACTCACCCAAGAAGCAGGTGTACTTTGTGATGCACTAGCCCAAAAAAACATAGGGACAGGTAACATGTCTTGCCGCTCACCTTACAATTCAACTTTGTTGCGATCAGAAATGAGACAGCAGGGTTACAGTTCATATGAATGCCACACAGAAAGTTATCGATGTGGATTGTTATGGTTGTCTCATTGTTCCAAGCAGGTTTGTAATGATGTGTATCGTGTTCGCTCAGCTCGTATTGATACCTACTGGTGTTCTGTGAATGGATTAGCTCCAGATTATTCTGGATATCTGTTTGGAGGAATATACGGTCCCTCCTTTTTAAATCCCATCACTAGGTCCAAAACCTGTCCTCCAAACTTCATCCCAGTAAAGTTTCTGTCTGATGGCCAAATAATCTGTTTAAGTAATGATTATGAAACTGGTACCAGATACTCTGTACCATTCGGAGGGCTCTTCAGCTGTCAGTCTGGTAATCCACTGGCTAAAAACCAAAACAGATGCCCTCCCAAATTCAGCCAACACCTCGCTACAGTAAGCGATGGATGTGAAATTCTTTACTGTGTCCAGTCTGGATTATTCACAGGGGGTGAGCTGCAACCAATCCGTCTTCCACCATTTACCAAACCTCCACTTGTCAGCATGCAAGTTACAAACACAGTGATGGTGATGACTGAAGGAGAGAAGAATTGGGTCAGGGTGGGCCCCACTAAAGCATGGAGACTTGTGAAGCCAGAGGAAATCCAGAACCTTGCTCGAACATTCAACCCAGGATCAAATCAGATGTCAAGTGGAGAAAAGGTAGGACTAGTATTTGGAGTGATAGGTTTAGCATTGGTGATCATTGTGGTAGTAGTTGTGATCCTGATTAGAAAGAGGCAGAACCCTGGAAGGAGTTCCAGAGGTTACGTAGAAATACGTGAGGACGTTTCGGAGGAGACACAGGAAGATGAGGCTTAAAGCAACACCCTAAACGAGAGGGCATTGAGTTTTCAGATATGGAGATGTCAAAGATTGTTTTCCCAGATTTAGTTACAAACAAGTCTAGCACTTAGGTTATGAATTAGCTCAATGTTTTCTATAAAAAAGTTTGTGATATATATCCAATAACAGATTTCTATACTGTTTTTTTGAAAAAAAATGTGCCTTTATACCAAATCTGGCACAAATAAATATATATATATATATATTTTTTTTTTATGAACAATTGAGCCTATTTTAAAAATCCATGAATTTAAACATGTACCATTCTCTTGCTTATATACTACTGCTATATACCTGAAGTTACTCTGTATTGTTTTATTCTTTTTCATGTTTATGGTGTGTATAAAAATATTTTTCTGTATTTTTGTGGAATGATAGTTGTCTAATAATGTTCTCTATAAAAGTAAATAGAGACCAACATGTTCTGCAGCATATTGAAATAAAATAATCTCCAAAAATATTATGTCCTCATTTCTTTTATTTTGACCTTGCAGAAATGGTCAGATTTTTCAAGCTGCAAATGGAGCCAAATATAAACATATTTGGCTCCATTTGCATCCAAAGATGCAAAGGGGGAAGCCCTCTTCGTCTCTCAACACAACAAAAGATACAGGGACATAAGTAAGTCTATGGAAAATCACACTAGTAGTGGAAAAGTGCTAAGGTTTATGCCATAAAAAAAGGCTAGAAATATTAATCAAATATTAAATTTACTAGCATGCAGAACAAGCAATTTGCTATATAAAGTCAATTTTGACAGATCTCTCATATGGGAACAGATTAGTTAGAACATGTGAGGGATTTTGAAAAAAAACATGCGTAAAAAAACAAAATCAGCTACTATCTGATGTAACAGTTTGAAACCCTGCACTTGAACAATAAAATGTACAAGAAGCTACTTGGTGCTATTACAGAAACATACTGATCACTTTAATAAGCTGTAAAAACAAATGACACTGTCTAATTCATCAAGATAACAGCTCACTATTAGCTATTATAGAGAAAAGCCTTTTCAGGTTAGAGCTGGCTATAGATTCAAAACATCAACAACATAAATCCATCCATCCATCCATCCATGTTAATGGCAGTCTACAGGTGAGAGGCGGGGTACACCCTGGACAGGTCACCAGTCTGTTGAGGGCAACATAAAGACACACAGAGAGATACAACCAAGCACACACACACACTCACACCTTAGGACAATTTAGAGATGCCATTTAATAGTCATGTTTTTGGACTGTGGAATGAAGCCGGAGTACCCAGAGAGAACCCCTACATGCACGGTGAGAACATGCAAATTCCATGCAGAAAGACCCCGGTCCGGGAAACGAACCCGGAACCTTCTAGCTGCAAGGCAGCAGTGCTACAAATTTTAAATATGACTATTAAATAAGGGAAATAATCAGGCATTTAATGGTTTACTTGGCAATATAACTACATGTGGAGAATAAGAGGTGCACAGTGAACTGCATTATAGCACTGAATCAAGTCCTTGGAAAATGTTAAATTGTGGTGACAAACGAGCCTTTACACAATATATGGAATTCAAATAATTAGTGGAAATGCTAATAGAAAGTCACAATGTCTCAATAAAATTTATAGGATTTTTAATAAATTTCTGTTTAAGAAACAGTAATTAACAGCTGTCAAATTTTTATTGCTATTACATGAATACATATTTGATATCCAGCAATAATAGCATTTATAAGGTTTTTCTACAATAGGTATGTGATAAAAACTTAGGCACAGAATATATAAATGCTAATCCTCCTTGACTTTACCAACACACCCACACACATTCCAGTGACAAGCATAAATAGACAAAAGCAAACCTGGCTTCATGTTTTGTTGTGAGGCTGTCTGTGCACAAAGACCACAATGGAGACATTTTAAACAAACAGGATCATCAGCCATACAGCTACATACAGTGTACACACACACACACAAAATAGCCCCTGAACACTAAGACAAACATTTACGGCAGAGATAATAAAACAAAATTCATCTCCTCTCTTGTGACAGCATAAAAACTCTCCCTCCCCCACACAACCAAGTGCCAAGAAACACTGTACAAGGCTGGCTGGAATTTCCAGGACTGAGTCTTGAGCATAAAAACAAACCCACTCAGGCAGAGGAAATTAGTAATGCTGAAGGCGAAGGAATGAGAAAATAGGATGGGTAGAGAGACAAGCAAATGCAGAGCTCCAACATAATAAAACTCCCTCCTCTTCAATATGCAAAGGGAAGAGTGAAGACTGCACACAGCAAGCTTGCAGCACAGCCTGCCAAAACTCACTGCAGACACGACGACAGGTTTTCAGTCTCTTTGCACTGCACTGTTTAGCTAACTGTACCATGGATGGAAAACATAAAGACCAGAACCAGACTAAGTAGTTAAGTTCGAAAAAAGAAAGGCGCAACTTTCTTGCTGCTGCTAAGAAGAAAGAATTTAAAGGAATAGAAAGAAAACAAGTAAGTAAAAGGTGCATGCGTTTTAGCCTTGATGGAATCTTTTAAAGGATTATCACTAAGGATCTGAAGATTATTACAAACCAAAATGTAAAGAACTAAAAAGAAACATTTGAGACATTGTATTTAACAGTGTTTAAAAGCAAATTAGTTTTTCTTGGGCTTCTTTGTGTTCCCGTCACATTTAGGTAACCATGCAAGCAGGGGGAAACCAGCAGAGAAACTTTTTCCTGACTGTGCTGACACTTTCGGTTACATTGGAGGCTTATAGAGCTCTAAGCTGTCGAATTGGCACTGGATCAGAGTGTGAGAAGGCTCCATTTGTCCCGGGCCACAACCTAGCAGGGGAAGGTTTTGATGTGGTGCGTCTGCGTCGCACAGGCGCTTACGTCATTAACGTCAAAGCTCATCTGGATGACAACCACACTTGTACACTGTGTCCAAACAGGTTTCAGAATGGACAGGTGATAACTGTATAACCTGCTTCTTGAATTTATGTTTTCTTTCCTCTTAAAATCTCCTCAGTTAAGTTGAAACTTTATATTGTTTTCCTCAATCCAACCAATTAATTTTTTATTCCTCATCTTTAAACTTTGGTTAGATTCAGAGGCTTCCTGCAGCAGTCCTGGACTGGCGTCTCTTCAGCCGCTGCAGTAAGCAGCTGTCTAGTGCACTTCACCACTCTGTAGACTCCCTGCTGCGTAGTTCCAGCTCACTGGTTAACAACAACTGGGGTTTGGGTTTGAGCCTAGACAAAATCGGACAGGCTGTGCTAGGAGGAAGCCGCTCAGATTTGGCCAAGTTTGCACGCTCCCAGCACAGTGTGGACAAAGCTACATTTGCCATTCATGAAATCAGTTGCTCCTATTACAGGTAAACTAGTTATTCAGGTTTACTTCACTGTATTGTGTTTATAAATCTAATAAATAAAAAGGCTTTCCAGAACCTAAAATGTCAGACATTTATGTCAGCCTATTGGGAAACTTCTATAATTTTTAAGGATATATTTATGGCCTTAGGAGATTCCTCTAAATTATTAAAACATGTGGCTTAATCATATTCACTTTTGTAAATCTTAATTTCTCGACTTATTTTCTTTTTTTTTTTTTTCTACATCCACATGACAAGTGGCATAACATAGAGTCCACAGGGAATTGCACTGAATGCATGCTGTAATACAAACCTAGCAAAGTTATCAAAATGCCTGTTTGTAAGCAGCCTTAAATACATTTTAAGTTTCAAAAATTTAAATGTATTAAAATGTATCTACATTTATTTGATTATTGTACTTTTGGGGCAATTAATTGTATTTACTGAGTATTCATTTATTTCTATATTTATTTCTTAATATGGTAGAGCTGGTCCTCCATATTAAAGTGCATTAAATCAATATTGAAACTTGTCACTAAAATGTGCTACATAAATAAACTTGCCTTGCCTTATACTCCAGGATTAGGGTATTTTTGTTTGTATGAACCCACTTTAATCCTTAATTCAGTGAAAACATTGATGCCTGGATTAAAACTATCCCTCAAAAACATTTTTAATAAGGTGACTCAAGTAAATCTAACTACTTACTACCCACCTCAACCAATGATAAACTACCCATTCTGCAAACTTTTCACTGCAGTACAGCATAATATAAAAAGAATAACTTTATAGCTAGTTAAAATAACACTTTAAGTTGAATAAAAATTCCTTTCACAGAATTATATGAAAACAACCCCATCACAAATTGTTTATACACAAAATTTTACTTTCAAAATAGACTATGTGTCAATGCTGTGACTGAAGGTCTCAAGCTTGGCAAGACAAGAAGTTACAATGTTTACTGATAGGCTCTTTTTCTGCAGCTGATCATTGCAGCAAATAGGTGAATATTCAGTTTGTTACTGTGTTACAGTTGAACGCTGCATGCCTTCTGTTTTTACAGCTACAGGCTGGCTGACCATCCCCAGCTGAGCTCAGAGTTCACAAAGCATCTGAAGAGACTCCCACAGAGTTTAAGCACATCCCAGAACAAAGCTCTGTACAGACGCCTCATAGACACCTATGGAACACATTACATACACCAGGTTTCCAGGCTTTTTCATTTTTGCACAAATTTTACACATGTTTTGATTGCATTTATAATTCCGTGTTAAAGTAAAAGCTAAATATACTGCTGAACGGTCAGTTTCTGTTCTCTTGTTTCTAGGTGCAGCTTGGGGGTAAAGTGAGGCGTATTACTGCTTTCAGGACTTGTCTGGCTACACTAAAGGGCTTTTCAGAGTCAGAAATCAAAAACTGCCTGAATCTCGAACTCCGTATGGCTCTGGGTTTTCTACCTGGCAATGCATCTTTCTCTAACAAGTGTGACAACCTTTTGAAAGGGAACATGAGCATGGGCTTTTACCAGGGCTTCATGACTCATAAGATTGAGGTAATCGGAGGGGAGAGGTATTTTCCTGACATTCTTTACCAACAAGACCCCTCAGAGTCATACCACAGCTGGATAAACAGCCTTCACAACAACCCTGATGTAGTTTCCTATGCCATCTTCCCCCTGCATCATTTGGTGGAGGACAGTGAGATCAGTGAAAACCTAAGAAGCATGGTCACAGAGTACATAAAAGAGAACCAGCTGGAAATGGAGCAGCTCGGCCAGAAGAACTGCTCCCCAGCTCCCAACTTGGATCACAATTGTTGTCCTTTACGAGCCGGAAGAGGAACTCTAAGGCTGGAAATCCATAGAGCTGCAGGTCTGAGGGCTGACACCTTCACAAAAACAGACGCATACGTAAAAATATTTTACACCGGCATGTATGAAGAGACCGAGACTGTGATGGACAACAACGACCCAGTTTGGAACGCCACTTATGATTTTGGCTCAGTGGAACTGGGTCAGGAGATGAGGTTCGAAGTCTGGGATAGGGATGTGCTTTACAATGACAGAGCAGGGATATGTATCATCTATCCTGAGAAAGGAACCCATTCTTTGAGCTGTCAGCTCCGAAAAGGTGTTCTCTATTTTACCTACGCCGTCAGCTGCGATGCACATTTGACAGGATTCAGGTGTGGTAGATACTCTCCACATGCTGAATAAAAAACATGCTACTGTATCTTCAAATCTGCACTGGGCATTTTTTTTTCCTTTTTGACAGAGTTCTTCTAAACTGCATATTATATATATAGTAATTTCACTTATGCAGATGGTAGCATATTCTAGGGCTTTTCCACTGAGCTCATTATAGGTGCCTGCAAAACAAGAACAAGATGTAAAAGGCTGTAGGTATCAGTTGTATTCTTATTAAATTCCTGTTATAATACCAATATGCCTTTCATCTATTCATAATCCTTTAGTATAGATGGATGTATGAAATGACTTAGACAACATTTATTGAGGTTTTGTATACACAGGCTGTGCGCTGGTGGCTGGTATTTCCTTCCCCTTTCAGACACTGCAGCATGTGGGGAATCACGTAACTTCTCTGATCCAGTCAGAAGCATAAACAAAGAGAATGGCAGATGTGCCCAGTGAAGAAACGTCTAACAGCTGTAAAAAAAAAATTAAATCTGTTAATACTATGGAGATGAGCGAGAGCAGAGATGATGCTGAGCGTGCAGAGAAGAAGTCAAGAGAGCGCTGTCAGAGTTGAGCATGCGGCCGACCGGTTTTGAGTGAGGGCAGGGGTGCCTCCAGGAATTTGGAGCCCCATGAAAGACATTGATATTGACTTTTACCCCCTATACGACGCCCCTGAGTGAGGACGTGGGAGTTTAAACAATGCACATTGTTCTCACTGCATGCCCAGTCCGGTGAGACCATAATTACCTCATAGATGTTGAGCAACAGCACACGAAATGCAAAATTTGTCTGAAAACTGCGGGGAAAACGCAAAGTAACATATCCAACCTCTTCCACCACCTAAAGCACAACAGCACTTTTGAGTTCAAAGGTGTATAAAAGGCTTCATTACATTTGCGCAAAAATGTTGGCAAGAGAGGTAAAATTGTTCTCCTGTTCCATGAGACTTTGTTGAATCTTTAAACTTATATGGGTACAAGACTTAATATTTGATTGAAATTCATATATAATGCAATTTATTCAGTAAATAAATTATAAATGGCAGGGAGTGGTGGCCTAGTGGTTAGGGCATTGTGCTTGGAATTCAAGCCCCACCCCCAAAAACTACCAGTCTGGCTCCGTGAGCAAAGACCCTTAAGCCCACACTGCTCCCCGAGCGCTGCACAATGGCTGCCCACTGCTCCCCAAGGAGATGGGGTAAATGCAGAGAGTTCACTTTGTTGCTCTTTTTTTGTGACAGTGTAATTCCAGCTCCAAAGCTGGAAAATGAATCAGTTTCATTTTCTGCACATGCCATTATCACTGAGAAGAGCCGGAGCATTTATCGCGATCGAGGTACAACTGCCGAATTTGAGGTAATATTGATTTGAGGTCGTATCGCCCAGCCCTAGTTCTGAATATTTTTTACTTATTGCTGTATTCACATAATGGTGTCTTCATCTGACCTTGTGTCTTGGTTATCAAACTGTGAAATCAGCTGCTGCTCCGAGAATTTTGGAACACTTAGAAACAAGGTATTTAGCTGTTAGTTCAGAATGTTATCAAAGTCTATACCATAGTTTTTCAATCCTGGTCATCAAGGCACCCTGCCCTGAATGTTTTAGATGTTTCCCAGCTTTCACACACCTGTTATCCATTGATAGCAGATTATCAGGCTTTGCTGAACTGCAATCATCTGAATCAGGTGTGCTGAACCTCAGAAACATCCAAAACATGCAGAGCAGGGTGCCTTGAGGACCAGGAATGAAAAACACTGGTCTATACCATACCAACTTTATTTATGAAGCACTTTATGCATCAGACAGGACCAAAGTGCCGTACACAATCATAAAATACAATAAAATTATAAAATAGAAAAAAAACGAGTGTAAAATACTTATTAGTATACAAACAGAATAAAACCTCTCAAATTGTGCCAAAATCCAAGGAAAAAAGATGAGTCTTAAGAAGGGACTTAAAAATAGCAAGAGAAGAGGCCTGTCTTATGCTCAGAGGCAGATCATTCCATAGCTTAGGAGCTGCCACAGAAAAAGCACGGTCCCCCTGAGCTTGAATTTTGTCTTTGGGACTCTCAGAAGCAACTGATCAGCTGACCTGAGGGAATATAGTTTCCAGTCTTTTCATATACCCACATTGATCAGGGTTAGTATCTCACTATGTTCCCATGTCCATTGTCTTCTTGTTCCAGTAGCCCACTTGTCAGCAGTGTCCTGTTTCCTCAATATTTGGCGCAGACATTTCTTAATTAGTGGGCAACATTGGAGATGGTATGGTTCCATGTTTATTCACTCTCATATTATCAGGTAGGATCCCAGCCTTAATGGTCTTGCCCCCAGACCAACACTGGATGATATCAAAAGCCCATGATACATATGTTCCATGCGGGATTCAAACTACAAAAAAAATTGACCACTTGATTTTTGTTTTGTAGAGTAAGTGAGCGACTAAAACTGGAAGTCTGGGATGACGAGCAAACCCCGACCTATTAGGGATATGTTTGGACAGTACTTCTAAAGGAAATCACTCTTGAAGCTGTACTCTGAATCATGGAACTCTATTACAGCAGCACTATTACGGTACTTGTAATCCCTACTTGACAGGATTAAAGAGTAAACAATATGCCCCAAATTCTGCATCTGTGCATTAAGACAATTATGAATGGAATCAAGTCATGTTTTATACATCCTTGGCATGTTTTTTAGAAACCTTCAGTCATTATATCTCACCAGATTAAATACCTAGATAGACTTAAAGAAAATAAATCTATTACCGTAGGTAGAAAAGATTTGTGTATCCATTTTATTATTTTATCTTTGTGTAAACTGGAAATGAAATAACGCATTTCAGTTGTTTTATCAACTTCGACAAAATGTAAAAGAAAAAAATGTTTCTGTTAAACCTTGAATCAGAACAATTTCCTGCATTTTTATTCATCCAATTGACCAGTACCTCACTACTGCATGGCATTCTGAATTGAAAATGGCAACAACAAAAAAAACACAAGTAATGAACTATCAATGATTTTGCTTATGTTTTTAACCTTTGTTCCTTCATCCGTCGCAGCAAAATTGATGAGACTGTTTATGCATATATGGTATTTTTTGCACTATACACATACACTGGACTATTAAGGTAAAGGTCATCTTGCTACCTCCAATTCCTTATTAATCCATTTAAGTTAAACTTATCTTAAAGTGCACAAAATACAGTAGTCAAAGTCAACTTCTTCAGATCAAAGCTCCAAATGCTTAAAGGATGAAAATTAAGCTAAGACTACATTAGCCAATTGAAGTGAAATGTTTACATACAAGACAAACTCGATAGAAGGACAAATATTTATTTGAAAATGTATCATATGTTCAAACACGAACCTGGAAACATACAAACAGTTTAGGAAATGATTTGTACAGTAACAAGTGTACACTTACAACACATTGGCCCCTAATACAGTACACAGACAGCTGCCTTGTGAAAGCATAAGTGTTTCCTGGCTGAAAATACTTAAAGTACGAGCAGCATGCTTAAAAAAGCTTATTAAAACTTATTAAAACATCCAGCTTGCTCAAGCATTTACCGCTCAGAAAAAAAGGGGGGGAATCTTAACAGTTGATGGTAATTTTTAGTTAATGTTTCAATATTTAACAGTTTTGGTCAAAAAAGGTGCAAAATGATCTTTTTTGAATGAATAATGACGGGCTTATGTCAAACTGAAGAACTGCAAGTTTTGCTTGGCTTGCTTAAATAGGTAACGCATACAGTGCTTTGTAATCAAAAGGCTGTTAAAACATGGAAAAGACTGCAGGTAAAAATGGTGTTTTAGGCACAGTTACCAGGCTGCAGGGCTCATTTAATGGCAGCATATTGTTTGCATCAAACTGCCAAAAATCTTAAGCCTTTCAGTTCAGTCAAGTTTCAAGGTTGATGTGTTTGTGTTTCACAGTCCCAGAGAGGCTTTGAGCAAAGTTGCCATATCTTCAGGTACGGTCCCTTCACCATCTGTAGAACAATTGATTAGCACACCATTAACCCATTTAATAATAAATATGGAGTTTTCCCCATCAATCTTTAATTAAATCATCAGCATATCAGTCTGCTACTAACCATTTTGACAAATATCTTTTTAGTTCACAAATAAGCATTGGAAATAAATTGTTACAGGGATAAAACTGATGTCAAACTGTCTTGTGTAATTATACAGGTGCTGTCTTGGTTGCTCTAGGATGCAAAGTGAAACATAGTCGCTTTTATTGCTTTATGCAGTATTGCACAAACAAGTCGACTAATATATTAAACACCTGTACACATTCTCTTACCTTGGTCAGCAGTCGTCATGTCTTGTTCTAGCTTCAGCTTCTTGTGACCGAGCTGCAGGATGCAGTCCTCTATGCTGTCCTTACTGATCAGCTTTATCACCTGTACAGTCCTGCCAATCACAGAGAAATACAACACCAACTGAAGATGTTTTTCTTTGAATGTCAGTAACTGTTGACTTTAGGTAAAATATTATTAAAAAGGAAAAATGCTTTCTGTCCAGCTGCTGCCAGCCATTCTAACCTGGTCTGGCCGACGCGGTGGCATCTGTCCTCTGCCTGTTTGTCGTTGTAGGGGTTGAAGTCAATATCATGCAGGATGACAACATTAGCAGAGGTGAGGTTGATGCCCAGCCCTCCGGCACGAGTTGATAACAAGAACACGAATATGTCAGGGTCTGTGTTGTACTCATCAATCAAAACAATCCTGCAGGAGAGAAATCACCACCATTGTATAATTCTGTCTGTTTGACATCAGTTTTATAAAACTTTAGCATCTAGAGAAATAGCCTAAATACAGGTATTGATTTAACAAAAGGGTTCAATAACATTGCAAATGTGACCTCATTACATAAACTTTAAAGGGGAACTTCGTTTTTTTTTTTTTTTACATTGGGCCCTTGATTTTATGTTATTACATCATGTTTTACTTACCCATATAAGTTTAGTGTCATTTGGAGCTGTTCTGAAGATATTCCGTTAGGTTACATCCAATTAACGTCTTCCTATGGGTAACGACTTGAAAGCACAAACTGAACTGCTTGTGATTTATCATTTATGGTACGCCAGAATTCATAACATGTAGGCGAATCACTGTCCCCCAGACATCTGCAATTATATTTTTTATATTTATATGTTTTAAAAACAAAGTGGTGCGTGTATGACATCATCCGCGCGTGCCAGCTACTGTTCATTCATTCTGTCCACTGAACTGCTGCTAGTTTTACTCACATGCCTGGAAGATGTCTAGTGCTACTACCAGAGATGATCTCGCTCTCAAAATGGAATTGAACGATTCAGATTAGCTAGCCGAATAAATATATGGAGCAGACCGTAGCCGCCTGTGGCCCGGGCTGCCTATTACAACTCCAGTCCGGAGCATGGATGACGTCATACACGCGCCACTTTGTTTTTAAAATATATAAATATAAAAAATATAACTGCGCATGTCTGGGGGACAGTGATTCGCCTACATGTTATGAATGCTAGCGTACCATAAATGATCAATTATGAACAGTTCAGTTTGTGCCTTCAACTCGTTGCCCATAGGAAGACATTACCTGGACATAACAAAACGGAATATCTTCAGAACAGCTCCAAATGACACAAAACTCATATGGGTGAGTAGAACATGATGTAAAATGTAAAATGTAAAAAAAAAAAAAAAAGTTCACCTTTGATCTAAAGTTTTGCTAGGGGTCATCGTTTCAACCGGTATGAAGGCTGCTCTATTGTTGCTCTTGTGCTTACATCAAACAGTATACGCATTATAAATGATAAATGGATAACCTGTCAGTCACAGTGCCAAACATCAAGATAGAGATGTTTTGCTTAATAACTTACTTAAGTTATAATAATGTAAACATGAACAATCCTGACCTGTCAGCGATGGGAGTGGATCCATCCAGCCTGACATAGCGATGATGATGATGTTTGAGGAACACTTCCAGGATGTCTAGCATCATGGTAAACTGACTGAATAACACCACTCTGTCTCCCTGTATAATGAGAGTAAAGTTTTAACCTTTTGTTGGTGTAAATCAAGATTATAGATTCTTGGAATTACACCAAATAAAGTATTCAGCGCATCTTAGTGACCTGTTTTTTTAGGGATACCAGCAGCTCTTTTAGGTGGTGGAACTTCCCTGAGTCAAGTAGAAGGCTGTTGTCAAGCTGGAAAGAGCTGATGGATGAGTATTGCTGACAAAGACGATGGAGCTCAAAGTCTGACATGACTTCCATGTCTTCCTGGATAAGAGCGGGGACGGCATCGTGGTGGGTTGGCTCCTGACACACGGCAAGAGGAATAAGAAAGAAAATAATGAGAGGAGGAAAAAAAAGGAATTAAATACAAGAATAAATACTTACAAACATCACATTGATAAGCAACAGGTAGTTTACACCTCAGACAAAAATTGAGCACCAAAATAACTGAGGTTTACATATTTGGCTTAACAACAGATATCAAAGGTGAAAACAAGTCAAAAATCTCAGGACAGACCTTGAGCATAAGTTGGCTCATAGCCTGAAGCTTTTCTGTGGTGTAGTACTGTCTGTGAAGAAGAGGATGGTTGGCCATCTTCCTCAATTGCATCATAACATTGCACAGCTCACGCTCTGAAGACATGAATAAAAAACAGATGTTTGCAATGTAGCTACATAAAATGCCATGATAAACTCAAAGGAGTAAGCTGTCTGAATGAGACTTACTCTCTCCATTAGTAGTATTCTTTAGTTTTTTAAAGAGGGCCTCATAGAGAGTCTGCTGTTTCTCACTCATTGAGCAAAACTCAATCTTCTCTTCTTTGGCTGGCAGCTGCTTGAGCACCTGAATACAGAAACAGAACCATGTGTTTTAAGGAATATACCTTCTCAAAAATCTATGGGTAATAAAAAAAAAAAAAATCCTTCAATAGGAAAACAACACTACATAAATGTCTCATTAATCTTATGTTTAGGAGCAGCTGAGATTTTCTTTCCATTTTTACCTAAAAGAGTTGCATCACTAATCAGCCAGTGATCACGATAGAGTAGTTTGGTCTTCTCTGCTTTGACCATCAGATCTTTTTTCCTGATCATTAAATCCCAAATCAAGGGCTGTTATGCAACCATAATGAAATCTTGGACACCAATATTCAGAAACGAGTTAAAAACATTTTTAGAAATCTCAAAAGTGAGCATCACTCAAAAATGAAAAAGAAAACATTTAAGAAATAAAATAAATACACAGAAGACAAAGAAACAGAAACAAAACAAACGATATTCAAAATATCTTCAGAAAACAGTAGATTGATAGAACTTGATATAGTATAAAGTGCAGCAGTGCTGAAAAAGTCTGAAACCTGTTAGTGGTTTATTTTATTGTTAGAAGGGGTGATCTATCCTAGGAGGGATGGCCATGTTTTTGCTACCTTTTGGGGACAATTTCGCAGGAATATTCTACATTTTGGGGAATTAGGTATTTGTGGGGAGGAAAGCTTTATTTTTTGGGGTGGAGGACACGTTCAGGACCAAGGTATGAACTGGTTTTATGTTTAAGGTTAGCATGTGTTAGTAATACTTAGGGTAACAGGTAGGCCATAGAAATGGGTGGGAAATGAATGCAAGTCAAGGGAAGGTCCAAGGATAGTTTGGGAAACAAGTGAGGAGGGTGAGGTGTGGGCTGGTTGCCTTCACAGCTTTGGAAAAGAGATGATCAAAGTGGATGTAATTTGGGACAACCATCTTCTTCCTTAATAAAGGGATTTTCTATTCTATTCTTTTCTAAACCCAAATGGATATGCAATGAGGACATCAGTTTCAAAATATGCCCATTTTCTTATTTCCCCTGTTTTAATCTTTGCTTCCTAAAGTGTGTGACCTTTAGCATTTTCAGCAATGTTATTCGTGTCTGGTGTGAGTATCTGTTTAATTACAATAAGAACTAATTTAATGGCTGGAATTAGTAACCACCTTCTAAAAACAGCTTAATAGCGAGCCAAATTCTAAAATAACTAATACCAATCATTCCCTCTGATCAACTCACCTCAGTTTTGACCCGTCGTAGGATAAAGGGTTTCATGATGAGTTTGGCCTGAGTAATTCGTTCCCTTTCAAATCGGCTTTGCTCATCATGAGATTTCTGTCAAGATAACATAAAAATAAAACAGTTATGCATAATCCTTTAGAGGTCATACAGTGTTTATGAATTTCAATGCATAGTTGGTCTACTAATCTTCTCCATATACTTTATTTTCCATTGTTTAAGTCACACCAGCATCTATATCCATTATAAAATAAAAACACACCAAAGGTAAATTGCACCAGAATATAGGTCACAGGTACATTCAAGTATACAGTCTTTGCATGAGAAGTTCACTGAAGCAACAGTGCCACCTTGAGTTTCAAGGATTTAGTTGACAAAATACACAAATGTGGTTCTGCAACAGATGTCATTACAACAACCATGTCACTTAGGGTGTTAAAAATGTGAAAGCCAAAACATAGGCTATGCCCTAATCACTATATAGGATACTATATAGTGGTAACGACATTTCAAATGAGAGTTCGAACATCTAGTGGATGAAAAAGTATAGTGAACGTAAAATTTCCCTGGTCACTAGACGAGCAGATATATCCCATAATGGTTTGTGAAGACAGCTACCAACAGCGGCGACAAATAAAGATGGTGCTGAAATTGTTTGGGGAGGCAGAGTCACGTGACCAACGGGGAGCAACAAGTAGTGATCCTCTATCCAAATGGTCAGTTAACCGAGTTCATTACAAAGTCCAACATAATAGCCCAATTTACACTACCCTTTTGGGACTGTGCCAAGAAATGTGTTGGGTGTAAATGGCATGCATAACTGAACTGGACCGCACCAGACACAACCAGACCACGCTAACATGGTACTAGTTAATGAATAGGGCTCGGCACGGTTCAGTTCTGGCTCAGTTCAGATAACAAAAAGCGCATGAGCAGACCGCGTCATCTCCTTACAGCCAGCCTCCGTAATCATAAAATTTCAGACATTTATAAAAATACAAGCTTCCCTACCTTGCCACATGATTTTCAGCAATTATTCTGCTTAGCAGTGTGATCAACCTCAATGTCTGTCATTGTTTCCTGCTTCTGTAAGCCCTGATTAGACTATTGTTTGTTGTATCTATTTCCCAAAAGCTGACTCTGACAAGTAAATTCACCAAAGGCTGCCTTCTTTGCCTGACTCTCCGCAAACTTCCTGAATGTTAGGGGTGTTGTCATGTTGATTTACTTGTTTACCTCTAAAGAGCAGTAGTGTTAACCTCTCCGGGGGGGTGGGGGGGTATTTCAAGTTTTGTTTCCAAAAAGTACCAACTCTTGGAGACGGCTTGTCTTGATAAGAGTAGAAACCTGGCCCTCATGTTGTGCACAGATTTGTCATTTGCATCTATGAAGTCTGGACTGAAGCAGATTTTTGGAGGGAGAAAAAACAGCCATGCGAGCAATAACGAAAGTCAGGATGACATATTTTATGGAGCAAGGACCGGCGGGCAGTTTCAGACGGAGCAACGGCCCGTCACAGAGCGGACAGCGGCAGCCGCAGCAAGGTAACACTTTGCTCGACAACTATGGTAGACGAAAACGCTGTGCCATCTGTCAGAGCATGTACTAAACCGGGAAAATGAAGTAAAGTTGACAGAGGATTAAAAAGTGTGGAGGAATATATAATTACATTGTTTACAAAAGTAATGTCAGACTCAGAAAATTTTCTGACTTGACGAAGTCATCACTGGGATTAGCTATCATTGATACTGCATGCACACGTACAGTCTGTGGGGAAAAGTGGCTGAATAGCTACATGAAAAACCTGAGCCAATGTCAAATCGACCAGCTACTCCAAACAGAATCTCAAAGTTGCAGACCTTTTAGATTTAGAGATGGTCAGATGGCTCAGAAAATTGAAGCTTCCAGCTAAGATTGAAGAAGCAAAATGTCAAATTGAAACCGAAATAGTTTCTGTTGATATCTCCTTATTGTTAAGCAAAATGTCCCTGAAAAGAGCAATAACTGTTTTAGACATGGAAAATGAAAGTTGTCATGTTTAAACATAACACCCCACTTGAGCTCACTAGTTCAGGACATTACTGTGTGGACATTAGAGAGAAGAATGCAAGCTTCATAGACAATGAATCTGAAGTTCTCGTAGTCACAGTTGAAATGTCTGCAGAAGAGAAGCATAAAGTTCTTCTGAAGCTTCGCAAGCAGTTTACAGAGGCTTATTAACAGTTCTGGGAAAACTGAAAAAGACTGTCCAGTTTTTCTACAAAAAATTGTTTGAGATTGTGACATATGTCAGAAATATGTTATATGTCCAGACTTTATATGTGACAGGCGTGACCTATAGGGCGGCCGCCAAACTGCAGTGCCCATGACGCATTGCATTTCTGTTTCCATTGGCCTTTTAAAAACATGGAGTGACTCAGTCACGTAAAATTTTGTTTAATATAAGTTTTCTTACTTTAAATTAACTGAGAATCTAATTATATATTTTTCATTTATAAGTCACTGTGGGGTATAGGTCGTACCCCCAGCCAAAAAATATAAAAAGTGAGACTCATACTCCGCAAAACACGGTGCAGAGACTCAAAGTACAGCAAAGTAGTAGAAGAATCGCAGGAAATTAGGAAGTAGAATAGCGGTTTTAAATCCTCAGTACTTCAGCACCTTGGACAGCATCACAACAGTCCCCTTTAGTCCCTTGAGTATTTTAAGTATTGCTTTTGGAAAATATATCTATAATATAATATAGGGCTGGGCGATAATTCAATAACGATATATATCGATCGATAGA
>NW_015150479.1:1616399-1628177 GCF_000732505.1 Cyprinodon variegatus
CGATGCTCAGCCTGCAAGAAAAAACAAGCAGCAACAAGTAGATAAGATTCTGGAAACACAAAAAAGCATGTTTCAGATGTAAATGAAAAAAAAAAAAAAAAAAAAAAAAAAAAAAAAACTTTATTAAAATGTAATATTCAACTTACATTGATGGACATTAGGTGGCGGTAGCGCAGACTGTTCATGTTCTTTAACATGTGGCCCTCATCAAAGATGGCATACTTGAGAGGCAGCTTACGAAAAAGGCTTCGATCGTTGTCATTTCCTATTGCCAAGTTATACCTGTAAAAGAAATAAAGGCAGATTATCATGAATCCAACACAACAGAACAAATCTAACTTATTTTTAAATTCTGCTTGCTGTTTGAAGTCATCATTTAGGCTGTTTGCTTACGTTGTGACAATGACATTGAAATCAACATCACCGTTGAGGATGTCATGTTTGAGGTAGCGGCGCTCTTCCACAGATCCTACGGATCACAAGGAGAAATGATATTTGAACCAATAATCCTTTGAATATCACCAAAATATTTTATGCCATGAAAAATATTTTTTTAATCAAATATAAACACAAAATATATTTTTTACAACAAGTCTACCAATACAGAAGAAAGCATGACTGTCATGTTCTCCTTAGCTACGTAATTTGCCTCATTGTTAGAACAAAAATATAATTATTAAGAAAGCACATATGAAAAAAAATCTTACCATAATAAATAAGCACTTGAAGAGCTGGACACCACAGCCTCAGCTCTCTGACCCAATTATCTAAAAGATGGAGAAAATAAAGCAACATAAATCACTGCTTTATAATCATTTTAGAGGCAACACCAGACCGAGTTTATATTATATATTTTATGTGCCAATGCCTTGTACCTAGTGTGGAGGAAGGCACAGTGATGAGATGAGGACCTTCTATTCCATTTTCATACAGCTGAGCCAGAAAAGCTATAGCCTGGATGGTTTTCCCCAAACCCTGAAATAGGTGGAATTGAATAACAGAAAAAAGGAAGTGGGTAGAGGTTTTGAGACAGAGGATATTACAAACTTAAAAAGGTAATACTTGAAGAAATTTGAAAAATGGTGAAAAAGGCACTGATATTAAAGTTCAGAACATAATACAAAGAACAGAGTCTCAGAACTTCAAGAACATTTTTTAAACATATAAAAAAAATATTAAATACAAGGAAAGTGATTTTAATTGTTTTGTTTTTTGTTTTTAAGCCCTTTATGGTCTTCGTCCGTTATGTTGACTGTACATTGCCCCATTGCCCCAGCAGAGCTCTCCGGGGTCCTGATGAAATGGTTCTGGATGCGTTTGTTCCTTTGTGGTTATCCCAACCTAAACTGTGGAGCAACTTGTCCCTCGGTCTGCGGGTTCTCACTGATCTGCACGTATAAGTCCCGATTAAAGACTCATTCTTTTCAAACCGGCTTAGGACACATTGTTTTATGCTTATGATGTTAATTTTTTTTCTCACTGTTTTTATCTTTCTGTGAAGCACTTTGGTCTTCCTGGTGTTGTTGTAACAAACTTTGATTTAATTTGACTACACAGAAATAAAGGAATTTTGAGAGAGAACCTAATCTATGTCTGTTTTTGTGCCTTTCGGGTCTATATCCAAAATTAACATAAAAGCCAAGAAGAAATCAAAGAAATTTTTCATTTGGGCTGCACCTCAGAAGGTAAGTAAGAGTAGAGTTGTCGAACTGGTTCCTTCAACATCAATTCAAGCCTAAATATTCAAATCACTGAATCCAAACTGTTGCCTGCTGGTTTCTCAGCTTCCAACCTGATCAACAAAATCCAATCAGGCAGCAGTAATTAAGCTAATATTTCAAAACTGTAGCTCTATGTTATGTCTCATAGAAATCAAGGCTCCCTTCAGGGAGAGCGCCCCTGTTCTCAACTCAACATCAGAACCACAGTTTACGCCACACTGGTGTGTAACCAAAGGTCATAACAAAACCATTTCTGGGATAACAAAACAAACTGTCTGAAGTTCTTCTTAAAAGTCATCATAATAAAGTAGTGGTCAACTTTCTTTCCAATTTTCAATATTCCAAAAGAAAAATCAAATAATAAGAAATATTGGTACAAAACTATTAAACAAGAGTAACCTTACCATTTCATCAGCGAGGATCCCGCTCAATTTGTGCTCGTTGAGAAGCATGAGCCACTTTAGACCAATCAGCTGATACGGTTTAAGATGCAGCCTCAAGGGGAAACAAACGAAAACGATACTTACTCTTATATACTCAAACATAAAATATATACAAGTTAAAGCACTTTAGTGAAAAAGAAAAAGATTTTAATATTCAAATGTTAAACATCCAAATCCTTAAGCCTTTTTTGAAGACAACCAGCTTCTAACGAGGTTTTATCCGTTTTAGTCGGTTCAGTTTATCAACAAATGCTTGTGTCTTTTTTTTTTTCTTTTTTTTTTTACAGCTTCTGTGTCGTCTTAGGCAATTATAAAAGGCAACACTTAGATTTCTGTCATTTAAAAAACTAAATATATAAAGTATAATTAATATATTTTCTTTGAAAAATCTGCAAAACAAGTCGTTAGACCTTGCTTAAACATAATTGAAGACATTTCAGTTACCATTTTATATGAAAAAAAAAACATTACTTCAAACTCACTCATCTCCATATAGTTGTTATAACACTGACACTTAAGCACACACACACAATGTTGAGGAGTTTCCCCTTAAAACAGTTCAACGGTGAGCTGTACTTACTGGCTATTGAGTAAACTAGGCTGTTTTGTGGAACCAGTTCCTCTCTCCATCACTTGAGTGACCTGCTTAACCATTTTTGAAGAAATAGTTTGACATTTGGACATGAGTCCAAGGATGACCTTCCTCTCTTTGAGGACGACTCTGCAGCCATGCAGTAAATCATCAGAGAGTCCATTTCCTTTATGAAAGACATCCCACTGAAAAGGAAGAATATAATGTCAGAGTTTAAACATGGATTCTCAGCGTAGTGGGCTGCTACGCATAAATAGGGTCAATATGCAGATTTGAAAGTGTATCAGCCCTTTGACTGTTATCTGGGCCCCCTCCCCAATGTTTCTGTCCATGCAACTGCTCATTACGCTTAAAGTTAAATAGCAAAAATCCAGCTGACACGCTGAATTTTAATATTCACAGCTTAGTGGCAATGGAAACGGTGCTTGTAAATAGATATACCTCCTTATTTGGACGCATGTGAGAAACCCCTGACCAATGTGAAACCTGAGCCCTTTAGACCAGGCATCCCCAACTTCAGGCCTCGAGGCCCGCTGTCCTGTAGGTTTTAGAGGTTTCCCTGCTTTAGCACAGCTGATTATAATGATTGCAGGAGACCAAAAGCCTGTTAATCAGCTTTCAATTAAAAACAGCTGTGCTGGAGCAAGGAAACCTCTAAAAGCTGAAGGACAGCGGGCCTCGAGGACAGAGGTTGGGGATGCCTGCTTTAGACTGTCAGAGTGCACTTGCGGGCAGATGTACACGTGTGATCACATTAACATGCTGAAGATAACTTTTAAAGGTCGATGTTTTGATGTCCAGGTTGGGAAGGATTCCTAAAGGACTGCTCTGTAATGCCAAACCAGGCAAAGCTCAGAATATTTCTTTTTCTACCTAATAAAATATAGCAAAACATAAAGGAATGGGCTTAATTAGAAACAAGCAAAGCAAAAAGAAAATGTGGGTGTAGCAGAAAATACAAATATTGCTTATATGCAGTGTCCACATCTGTTTAATCTCTATAACATGTCGAAAGATTTTTAGAATAGACAACATAAAGAATTTTAGGGGGGTTGTCTGGGCTGCTGACTGGAACGGACCAAGCACTGGAACCGAGCAGTCAACTTGGGGGGCTGGTTGGAGCGACCAAACCCGACCCGTGACGGTAGCCTGGACACCGGTGGCCCTGTGGTGTCCAGGGCCACCTGTGTACCGTAACTGGGTAGGCCGATGGAAGTGCCACTAGCAAGGCAAGGAAGGCAGGGTTCCCGGACTAGCCTTGGAGCTGACGGCTCGGTTCAAGTGCCCGGTGTGTTTCGACTACGTGTTGCACTGAAGTCAACCAAAATCCGGGACAATTTTGAAATTCCCCACTGACATTTTTTTTAGGTTTGAAAAGTAGGACATGTCCGAGAAAAAGAGGATGTCTGGTCACCCTACCATATCAACAATTTGAGTGAGTGCTTGTTGCTATGATGCGTCTTTGCTCAGCAGCTTCGCTCGTTGTAAACCAACCAATCAACGCACAGCTCATCTAAATATTCATGAGCATAACATAAAAGGAAGAAAGCCTGTCATTTCATTCTAGGGTTTATAACCAGGCTTGCATTAGGGCTCATAGAACAGCAAATATGCCATTTTTAGCCCAACCAATGTTACACACCCTATTCAGAGACCTTAAGGACCGGCATCAAATACCCTATATAATCATTCTATGACCCCTTTAAATGCATTCCCAAATAATAATTTATGAAGAAGAAATTGCACCGTTTAATGCTTTACTGTAAGAAACCAAAATATCTCACCAGGGATTCCCAGCTGTCATAGGGTCGGAGCTCCACTATCCTCTGGGCCTTTTTCACAGAGCATCCAGCAATCAGAGAAAGCTCATCTATTGTAGCATTCTGGAAAAATGCAACTATCTCTTTTTTTACATCCATCTTTTCATCGTCACCCTCAAGCTCGTCATCTGAATCCTCATAGTCGCTTGTTAGGATATCCTCTTCGTCATCAGAACTGACTTCCTCATTGGAGGCCCTCGCTTTTTTCTTTCTTTCCACTGCCTGCTTTTTAGCATTGCCAGTATCACTAGAAAATTTGGACACAGCCTGGGAGGCTGAGGAGGAAGATGAAGGCATCGTGGTGGCATAGGTAGAGGTACGCTTAGCAGAAGACGAAGAAGACAACAGCCTTGGGTCCAGAGTGTAAATGCCCCCTTTTATTTTGGAGCTTTTGTCGTACTCTGTATCAGACTCGTCTTCACTGTCCTTTGTACCATCTGTACTAGTCCCATCTGTCTTTTCAATACTTTTATCATTACATGTTGTGTCCTTTGATTCCATGTATTCTTTAATTGACTTTGGTTTCCTTTTGTGTTTGGATTCTTCTAAATCAGAATTGGAACTACTATTATCTGTGAAAAGAAAAATGTTTGTTACTTAAACCATTAAAAGGTAATCAAAAGGAAGTTTAATTTCAGACAACGTGTGCAGTGTACCTGTATCATCTGTACTGTTCCCATCTGTTTCAATGTTTTTGTCTGAGTTGCCCATGGTTGACACCCCTTTGCCTTTTGATTTTTGCTTTTTTGGAATAACTAAGTTACAACCGCTGTTATCTACCAATTATAAGAATGAAAGAATGTTTCAGTAAATCAAAGTATTACTGAACTCATCTGTTAAACGTCATCATTGTAAAAAGTTAAAATATGATAAGATTTAGATATTAAATTGGATGGGCACCTGACTCAGAGAACATCTGGAGAACCTGCAGAGCTTCTTCCACATCCCAGTCATGTTCCTGAAGCACCATCCTCAGCTCCTAAACAAAAGAATTCAGAGGTTAAATGGTCTTATAACGTAACCAAATTAAGAACAATAAAATACAACTACAAGGAGAAATAAGTTAGAAAGTAAGCTACATGTCTTCACCTCCTTGTCCTGGTCGGGAAACCTCTTCTGAAGTCTTTTCACCATGACCTCCTGCTTCTCCCAGCTTGGTTCTCTCCCTTCATCATCTTCTTCATCAGACACCTTTGCAATAAAGTAAAACATGGGAGTCAGATACCCGAGGACCTATATTAAAGTCCTTAATGTAACCAAAAACGTGTAATGTTCTTACCACAGATGATTTCCTTTTTTTACTCTGGTGAACATCACCACTGTCCTGAGAACAGCTAGATTCGTCCTGCTTTCTCTTCCTGCCTTCACTTGGTGCTGGAAAGACAAACAGGGATGCTCTCAAAAAGCCTGGCCAGCCAGACTCACTAAGAGGGTGCTTTTCAGTCTGCTAATGCTCAGACTCCCATGTGTAAAACAGGCCAAACCAATCACAAAGCTAGGGGGGCTAGTTTATGCTTAGCCAGCATTACCTACAATGCAACAGTGCTTTTCTGCAACTAAAAAAGTCAGACAGATTGCAGTTGAAACTTTTATGTTTGATGATGCCCTTCATTATGTTTAGAATTAGTTGAAAACATATTTACAGTTTTAACAATAACATTGGCTGCTGTAAGAGCTTTTCCTTAAAAAACAAAAAAAACAAAACATTATTTCATCACATCTGATTGGCTCTATCCTGTTTTCTCCTGACTGCTAGTCCAGCCTTTGGGATCAGACTCTACCAGCTCCTTTCCAGGCTGATATGCAGTGTACAGGTTGCAAGTTACAGCCTGGCAAGGTTAGCCTTCAACATAGGTTAAAGGACTGAAAAAAAAACCAGCTTCAATAAAGAAGGCTTTAGGGACAAGTTCTAATGGTGACTAGGGCTGCAACAACGAATCGATAAAATCGATAAAAATCGACTTTTAAAAGCGTTGGCAACGAATTTCATCATCGATTAGTTAAGTCGCGCAATTAATGCCGTCATCACTGCCACTTGACTGAAACGGGGGAAGAAAAAAAAAATTACGGCAGAGCGAGCCAGCGCTGCAGGTGCGCTGTGTTGCCAACTCAGCGACTTTGTCGCTATATTTAGTGACTTTTCAGACCCCTCCAGCGACTATTTTAAAAAAAAAGCGACTAGCGACAAATCTGGCGACTTTTTACGGTGTCACTGGCGGCTTCTGGAGACTCTTACGTGAAAGCATGTATCGTTCCTAGTCTTGTCCTTGTCATTTGATGAAATGGGAGGACCTATTGTTTGAGCCCCTTAGGGGCTTTTAAAAACAAAAATGTCTTTTTTGCGCTTTATGAAACAAAGTAGCCTATATTTTGTGGATGTACAGCCACATTTCTCATGTAAGTTTGCGTAGTTTTAACACAAACATTTATTTTTCATATTGCACCAGTACAGTTAATGAGCAACCTGTACTTGTGTGCTTGTTTGTTCTGTCTAAAATGTTTATTTTAGAATAAAGAGGTTAGTATAAAAAATATTTTTTGTCCGATTCATCGATTAATTGAAAAAATAATCGGCCGATTCATCGATTTTTAAAATAATCGTTAGTTGCAGCCCTAATGGTGACCTTTCTTTGTTTAGAATGTTTGTTTTACAGCTTTTAGTAACTTTTTATATTTGGGCAAATCAACATTTTTTTTTTATTGTTTTTTAATAAAATGCCATTTAAAGAAAAGATGAAAACAATTATTTACCTGCTTTGTCACCAAATCTGACAAGGCAGACAGCTATAGCGCCTTCCAAGGTACTTGTACTCCCAGTGACCTGAAAACATAAAAACAGTGAGCTGTACAAAATCTAACAACTTGATTTTTTTTCACAAGACCAACAGTAAGATTATCCAGATATTTTGTTTTTCAAAAATACAAAACAGCCACTTCCATCATTTAAGAAAGAATCTTTCCAATAACTACAATTTTAGCATATTTTTAGTTTCCACTATTATCCAGATGATACACCTACTACTTTATCTATAATCCCTGATTAAACTTTGCATGTCTAATGGAAATAAAAACCTTCATGATTGTAAAACTTCTGCTTTTGAATTCAGACAAGAAAGCAGCTCTTGTCTTTGGACCAGAGTCTTTGAAAAAAGAAGCAAATGTGTCTCTTCATCAGGATGGTATTAAATTGGCATCTGATAACATAAAACTCTGGTCATAGTTTTGATCAGGACATTCGATTTAAATTCCATATTTTACAGGCTTCTAGAATATCCTTGCTATAATCTAATATTGCAAGATTTTGAAATATCCTGTCCAGGGCTGATGTTGAGAAACTAGTTCAAGGATGGACTATTGTAATTCTTTACTATCAGGAAGTCCACAATCTTGAGTTAAGAGGCTTCGTCTGATCCAAAATGTTGCAGCCAGAGTTATGATGAAAAGAGAGATCATACCTCTCATATTCTAGCTTTTCTTCATTGGCTTCCTGTTAAACCAAGAATAGAATTTATATTCCTACTTCTCATATATAAAGCCTTAAATAACTAAGCTCCATCTTATATCGGAGATCCGTTTGTTCCTTATTTTCCTAACAGACCACTTTGCTCTCTATCTACTAGTGAGTTCTAGAATTTCTAAAAGTAGAATGGAATGCAGATATTTTACTTATCAGGCTCCTCTCCTGTGGAACTAACTACTAGTTCTATTCCCTGAGGAAGACACTATCTTTACTTTTAAGATTTGACTTAAAACCTTCCTTTTTGATAAAGCTTATAGCTGGAGTTGCTCAGGTCATCCTGTGCTACCTTTATAGTTGTGCTGTTATAGGCTTAGGCTACTGCAGGAGATAGGGACAACTTTGAACTCCTAACATTACATAGTAGCTTCTTCTGGCCAAGTTCTTTTTGGTTGCGACATCATACTGCATCAATCTATCAGATAGGCTGCTGCCATTAACAAATTTCCTTTAAATTCCATGTAAAAAATGTGGGCTCCTTTTCAGTGCTTAGTCCTTAATACAAAGTAATGGGCTCAGGTTTAACTTTGAGCTACTTTTTATTGTTTTTTACCTGAAAACCAACTAATAGCTCATCTAATTAAATGTTTATATCCTAGATAAAGCCCCCTATGGAGCTAGTTTGCAGTTTACCTTTACTAACATGGAAAGAATTTAAGGATGGGTAATTCTATGTTCTTCTACAAGAGTACTACAAGAGCCTTGTTCTTCCTTCTAATTAAAGAGTTTTTCTTTCCACTGTCACTGCCTGCATGCTCATTGTGAGACTGTGCAGGGCAAAACATCACAATGCAAGCAAAAGTCCACTGTTGGTACATGCTCATCCAGGAGAGGCAGATCCTGCCAAGTCATTGAATCAAAGCAATAAGCTGGATTTCCTAGGAAAGAAAACACTTAACCAGTTGGTCTGTATGATTTGATTAAATTGTTTCTGTAAAGTATCTTGAAATAACATGCATGGTTTATTGGGGCCATATATAAATAAACTGAGTGTCATGGTTTTACAACCCCGAAATCTGGAAGAAAGTAACCTAAAATAAGTCAGTCTGTGGTTCCTCTTCGTCAGTTCTTTTTTTTTTTTTTTAAAACATCCAACTCTTTGAACATTTTTCCCCTCATACAAATTCCACCCTAAGAAACTCTTGGTTACTTTATTTAATTTGGTCAATCAACTTCCACCAAGATGCTTGCTATAATTGCTTTTATTGCTTAACTGCTATTTAAACATATTTACTTTTCATATCTGCATTTACATGTTGCAGCTGGCATTTATTTCCACAAGGAGGCAATACTAAAACTGTTATAGCCATATCATTATGAGAATTTTATATAACTCTAATTACATGAAAACAACCAGGATAACTCAGTTATGTGTATAACAGTAGTACATCATTATTATGCACATAATTTTGTATAACAAGCTATCTTCAGGCCTGAACAAGGCTGCATAGAGTAGAAAAAGAGTATTTTAACCATCACGGTGAAAGAGGTAGACAATGAGAATAAAATATTGTCTTTTCCCTTACAAATCATGTAGCATGGTGTTTGAAAGCCAAAATGTGTTAACTTACAGTAAAAATTAACCTAAAGCTACTAAAATGTTGAAATATGTTAAGAGGTAACAACAGCTGAATCCCATCTCACCTCCAGTGCATCAGTTCTAGACAACTGAGGAAACAATTCCAGTAGTTTGCTTATTTTCTCATCTATTTCCTCATCATCTGTGTCATTGGCTGGGTTCTGCAAAGGGCTCCTATGGTCGGGAGGGGGAAAAAAGTCAGACTAACTGTATCAGAGTACAATTGCGTTAATAGGTTAATGCACAAAGAAGCACATACCTATCTTTTGTGTTTGACTCAGCCACAAACTCATCCTCCTCCAAATCTACAGATATTTCTTCTTCAAAAACCACTCCTCGTGCGTGGGACTTTGTGGTGGATTTATGAGATTTGACTTGAGCTGAAACACATGAAAGGACAAATTATTGTAGCAGCTCGATTAATCTATGCCATGACTGACAGTAATGCTTTAATAAAGCATAATTTAATTTAATTTAATTTAAAATGTCTGTGCTATAACTCACATGCATAGTTTTTTTCTTATTAAAGATGAACTCACGTGGCATGACAGCTTGTGATAATCATAATTCTATTTATAAACAGTTAACTGTATTAACACATTTTACACAAAAAACATGTGCCTTGGATGACAGCTCCTTTCTTGCTAAGTTTAGCATTTCTGAAAAACATGGCTAACCACGGTGCATGCTAGTTTACTGCAGTTACCTGGTTTGTTCTCCTTTTCAGAATCCGGACTTTTTGAGACGCAAACTGATTCTTTGTTGGCTGCTTTCTTCTCGAAACGAAAACGGTCCAAGTTGAAAAAACTCATTTCAGCTGTGATTATGTGTTTGTGTCAAAAAAAAAACGGTAGCCCTTTGTCTTTTTCCACTCAGTGCTATATAATCTCTGTTCTATCTAACGCATTATCAACTACGTCTCGTTAGCTAACGTGAGGGTCCAACAAGCTAGCCTAAAGTGTTAGCATAAGGGCCGTCGGGAAGAAATTCCAGCCAGGACGGCTTGTTACGAGCTTTGTCACTGTCGTACTTTTGGCTACAACAGTTCAAAATCAAACCATACGTCACGCGTTTCACAAAGAAATTATAAAATAAAGGCCATACGTTAATTATTTGTGAAATTATACCGCGAAAAGCCGGTTTCCCGCTTACACAAGCGGCTAAAGGTCCTGCTGATTGGTCAGTGAGACAAGTGGGCGGGGATTAACCTAATGAGTCAAGATAGTACTCCGAACAGTACTTCCGTGTATGTTCAGTTCTTTTTTTTTACTTAATACTTGTCTCGTTTATCCGCCGTTTGCCAAATCTTCACCTCCTCCCCGACCCATTTTTGTCAACATTCTGTCAGTTAAAGAACAGAAGAGGAATTAAATCGATATACGAGTTATTTCACAGCGAAAATCCACAGAGGGGACACTATTAACGCAACCATCTCTTTGATGGTGTTCTGCAAAGCCGTGATATAATCTTGTTTACTCGGCAAACGTTTAAAATTATAGAATCACAATACCAAAATAATGTATACATATCAGTTAATCTAATCGTTAATTTAATTTATGAATTGGTTAGCAGTAGCATTTTTTGCAACAAGTCTTATTTGTGGAATTTGTCCACAGGGTGGCGCACAGACAACCAAGACAGCTGAAGTCTGAACCATTCCTTGGTCAAACATGTGGCGGCAGCAGATTCTAAAGAATAGCAGAAATTGAAGCGTCATCTTTCTGTACCTGCTGAAATGGAGAAGCCCCTTTCAGCGAAATGTGGAATGCTTAACCGATAAAAGCTTTTAAAAATAATTATATCAATCATGCAGTATTGTTTATAGACATTGCTTTAACCGTGTTGCCTGCCTGCCACCTGTTACCTTAAAATAAAAAGAACTTGTTTTGTGTTTGAGATCATTTTAAACTTAGTACTTAAACCTTAAAATGTGTTTGTACATTGAGATCATTGATAAGCAGCAGAGGGCAGCTATAGTGGTTGATGTGGCCATCCAAAATGATGGAAACAGGAGAACACGAGAAATCTATCTATCTATCTATCTATCTATCTATCTATCTATCTATCTATCTATCTATCTATCTATCTATCTATCTATCTATCTAT
>NW_015150479.1:1628243-1699965 GCF_000732505.1 Cyprinodon variegatus
ATCTATCTATCTATCTATCTATCCATCCATCCATCCATCCATCCATCCATCCATCCATCCATCCATCCATCCATCCATCCATCCACCCAAACTCACACAGTCTTACTTTGCATACTCCCATGTGCTCTCTTTATACAGAAACTCTGTCTTTCTAGTGGTGAAAAACCTAACCGATTATATGAGATAACAACAAATGCATCAGTGTTAGCTCAGAACCTTTGTGTAGAATATCTACTATAATTTTAATCAAACTATTGTGGCTTACAAAATTTGCCATTGTACACCAGCAGTGTTAAAGCTATCTGTAAACTTTACATTCATACTTTAAAGTGCTTTTATTTCAGTTTTTCTCCTCCTAGGAGCGTTAACTTGCAAATCTCGTTGCTGTAAATTCTATGAAAACAAGTGCAAAATTCCCTTATGCAAAAGTGATCACATCTACAGATTATTGTCAGTACAGTGGCTGAATTGTCATGATTCTGTTAGGCCTTTTCAACAAACATCTCAGCAGCCAATACAGCCACTGTTCTGCCGCCTTACTGTCGCCCAAACTATTGTCATGGAGACCTTGTAAGTTATAGCACAGGGTGTGTGAATATGTGTGTATGTATGTGTGTTTGAGCTCAGCGCTGGACACAATAGGCAGACTGACACAGAGTCTGATAGGGGTCATAACCCCTCGCAGTGGGAAGCTCAAACTGTGGCTCCTTGCTTCTCCTCTGTCTCCCAATCAAGTTCTCTGTGGGTGTATGTATTTGTGTATGTGTCTTACCTCTAATTATGATAGATGTTTTGCTGTTTTTTGTCATTCTGCTGGTCTTTTAACTTCGTTTTTGCATGTTTATCCTATATTATTCACCTCTGTGTCTAGACAGACACACATGCAACCAATCGCCAGTGCAGCAACATGATAGATAAATCAGCAGTCTTAAAGCTGTCACTACCACGGTCATTGCCATGCACAGATGCAGAAACATGGCTCAGATGTGCACAAACACATATACAAGTACAGTGACTATATTCTGAATCTTTACGCTGAAATTCATTCTGAGAGGATAAAACTGTTAGGTTGTTACTTTAAATTTCTGCAGGTAGCGATATTGCGCTGTTGTAGAAAATGGACAGTTTAAACTGTATGTCTACATTGGACATTTTATTCACACAAAATGCAAACAGCTTGCAAATGCAAATCATCATTCATAAGTTATATTTCAATACAAAGCGTTAGGCTTGGTTTCAAATGAACCTCCATGCATGTCCATATATGTATGAATTTGTAAATTTGACCCATCCATGGTGTCCTAGCGGTGTCGTCACAGTGTCTGTCACCACTCAGCCACTATGGCGCCCAACTTGGCCGAGACCCGACGGCGGCAGGGAGCACCTTGTCGCTATGGTAACATGTCTGGGATGCAACACCCCTTCAGTCCTAAAAAGGGAAAAAATCTCAATAAACGTGTATCTCATAGGGCAAGAAACATTTTTTGTTAAAAATAATAACTGAGTCCAGAGTGACCAAAAACAAAGAAGGTCACTGTGACATCAAATCTTATTGACCTACCCAGGCTTGAAACTGGTTTTCCTTAGGAATCCTGTGTATTAAGCACTAGAAATTCAACATACAGCCCTGAACAGCCCACTAATCTCTGCTAGCAAAATAATACATTTATACTGATAATAATGATTGCATTTCTTCTCTAAATATTAATATATTTTCACATGTTAAGGCACTCTCAATTATTGTTTGGTACAATTCATAGGGGTTTCATTAAATGCTTTTAACTCAAGGAATTTTTTTAATTTTACTGGCTGCTTTACTATGATGTATAAATTTTTGAGGTTTATCAATGACAGTTTTTCTGTTTTTTCAGACCCAAAAAGGTCCCAAGTACGGGCTGGGTTTAGGCAAGATAATGGTAAAGAAGAGACAGTATGCTAAAGATATATGACAAGGAGCAAACCAGTTTAGGGTATGGGTAAGGCAACAGGTCATCTGACAGACACTGCAAGCACATGAGAAACACAAGTACTGAGAAGAGTTTTTAATGGAATGATGAAAAGTCATTGTATTAACTTAATGTGGAAAAGCTAAGGTGAAAATTGATCCGGGGCAAAGAGAGAGAAGAGCTACAAATTACACTGACATCATATAAATACTACAGATACCCAGAGGAAATGTTTTGTAATTGTCCTTTTACTCATACTTGTTTTCTGCTAGCACATTTATAAACAGGCCCCCATGTTTCCCAAAGTCCTAAACTTGAGGTAGGAACTCTTCTCTAACCAACCCGCCTTTGTCAGATTGAGAACTATGACCTCGGATTTGGAGGGGCTGATTCTCTCCTTCACACTTGGCTGTGAACCGCCTGGGTACATGCTAGAGGCCGTGGCAGGGGGAAGCCAGCAAAACAACATCATCTGCAAGACAAAATCCACTGGTCCCCAAACCAAACCCCCCTCTGGCCCTAGGCTGTGCCTATAAATACTGTCCTTAAAGGTTATGAACTGGGCCAGTTACAGAGGGAAGCCCTGTCGGAATCAAACATGCAGCTTGAACAGGCTGGATCTAATGCCAGCAAGGAGGAACAAAGTCTTTCTCTACTTGAGCAGAGACTGAATGGCCTCTAGTAAAGTGTCCTTGACTAAGTAGTCCTGGAGTGGCTCCCACAAGGCACCACAAAGGACATGATCAAAGGCCTTCTCCGGGTCCACAAAACATACAAGGACTGGTTGGGCAAAATCCCTGGCACCCTCAAGCCCCAAGTAGAGCTGGAAGAACTCCTCCTAAAACCAAGGTTCGACAATCAGCCCACTTCTCCTCTCAGCACCCTGGCATAGACCTTTTGGGGGAGGCTGAGAAGTTCGAACCTCGTATAGTTGGAGCACACCCTCCTGTCCACCTTCTTATGCAGGAGAACCAACACCACACTCTGCCAGTCCAGGGGCAATTTTCCTGTCCTCGACAGGATGTTGAAGAGGCATGTAAGACTTTGGGGACCTCAGCTTGAGTGATGAACAAATCTGACCCAAAGCACTCCATCTGTTCTTTCATCATTGAGGGCATGTCAGATGAACTGAGGAGATTTCAATTCAATTCAGTTTATTCATATAATGCCAGTTCACAACACGTCATTTCAAGGCACTTTACAGAGACAACTCAACCAGATCATTCAGTCAAATTGATTCAAAGTCCTCACGCAAATCCCTCACACCAAGCATGACTATAGCGAGAGTGGAGAGGAAAAACTCCCTTTTAACAGGAAGAATCCTCCAGCAGAACCATGCTCAGTGTGAGCGGCCATCTGCTGAAGCCGGCGGGGGTTCAGGGAGACAGATGCAGACATATAGAAAGAAGCAGAGATACAAAAGCTAAATGTCAACCAGCTCCACATGTGGCTCTGTCCAGGAAAGACACAGCCAGGCAGACAAACTCCGAGCCAGCTCCCATGTCAGAGGAGGGAAGAGAGCACATACAGTTAGTCACAGTCAGAGAAACAGGTCTGCACTGAAAAACAGGCCAAGCTCCAACATCTATAAACAAACGTGTTGATGGCAGCAAAACAGCTGATATTTCTCTCCAGGATGATGTCACAGCCAAACAGGAATAGACCAGATGAAGCTACTATGTGAAAACCAGAGACAACATAATGTTAGTGATTGAACTAACAAATTCTGCAGAATAGGAGAAAAGAGATAGAATGAAGCAGATTGTTGAAAAGGGGTCCCTATGTCCTCCAGCTGTTTAAACCTATAGCAGCATAACTCAAGAGATAGATCTGGATAACCTTAGCCACTCTAACTATAAGCTTTATCCAAAAGAAAAGTTTTAAGCCTACACTTAAAAGTAGACAGGCACTATAACTTCTGTTTTGTCTGCACTCAACAGCAGAAAGTTAAGAGTCATCCAGATTTTTATGTCTTAAAGACATGCTTGTCGTCTATGTAATGGGTTAGCTTCATCTGGATTTACAGACAAATATAGCTGAGAATCATCAGCATAACAGTGGAAATAAATCTCAAGCCGTCTAATCATTCTACCGATTGGGAGCATATATATAGTAAAGAGAACTGGTCCTAGTACTGATCCCTTTGGCTCCACGGGTAACCCTGGAGCATGAGAATGATTTATCATTAACATGAACCAACTGAAATCAGTCAGATAGATACAACAGTGTTAGCAAAGCACTCCTTCCCCCTCCAGAAGAGGCAGATGGTTTACCAGAATCAGTTTCAGGCCAACCAATAGTGTTACTCCATGGGTACTACAAGCTTCTCCAAGCCCCAAGTTTTTGTCCTGCAGCTACCTGGGCAGCAGCCCACTTGGCCTCATGATACCTGCCTGTTGCCTCAGGAGTCCCACATTCCAGCCAGGTTTGATAGAACACCTTCTTCAGCTTGACAGCATCCCTTACTGCCGGTGTTCACCACAGGGTTTGGGGATGCTGTCATGAAAGGGACCGCAGACCTAAGAGACAAAGCTATGGGCGACCGCATCAACAATGGAGGAAGAGAACATGGTTCATTCAGACTCCATCTCACCAGCCTCCCCCAAATCTGGAAGAAGCTCTCCTAGAGATGGAAGTTGTGCACGTTCCTGAATGAGGGCTCAACCAGACTTTGCCACTGCTCACTTTGGCCTGCCTAGTCAGTCTGGCTTCCTCCTACTCCAGTGTATTCAGGTCAGCACCAGGTGGTGATTGGTGGACAGCTCTGCCCATCTCTTCACCTGAGCGTCCAGGACAAGCAGCCAAGAGTCATAAAATATGACTACAAAGCTGATCATTGACCTCTATCCTAGGGATACTGGTGCCATGTTCATAGATGGACATCCTTATCCTTGAACGTTATGGTTATTAAGGATAATCCAATGACTTTCACAGAAGTTAGAAAACGAAACACCACTTGGGTTCAAAGTTTGGGTCTGTTTCTTCTGATCGTGCAGTTCCAGGTGTTAGTATTTTTTTCTCACGTGTTTATTGAAGTCAACCAGCAGAATAATGGAATTCTCAGGAGGGATGCTATACAATACCATGCCTAGGGATGCTGAGGCGGCCTGGTACTCCATACTGCCGTTTGGTCCATAGTCTGAAACAACAGACAGAGACCTCCTCCCTATCGAAAGGTGAAGGGATGCAACCCAGCCCTCTGTCTCTCCCCACGGCCCAGTCCAAAATACAAGACAGTTGCCAAGGTCTCCGTCTCTTACTGTTGTCCATTCCTCTTTGCATCAGTCCCTCATGGTTCCCTTTGCAGGTGGTAGGTCCACTGCGGAATGGCCTTACATCACTCCCTTTGGCTTGACCCAGCTGAGTCCTACTGGAAAGAACCTGACCCAGTGGCACGGCTCTAGCCCCGGATGATTCTCATCAAGACCCAGATCTTTTTCTCACTTGAGAAATAAGAAATCAATCAATATTAAAAGATAAGAATCTTTTTTTTTTTATTTCCCAGCTCTGGTGAATTCAACACAGGCACAATGTTATGAGCAATCAAAGAGGAGTTTGTGTGAAAGCGGGCACTCATCCATGTTTTACTGGCTGTCAGCTCAGGTACTATTTAGAGTTGCCACAAAAAAAGGTTGACATTTTAAACAAAGAAGGAAGATAATTCTGGTTGGCAGTGGGCAGAAAAAGCCACCATAGAACAGGTAAAAGAGGAAGTGATTTCAATCCTTTTATTATGCCAATTTATTAAAATATGTCACTATCAAGCAATTCATTCATGACGGCAAAATTATATCAAGCTTAATATAATTTTTGATTAGTGAAATAGATTAAACCACAATCTAGGATTTTTCTGATTGCAGTGAGAAGTCACGTTTTGTTTAAACCTCACACATACTTTTCAGTAGGTGTGTGGTAGTGTTAAAAGTTGAGAGATTCTGCTCTACTATCTGTCTTTGCGCACTTAGCTTGGTTTCTGCACTCATGCTCCACTCAGCAGCTCATTGCTCTCTCTTCATCCGCTGTGCCTTCTGCTGTCTCTTCACGTGCTACTTAATAAAATATATGTGGCTGAAAACCAGAATCTGCATCTTCCACCCCCTGAGAGTTGGTTTAAAACTTTATTAATTTCTACCAAAGGAATCCCTATATTATATTTAAATTCATCATCATCATCATCATCATCATCATCATCATCATCTATTTATTTATATATAAAGACCTAGATGAAATGGCACATAGTCCTTCTTGGACTATTTCTCTGTCTTGTATTTCCTCTTTTTCTATCCATTAAATTAGGATATAGGTTTCGTGTATTGGAATGTCATGGCATTACAAGGCAGTTTTTTGAATGATTAAAATGTGAGGTTATTCGGAGAAACAGATTTAATATGAAACTTTAGTTTTGATAATAAGGGGTTAAAATACCTAATCTTTTCTATTTCTTTCTTCAAAGAAAGGCCTCTGTAGGTGTACCAGACTTGGTATAAGTAAAATGAGATACATCTATATCAGTTGTCCCTGAATATTTATTTTGTTATTTATTCTTCTTCTCAAATAAGGACAAGCTAGAGGCTCAAAATAAAATAAAAATAAAAGTGCAATGTAACTGTTATAGGTTGGATATAACTGTCTATACTTTAAGATGCATGCAGGGTTTAAGTGTCAGAAAAAAATGGATCCAGTGTTCGAGGCAGACGGACAGATTTCTCAAAACGTTTATTAAAAATGGAACCGCAGTGAACAGTGTCAGCATCAAAGGCGGAACTGCAGGAGGAGAAAACAGGTTGGTGACCACGTCTATCTGGTGGAGGATGATAATGAACTCTAGAGTCACTAACCTGGTCTTATACAAGCCCAGAGGATGAGGTTGGTTACAGCCGGTCATGGCGGGCGCTGCCCAGAGAGTCCCAGACACTGATGTCCTGGAGGTTCAAAGGTTTTTCGAAATCTGTTAATCTGATAATCACATTTTAAATCAAATTATGCCTCTAGAGATTTATATACAGCTGCCTGTACATATTGCAGCATTTGGCTTCAAACAAGATGCCAGTCATTTTTCCCAGTTAAATTCCCCAAGATTCCCCTACTAGGGTGAGGACTGTGTTGTTGGTGTGGCCCAATGTTCCAAGATCCGGTAATAGCCCCTGGCATGAGCACCAGGTGCTTGCAGAAGAACCTCAAGCCCAGGCCTGGTTCCTGTGGGGTCCCTGTCGTACCGGTGGAAGTCATATGCCTCGATTTATTTGTCTTCATACGGAAAGCTCTTTGTCTGACCCGTCACCCTGAGTGAATCTTACGATGGGCATTTAAGCCCAGCACATTAAGTTGGTGGTTCAAGCAAGGGGGTGACAATGAGGAAAATAACTATAAAATAATCATGAGAAAACACAAAGATCTGCATAGAAATTAATTAAAGCAAAATCAACAATATATTTAAATGCAAAATAAAACCAAAATGACAAAAAACACAATTAAAAGTTACTAGTTACTCTGATCAACTTTATAGTCAAATAAAAGATAAATATAATTCTTTGTGAAAAGTTCTTTATGAGATTATATTATTACAATACAAGATGAATTTTGTTATAAAGCTTCCTAAACATTTTATGCAGAAGTGTCAGAAAGCATGAAAGGTGCTGTATCTAATTAATTTAATCATAATATTATACTTTCAGAACTATCACGATTGGGTTGAAACACTCACCTCTTGCAGAACTTCTGCCGGAAAACATATCAACCACTCATTTGACTTCTTTTGTGGTGCTTTTGTTTAGTCATCACTCATGTATCTACCCTTTCTCTCTGCAGGCAAAGAGAAACAACAGCAGGGGAGAATTCCCATGTTGCTGGAGGTGATGGCATAGAGCAGCCAAGACAACACACCAATCCTGAGAGAGACAAAGACCGATCCTACTAGCTGCCTTACAGAACATCAGTCAAACTGAGCTTTGTTTGCCCTGCATTCCTCCATGCTATCCTCCTGTTTTCACTCCATAATTAAACAAAATTAATTACTTTTATATCGCTGGACATCTCTTGTTTGTTGATGAAGTTAAGTTTTCATGTAACTTCCTCATTCATTATTTGATGGCAGCATCATCAATAATCATTAAAGGTCTTCTTTCTATTACATTATAAATTAAATTAAATAAAAGTGTTATAAATCACAATAATTTCATTTAATATACACACCATTGTCTACATAATCTGTTTGTTCTTTTTATATACATTTAAATTTGGCAATAGGAGACACTTCAGAAGACAAGACCACAATGACTGGTAAATAGGCAGAAACATTATTCATACAAAGCAATGTGGATTCTATTTGTTTTTGTATTTTTTTTCTGTAGTCGTTCTAATGAAATGGTTCCAACCAGGTCTATGCTATCTAGACATGTAATATGTTGTATTCCATTTGTTTAATCTATTCCGTAAATTGCCATGCTTTTTTTGATGAGATCATTAAATTGACTTTCTCAGATTTGAGCAATTTCCAGCTTTTTAATTTTGAGCCAACTCTTTCTATAGTCATGTTCACCATCCAACCAAAAGCCAGTCTCCTAGAAGATTGAAATGTGCTTTTTCTTCGAGATGGTTTTACTTTAATAAAACCTTTATTTATTTGGAATGTTATTTTTACACCAAAACTCTACATTTTCTGAAGATCAGCATTTACTACCAAGGTTGAAGTCTTCTTTAGTTTGCAAACAGTATACTGTGTCAGTGACCACTGTCTTATGTATGCATGTCCAGTGTTTTTTATAACAAAATTAGCCAAAGCTAAGTCAAGAACTCAGTACATCAAGGCATCTAGACTTGGTTAGGATCAGTTATTCTAATACTCAGTTTAAACCGATTATTAGAAAAGGGAAGAATCAGGTAACTTCATGCATACTGTGCTTCAAGCATCTATTCAGAATTCCTCCCACAACTATTTCACCGCTTTGCAGAGAGCAGTATGAGAAAGAGAAAATGACCAGTGAGCAGTTCCAGGGACAAAAAGGAAAATAAATAGGAGAAAAGTAAGACTAGATAATGTATTACAAAGAAAACAGTCGCTCAAATAACTATATGAAACTATTTTTTGTATGTGGTGTGTATATTTTCTTGACACAGTTGTGACACTTTACCATTTTAGCATTATACCCTTGCCAAGTAGAGTTACAAACTGTCCTTCTTTTTATGACCTCTAGAGTAACAATTTTTTGATGGCTACTATTCTAGCAGGTTAATGCCCAAAGGGCAATATTGCCTTAGCGGCGACAGCGGCATGGATGTAGGAGTTTTCCCTAAAATCAGAGGGTTGACGGTTCAAGCTCTGGCTTTCTGCGTCGTTGTGTCCTTGGGCAAGACACTTCAACCGCATCGTCTACTGATGGTGGTCAGAGGGACCGGGGGCATCACTGTATGGCAGCCTCGCTTCTCGCAGTGAGCCTCGGGGCAGCTGTGGCTACAATGTATTTTACCATTGTGAGTCTGTGTGTGTGATTTGGTGAATAACTGAATGTAGTGGAAAGAGCTTTGGTCAAGTCTCCTGACTTTTATAAGTACAGGCCATTTATCATCTGTCAGGGTTGGTTGTGGTTTAGAGCAGCTGTCTCCAACCTTCTTTGCACCACGGACCGCTATATGTCAGACAATATTTTCAGTTTTTTACTTGATCGTATACCGCAAATTTTTTATATTTTTCAAAATAAAACATCACTCAGACTCTGATCGTCCATAAATTATTCTGTGCTGCCCGGTACCAAATGACCGACGGACCGGTACCGGTTTGCGGCCCGGTGGTTGGGGACCGCTGGTTTAGAGGACCCAAATGCAGAGGCAGAGGCTGAGGTGATTTCTTTTGGATTTAATCAAAGGAAACAGTTTAACAAAGGCAGGAATCCAAAAAACCAACTACGGTAATAATGTAAAACAAACCAGAACTATGGAGACATCTGGGGAAACCAAACACGAGGAGCCAGGGAGAGACGAGGTAGGCAGACAACAGCATGGGGGGACAGCAATGACAAGGAACCAACACACACACACAAGGGCAACAGAGGACAACAGAAAAAAAATGAGAACATAAATCTAGAAATAACAAGAAAACAGGAATTAAACTAATAAAACTAGGAAACATGGAGCAAAGTAAAGCACAACAGAAACAAGACCATGACATCATCTATGTAAAAAAAAATATAATATAATATGTCAAATTTTTGTCTTAAACAATTTTACTGTACTCCATTGGCCTCCAATAAAGCCCCTTAGGGGTGGTCGGGCAAAGATTAGGAGCAAATAAATTGACATTATGGAATGTTATCATGTCTATATGGTCCTATATCCTTAAAGAATGTTTCAGATACGCCTTTGAATCAACTCTGCAGAGAATTATTACTTTTCTGAAGCTAAAATTCCAATTAATAATATATTAGTTATGTGTTTAATATACCAAAGTAAGTTCTGTATGTATACAAGGTTATGCGAAGGAGTTTGGGCATGAAGAAAAACTAAAAACCTTTCCAGTGTTACACTAGTTTTGACAGCCATGAAGGTGTAAGTTTTAGTGTGTGTGGATATGTGGTCTTGTTTTACTTACAATATGGGGGCAGGTTTTTGTTAGTATCCTACATTTTGGGCACTTACCGGTACATATGGGGGAATTAAACTGGTCACTGTAAATTGTTCTTCTTTGAGTTGGAGTTAGGTTTAGGACTAAGATGTGGATTCAGTTTAGGTTAGGGCTGGGTGAGGGTAAGGGTCTGGGTAAGGCCATCCAAAATGAATGTGAGTCAATGAAATGTCCCCATAAATCATGAAAACAAAGAGGTGTATGTGTGAGTGTGTGTATGAAGCAATTCATCCTGTTAACTGTTGAGGAATTTTAGAAGACTTAGATGGGAATGTCAGCACAAGATCAGCTCCCCTGCTGGTAGGCACCAGCTGGGGGTCGGACTCCTTGGAGACCCCACTGTGTCTAAATAAGGGTGTTTGACTAGGTTCTAAAAGGAGTGTGTGTGCATTTCGACTAATATGCATACATCATAACCACGTGTATGTCTATGTACTTGCAGAAGTTAGGAGCAATTTTCTTGTTGCCTTTTTGTTTGAGGATGGGGAAGGGAGGTTATTGGGATGACATACTCAGCTGTGTTGAATTGTGGGAGAAAGAGAAATTGACACGACGGGAGCTGGTGTCTGACATGACCTCTCTCAGCAGGCATGCTGTGAGGAACTGGGAGCTGTAAGCTGGAGGCTGAAAGTGTGTGTTTAAAATATGATAAATAATGAGCATCAAAAACAGCAGCAGAAGAAAACTTTTCGTTCACTAGTCTTTTTCTTTTCTGGTATTTACTATTATATCTGTATTGACATCGCTGTTGATGTTTCCAGCAGTGCAATTCAATCCATTTCTCATCTTCCTACATGTGCTTTGGGTATCCTCTCACTAGTATCACATACCTCTCCTTGAACTTCTGACTTTCTCCTTTGCAAGTTCTCTCCTGAAGGTATACTTAGGTTTGTAAAGTGATCTACAAGGTGCAATACCATTTTACCACTACACAGTTTTCATGGACCATCTCTACTTGCATCCTTCCTCTTATCTTTTGTGTCCCCCTCTCTACCTCTATAGCTCAGCACACACACAGGAACACACACTCGTACGGGCCCTCTCTATTCATAGTCTCTCGTCTTTGGGTCCAGAGCTTTGCCATCAGCCTGATAAGTGCCAACAAAGCCCCCACTGTCTAGGGTGACCCTCTATTCTTCTCCCATCTCCTCTCTCTTATTCTACCTCCATCTCAGAGTAGTCAAGCAGAAAAGAAAGGGAAGGGAAAGTTATCTTTTACACATGCTCAGTTATTTCAGGTTTTCTTTTTTTCTTATTTTAAGTTTCTAATATCCAGAAACAGTCTCTTTTTACATTGCAACTGTATTATAACTGTGTTATAACTTTCAGAATTATATGTCATTTAAATTTTTATTGAAAATAAAGAGTCTGGTCTAAAGATATATGCACTTTTTGGTGAAAAAGGTATGAAAAGTACTCACAATTTGTATTTAAAAGTACAGACACCTGTTAAAAAAGATTCAGGGAAAGTAAATGTATTAACTAAACTTCTGTAGTTAAGTAAAAGTTTAAATGTTCAGATCATACATTTAATTTATCTAAAATAGTCAAATTAGTTTTTTGCTTAAATTATACAGAAATACATTTCTTCTCTTAAAAAAAAACTTCTGTGCACAGAAATAATGTTAATTTCCCCCTCTTGCTCACATTGTTGGTGAAAAGAACATAAAAAATGCTCATTTGTTCTTTTTCTACATTTAAATTTCAGACAGGATAATATAGGTTAAACTGAACATAAGTCCTGCAAAGGCGTTAACAAGAGCTCATGTGCTTTCTTTAAAATTGAAATAGAACTTGAAAAATGGTCAACTGAAGTAAAATTAACATCTAATAAAGTGGAAATAGATGAAGAATTTCTTCTCTCTCAAAAATTGATCTATCATCTGCAATTTTTTCCAGCTTCTTGTATTCATCCATCTTGCTATCAGTGTTTTTCTATTAACAAACCTGGCTCCAACTGGGCCAACTTACATGACCGCTCTGCTTGCAGACAATCTATTGATGAACAGAGTGACCAAATCTTCTTATAAGAAATTGCTAATTTTTCTAATAGAAATGAGCCTTTTCATTTGGTACTGTGTAGTCATAACATTAGTGATTATGACCAGTGGAGGTCTCTAATAAAAAGGGGTAAAATGTATTCTTTTAGAATTACGGAAGACCAACTTTGACGCTGCTTTAAGACGATCTGCAAACTTTTTACAGCATAGGGTGTGAGACTGGTTGCAGTAGTTAAGGTGGGAGCTGACCCTAGCCTGCACCAGAAGTAGTGTTAATCACAAAGAAAAAAAAATCCTCAGTTTCAGATATCCTATATTGGAAGAACAAACTGCATTGACCCTGAGTAGAGGTTCACCACAATGAGGCAGCAAGATATTGCCAAAAATGGCTCATCAAATGCATGTTGTCTCTAAGGTAAAATGTAGGCACCCCATGGCGGAAACTAATTTCAAAAGCTATGATTCTGGATCTTGTTATGGTACGAAGAGGATTATCAAGAAAACAAAAACAAGTATCAAAAACAAGGCAACATTATGGAGTCTGTTAAGAACTACCTTAAATGTATGACAAAAATCCAGGCTCTACTACTTTCATTAGCTGTTTAACTCCCCACCCTCCTTCTCCAGGTATAAACAGAATAACTATAATGGTGCTTATTTTCCACTACACTGGTCCCACTTATAACCAAAAGACTTTATCACCATTATCAGAGTGCCTGTTGATAGGTCTATGTGCGACTGGCATATCCTCTTCCTTGTGCTTTTATCAGGCCTGATCAGTTTATCTGGGGGCTCTCCTCATTTGGAGGTCATGTTTTCATCCACCCCTAATTGGTATACTAACCTTTGAGACACATCCTGTAACATTGAAATCATAGATGCCATTCTTTGTTCTTTATCAGGGAGACAAATGATCAAATAAATTAATACAAATATAGAAACATCTACTGTTATCTGAAGTCTAAAATCAAAGTTTCTACTTCTAACATAACATGGCGGATATTAAAAAAGAAGCTTAAACATTTCTAATTAAACTATAATAATTTCACCCCAAACATTTTGTCTCATCTGACCAAAGGGCATGGTTCCAGTTAAGTCCTAGTAGAGTTGAATTCAGGTGTTCCACTTATATTCCTACAAGTAGAGTATACAATTCTGCACAAAGGGATGCAGACTACTTAAACATTTGATAAAGAATGCGTGTATAAACTATGTTATTATTTGCTGTCCAATCAAAAAACAATGGTTGTTTGCCTGTGATGGAGGAATCTTCAGTTGTGGCTCTAAATCTGTGGTCTAATGTTGCACTGGCTTCTAGGACTGCTGCTATAAACCAGCAGCCAAAACATCATATATAAATTGAGAAATCATAGCAGTAACTGTGGAATCTGCTAATAAATGAATGCCCTAATAAATGTAAAGTTACCACATTTGTGATTTTGAACTATAAACTTGAGAGAAAATTTGAATGATCTTGCAAAATCATCTGCAAGGAACTGAAGGAACTCATAAAAGGGAGATAATTTTGCCAAAAGGAGCAGGAAAGAATGCACAGATTCCAATTGGTGCTTCCCTTGAAAACATGTTAAAAGATTAAAAGGTGAGTTGACTTCTTTAGGTTTAGTTATTAGTCTTGTAAATTTAAACTGTGTCTAAATTCTCCGTTTATTTCTACTAAGGTTTGTATCTGTAGGGGATTAAATTGATGTGGTATGCTCATTTGGTACACACTAATTGAGTTGCTGATTGTTGTAGGTCATAAATGATTTAGTAGTGAACTGTGATCATACATTGTGTACACATCGAAATTCAAATAGTGCCTAAGATGATTTATTCTACATTAACTTGTGTGTCACGAAATAGTCCTAAAATCACACTGTGTAGGAACAGCATAAGATTAGTGAATATTAGTGAGGTACCATGATATGTGCTGCAAATCAAGTTAAGAAACTTCCTCTTTGCTGCCAATCAACATGTTTACTGTGTTGCAACAAAGTTGATACAATCGGGAAAAATAACATCTTTATTATGAAATTACCATCCACCCCATACCCCAGACGGCCTCGACAGATGGCCACTCACACTGAGCCTGGTTCTGCTGGAGGTTTCTTCCCGTTAAAGGGAATTTTTCCTCTCCACTGTCGCTACAAGCATGCTTAGTGTGAGGGATTGCATTTGAGTCAATGAGTCGATGCAATCAAGTAGTTTTCCTTTGACGGAACACTTTGAATCAATTTGACTGTATGATCTAGTGAATTGGCGCTATATAAATAAAATGAATTGAATTGAAATGAAACAATCTTCTGCCTGTCCTCCCATTCATCAGCTTCTGGGACTCTCTGGGCGGCGCCCATGTGGCAGCCGACCAGCTGGAGCCAACCTCACCGTCTGGACTCGGACTGAGCTATAAAACCAATTAGTGACTCACACGTTCGTTGTTACCCACCTCCACAAAGACATGGTCACTAACCTGTTGTCTTCTCCTGCTGAGGTTCCTTCCATAGACACAGTTCTTTTCCCCTGCAGTTCTGTTTTTGATTTGAGAAATCTAACTGTTTTTCTGCCTCGAATACTGGGTCCTATTGTTCTGAGCCTGACACATTTGCCAGTATTTGTTAGTTAAATTTCTAATGTTATGCTGTCTCTGCTTTTTCTCATCATAGTAGCTTCATTTGTTCTGTACCTGTTTGGCTAGCTCACAAACCCGGAGAGAAATATCAGCTGTGCTACTGCCATCAACACCTTTGTCTATAGATGTTGGTACTTGGCCTGTTTTTTTTCAATTTAGTACTGTTGCTCTTACTTTGACTAACTATTTGCTCTGACAAGGGAGCTGGCTCGGAGCTTGTCTTTCCTTGATGGGGTTGCCTGTGGAGCTGGTTGATAGTTACCTTTTGTATCTCTGCTTTGTTCTGTATGTCTGCTTCTCTTTCCTTGAACCCTAGCTGGCCTCAGCAGATTGCCGCTGACACTGAGCCTGGTTCTGCTGGAGGTGTCTGCCTTTGAAAATAGAGTTTTCCTCTCCACTGTCACTACAAGTATAATTGGGATTGTTCAGAGTCAATAAGTTGATGCAATCACCTGGTTTTCCTTAGATAAAAAACTTTTAACCAATCTGACTGTATAATCTGTTGTATTTGTATTTGTACAGTGCCTTTAGGTGCTACACAAACTTATTTGAAAATGATTTGAATGAAATTGCATCCATTCCCATTTATCTGGAAATGGAGAACAGAAATAAAACAAACAGCAAAACATCTAAAGTAATGAGAGTGATCTATCAACTGGCTTGGTTTCAAAGTAATCATATCTTAATATGGGGGGACATCAATCAGACGCTTGTTGCAGTATCAAACCCACGTTAAAGTTGAAGACCAAGAAAAAGAAAGAAAACAAGAAGACCATAGTTAAAGGATCAGATTATCTTATGTCCCAGTAAATATACCATTGTTCAAATATATAAAGAGACATCATAGTATTTAGAATTTTTTTGCAATACAGCTCCAAATTTCTCATGATTTTATATAATTAAATGCTTTGTTTTTTACTGTAGCATTTTAATTTGTAAAGGTGCTCCTTTAATTAAAAATGGTTTTAGACAAATATATCCTTTCATTCTTTGTGAAATGCTTTAGGAGACTTTCTCCTGCACATGGAAAAGTAATTTGCAATTAAAGAAAAATTTTAATCTTATACTTTTTACTTTTGCTTGTGTGACATTGTACAATGGTAACTTATCCTGTATTCCATTTAGATAACTGAACTTTTACTAAAGTTATATGCCTTTTCAAATGGATGAGCCAGTAGCCCACTGGCTGCATGCAAAGTTTCTCTGAAATCCTGCTGGCATATTATTTATAGTCTTTTATGGTTTGTTACTACTCAATTTGTTAATTAAAAAAAACAACATAAAAAAACAATGAGTACATTACTGTGAATTTTCCAGTCCAGAATTGTGGATTTTTGTTTTGGCAACTGCTAATATTCCACCTTCAGCTATTGCCAACAGTATGGAAGGCATATTGGTGATTTAATCAGCTTCACTGTTGCTAAGCTAGAGTCAGACCAACCAAATGCATTGGTGTCATTAAATGCTGATTTTAATCAGCAGTTATTGTTTTACAACACTGCGCAACTGTGTTAGGTCTGCAACACTTCCAAGATGGTAAAATCCTTGATCATAGGCATCATAGGCAATCACCATTAAAGAAAACTGTAAGAACATGGTCACAAGACACTTAGAGAGACATCAATGCAATGACTGAGTATGGGACTGACTATATAAGCTTCTGTGTAGATAGCATCATACCCACCAGAACAGTGAAATGCTTCCTCAGTAATAATCCTGGATCACCAGTGGCCCAAAGGTACTGCTACACAAAAAGGAGCCTTCAGGAGAGGACAAATTGAATAATTGAGGAGTATAAAGAAGCCGCTTAAGGTAAAGATAAAAGAAAAAGCTAGGAAAACAGGAAAAAAACTGGAAAGCAATATCACTCAGAATGAAATCCGAGAGGTGTGCTACCAGTGTCTTGTGTGCCTGCTCTTATCAAATCACCTTACCTTTTTTTTGGATCTATCATGGGTAAGTCATTTAGAATTTAACTTATTTTGTAGTCATTTTTTAAATTTAATCAATTAGTATGTGTTATGGTTACCATCCATCCATCCATCCATCCATCCATCCATCCATCCATCCATCCATCCATCCATCCATCCATCCATCCATCCATNCCATCCATCCATCCATCCATCCATCCATCCATCCATCCATCCATCCATCCATCCATCCATCCATCCATCCATCCATTCTCTGTTACGCTTTATCCTTGCTGGGGTCGCGAGGGGTGCTGGTGCCTGTCTCCAGCTGTCTACAGGCGAGAGGCGGGGTACACCCTAGACAGGTTGCCCCAATGAACAATACGAAATTAATTTTTTATCACATAAGAGTCCATAAAATCTGATCCTCACTCAGCACATGTATTCCTTTATTTGTAAACTTGATCAAACTTTACTTTTCATCATCTGACTTCCTGTTTAAACAAACTGCTCTGCTCTAGATTGATTTGAAGTTGGAACAGTAAGTGATTTCTGTCTCAGATGGTTAATTCCACAAGATTTTTTAGGTTGAGATTCCATTTAGGGCTTTTCAATAATTGTTGGGATCTGGAGTTTTGCCCACCCTCCTCCAGCAGATGGCGCCCTGGATCTCCCGGAGCTGAAGCCACCGCCACACCTGCGGCTGATCAGCTCATCAGGAGGAGCAGCATTTAAGCAGCGTCAGAACCTCTCTTCAGTGCCAGAGTGTTGCGTAGTTATGGTTAGCAAACCTGAGCCAACCAGCCTGCCTGATTCTCTGTCCCCCAGAAAATCTGATCTGACTCTAATCAGTTTTCTGTCTTCTCCTTTTTCTAGAAACATTCAGACCCAGACCCGGATCTCTGGAGGAGTCCCTCTGAAACCAGCCTGCCTGCCTGCTCTCAGTATCAGACCTGAAGAACCTTCCACTGAACCTGCATCCAGAGGCTTCTAGGAAGAAGCTCTGTGCCCCTCGAGTCTGAAGTAGAGAACTGACGCTGCGAAGCCATCTGACCACAGATCAAACTCCAGACCAACTCGGTTCCCCCTCTCAACCAAGCCAGTCCGAAAACTCAGAACCAGGTACTGAATCTAACCTCTCCGTCAAACTCCAAGTCCCTGTCCATCTGGCTAACATAACTATCCGTCTCTGCAGATCTCCGTGTGTGACCAGTCCTCGGGCCTGTAGCCTCGTTCCAGTTACTTCTGTGATTACTGACTTTAACTCTGAACAAACCATCTTCTTGTACAGCATCCAAAATAAACTGTTAAAACTTTCCCTGTTTCCTGGTGGTGTTCTGCATGTGGGTTAGACACCTGAGCCCAGACATGACAATAATTCACTTGCCACACAAACTCACATTTAACTTATACTCCAAAATATGCATAATTCTGAATGAGAGAAAAAAAAATCTCACTTCTCTTTATTCTGTATTTATTTGAAACTTTAACATGCTACATTTGGGGAAAGGGGTGTTAGTATTCCACTGGCTACTTCTAGACGTTCTGATCAGTATTCTCTAACCCCCCGATGGGGCTTCCCACACCGACACTCACTAATCTAATCAACTTCTCTGCAGTCTCACATAAAGCCACCAATAGTCCAGCCGTGGCTCCCTAATCGACATGTTATTGCCCGCAATCTCATTTACAGCACTGAGGCAAATCTTTACGAAATACGATTGTGTCGGTTGCTAATCCAATCAGGTCTCCCTTGCTTTTCTTTTTGCTCCATGTTTCATCTTCAAAAACAAGGTGACAGTGTTTTAATTTTCATTCTTAGGTTACTCTCCATCAATTTAGCTCACACAGAGTGTGGAAGAGCTTATCCAGTGAGACATATGTAGGTGCTGGTTATTGTACAAGCTTTTCATTTGTATCCCATAGGAGAATGGAGCACAGGGATTGTGGTTTTAAAATTGCATAAAAACAAAACAAACACTTTTATCTGTTATTGTGTATTCACAGCTGCTGTATGTATTGGATCACAATGTAAAGGTTTATTCAAGCCTACTGATATAGCACTTATTATCTGACTTTGAAAATAGAGTAAGCTTGTCTGGTTGGTTTGCAATTAAGACATTTTGAAAAGCAAAAAAAACAACTAATCTTGCATCATAGCAATTTATTTTAAAATAGGAATTTTGAATGAGGCAAATAGCTCAATATTATAGGATAACTTTGGAGCAATAGCAAATGTATTGCATTGTGTTCTTACAGCATTGTGAGATCTTGCTAATTTCTTTCTCTTTAAACCATGTATGTCCAACATCTGTTATTGCAAAATACCTTTTTTTTTTTTTTTTTTTAAACTCAAACACAAGCTGTCCAATGGCTATAATACATCTGCTAAACAACTATGAATCATTTCTGTGGCTGGTTTTCAGTACAAACATTCAAAATACACAGTGGTTAGATAATAATAACAAAAATACATTTATTGGCCTTGTGTCACTTAACTATTAATGAGAGAATATGCACACAACCACACACACACACGCATGAGAATGCGCCATCACCCCGCTTGAAGGAGTTGTTAAAGTCAGGTGGCTAATGGACCGTTCTCATCAGACTGCTTCACTCTCTGGGAAGGAATGTGTGGGTGTGTTCTTGTGTGCATGCAGTATGTGTGTGTCCCATTTCCATCTCTCTAGGTCAGAGTTCTTGACACACACTAACACTCAGCAGGGTGACAAAATAATTAACTCAGACTGCGATTGACAGACAGTTCATCACACTGACACATGCACACACAACCAGAGGGTATTACTTTCCCATAATCAGCAGAAGTGACAAGAGGGAAGCCTAACATACTTGGGTGTTGTGTTTAAACTAAACATTATATGCATTTTATATATATATATATATATATATATATATATATATATATATATATATATATATATATACAGACAAAATTGGCCAATGCAAGTTTATGCTACTATATTACAAAGAATTTAGAAAGAACTTAGGCATCAGTATATAAACCCACTACCCATCCAAATGAAAAGAGTATTTCATAATTATTTGTAATCTCAGTTTAAAATAAGTTTAACTTTAATTTTATGACTCATCCAGGAAGATGGAAAAGATGAAAATATGCAAGAAATGTTGCTTAACATCAGTTGTGTGGAGAAAATTGGCACCCTACCCAGGGATGTAGTGATACTCTGCTGGGAGCCAGGTCTAGCTTTAATGTATTACATTGATGGCCATGAGAAAGAAATGCTGCTAGAAGTATTTTTTTTTTAAACTTCTCTTTCATTTTTTTTATCAGTATTATTAGTCTGATCATAGATTTTTGTTAAAAAAAAAAAAAAATCCTACACCTGGGTCACCACCATAATGCTGAACTCAATATCAGCTAATCCTTCAGTAATTGTTTTTTACTTTTTTACACATAAATATAAGCATAATTTTCAGCGGAATTTTGGATTTCGATAAATAAATAGTTTTACATAATAGGCTTATATAATAAAGAACAAATAAGATTTCATGCTTATGGTAGTATTTTGCAAAACAAACATGCAAAATAAAAAAAAAAAACACAATGTACGCAGCTGAAATTAACGATTAAAAGTTGTACAACTTACCTCTGGTGTTTTTGCCATTATGGAATAGAATCAATAGCTCAATAGATTCAATCGCCGAACATTTCAGCTGGTGGATCCCCTGCACCAAACGTTGTTTTTCATCCATATTAAAATATAACAAGAAGAAACAAAGCATAAGAAGAAGCAGAAGAACAGTGAGTGGGTGAGTTTGAGGTTCCTTACAAAAAGGACACTTTTTGTAAGGAACGAAGGAGATAGGAAGAGGATGCAGGATGCTTCCTATCAATAGTTAATATAGCTTTGGGACCTACGGTTGCCCACATACCTTTGTGTGACAGGACATATAGGCACAGCCCACCTCATAGATTCTAACAAAAAACGTTTCTTTATATGTCATTTGTATAAAACGTGCAAAAATACACAGCCTCATATTTTTTTTTTTACATTTTAAAAGCGTCATCAATGTGGGTTTGAATTGCATTATGATGTCCAGATGACTACAAGCTGTCTGGATTTAGCAAAGCAGTCCGGACTTCTTTTCCAATCCATGATAGTGTTCTTCCTGCTGACCCGGCTAAAGCTGAAGAGAAAACACCTAGAAAAAGGAGGTATGAGCTGCAATGTGAAAAGTTTGGATGATTCAATGTGGTTTAGTGCATTGCAATCAAGTATTCAAACTGTCCAAAAAAAGCTACTGTTTTCATTCTTCTACTTTCTGAGGGTAAAGCACTTTGTCAGGCTTGGATATTAAAGCTACGAAGAAGAAATGACAAACCACATTGTGAAAATGATTATAGACATGGCAAAACAAGGCTTGTTATAACAGAAAAAATGTGATAAGTAAATGGGGGAGTGAGAGGATCTTCTGAAAAAACATGAGAATATTTTGAAATGAAAATTGAATGATAGGCCTCTACTTGTTTTGTACTGTATCAACACAAACGACTCAAAAGTTTAAGCAGTCCTTCACACGTTGACCCCACATTATTATGCTGGTGGTGATAAGCTACATTGTAGCCACAGCAGCCCTGGGGTACACTGACAGAAGCGAGACTGACAAAAAATCAGGCCCTCTGACCCCCAAAAGCATCAAGTCCAGAGACACAGCACCAGAGACAGAAGAGTGGTTCAAACCCCAGCCTCCAGAGATACAAAATCACATTTTTCTGGTAGAACATCTTCCTCTCTCATTTACTTGTGATGTATGCACCTTGTTAAATTTGGTGCTCTCGTAAAATAATTGATGATCTCCTGTTTTCAAAAAAAAAAAAAGGATAAGCTTCTACATAGTATTTTAACAGCTCTGATTGACAACTATTTATGATGTTTATGTCCAAACAATGTATTGTTCATTTGAACTATAACCTTGTTCATTTTAATTTAGATAATTGCAAGAAAAAGACATTGCTTAAAATCTTATCCAATGGAAAAAAAATTCCAACTAAGAAAGGAGAGAAAAATGATAAAGTATCTTATTGTTGAAGGTACTGTAACACTGGCTGCTCTGTTTTATGTAGCATATTCACCTTTGAAGGGTGCACTTTAAAGTGTGGGTGTATGTGGGGTGGGAAGAAGGTGGAGGTAAAAGTGGGTCTGAGTGGGTGGATAGGTAGCAACCTGTGGATTGAAATGGTGTGCCTCCCCTCCTTCGTCCTCCATCCCCTTGATTCTGAGAGGCCGTTTTTCTCTACAGCCACAAAGGGAGAGGGTCGGATTGCGCCGGCACATTCATGAGCCCACTTTGTTTTCAAATGGTTTTGTTTAGTTGTGACACTGTAGACATCCAACACCTTCCAAGAATCTGAACTCCACAGTGGGGGGAGTACAGGGGGCAGGTGGGTGGTGTGCAGCCGCATGTTGAAAACAAAATAGAATAAAGGAAACTGTTGGACATGAAATTTCATTATTGCTCATATGGCCCCTCACACCTGTGTTCACAGTTTATGAAATAATGCATTTTTTTTTGCTCGTCTGTCCAGCTCCTGTGAGTCACCTTGTATGACATATAAACTTTACCTTCTTATACTGTTCAGAGACTTCAAAAACACTTACACTGTTTAGTTTTTTTTTATGCATAACTGCATTTCTGCTTTACAACTGAGCAGCTTAATAGCAGGATTGAAAACGTTGCCATGATTCAAAGATAAAAATACTTTTAGGTTAAATTAGCTATGACGTATATTGAGGCTCTTGACATTCTGTAGACATACCTAAATAAAAGTAAAAAAAATTGAGAAATTACTGCTGTTACTTCTAAAGTCTGATTTGATACAGAAAGATTCAGTTTTTTTCCTAATGTATTACATATTACAGTTCTCCAAAAAGGTATTTAATACTACAATTAAGGATACATCATGTCTTTTTTTCTTTTTAATACTTGTTTTAAACAGTTAATGACTCCCTTTTCCAAATTGTGGCTGGGACCAATAAGATTTTTCAGTCCCACAGTAAACAGTAAATTTTCCATCAGTACTTTTAATCAGGCATCTCAGAAGCAACAAATATCCATTAACTTTTAAATCTACCACATCTATCGATCTCACACTGCATCCGTCCCTCACTTGTAAACAAGACCCCAGGATACTTGAACTCCTACACTTGAGACAAGGACTCTGCACCAACCTGAAGAGGAGAACCCACTTTTCTCCAATGGAGAACGATGGCCTTACAGTAGATTTAGAGGTGCTGATCCTCTACCTGGCCGCATCACACGTGGCTGCAAACCGCCCCAGGGCACGTCGACGGTCCTGCTTTGACGAAGTCAACAGGACTGCAAACAGCAGAGAAGATATCCTGAGGTTCCCAAATCGGACACCCTCCGATCCCTGGCTGCGCCTAGAATTTCTTTCCATAAATGTGTTGAACAGAACCGGTGACAAAGCGTAGCCCTGATGGAGACCAACATGCACCTGGAACAGGTGTGACTTACTGCTGGCAATGCAAACCAAGCTCCTGCTGCGGTCATACACTGCCCTTAATAGTTGGCCCAGGACCCCATACTTCCAGAGCACCCCCCACAGGAGACATGGTCGAAAGCCTTCTCCAGATCCACAAAACACATGTGGATTGGTTGGGCGAACTCCCATAAACCCTCGACCACCCGATGAAGGGCGTAGAGCTGCTCTAGTGTGCCGCGATCAGGACCTTACCGGGAAGGCTGAGCAGTGTCATCCCTCTGTAATTGGAGCACACCCTCCAGTCCCCCTTTTTAAAGAGAGGGACCACCACCCCGGTCTGCCAAGTAGTGGCCCGATACCGATACCCGATACCTGGCTGTGCAGTATCGGCCGAAACCGATATCATAATAATGTAAATAATTGCCATCATGGCTTTGTCAAGCTGCTGCCTACCTTTGTGAAGCAGGAAAAAATCTAATACAAAGTGAATCCAGTAGAACTTTTTAATAAAAAGTTCTACTGGATAATAAAAATAAAAAGTTTTTATTGCCTACCAGGAGTGGGTGATAATAGTTGAATAAACTTATGGCTCTCAAAATGGTATCTGTGCCCTATTTGTTGGTACTCGCCGATACCAATACCACCGTTTTAGGGCAGTATCGGGGCCCCGTCCGATACTGGTATCGGTGCAACACTAGTTTGAAATGGGGGAACCTATTGTTTGAACCCCTTAGGGGCTTTTAAAAACAAAAATGTCTTTTTTTGCACTTTATGAAACAAAGTACCCTATATTTTGTGGATGTACAGCTACATTTCTCATGTAAGTTTGCGTAGTTTTAACAACAAACATTTATTTTTCATATTGCACCAGTACAGTTAATGAGCAACCTGTACTTGTGTGCTTGTTTGTTCTGTCTAAAATGTTTATTTTGGAATAAAGAGGTTAATATAAAAAATATTTTTTGTCCGATTCATCGATTAATCGAAAAAATAATCGGCCGATTCATCGATTTTTAAAATAATCGTTAGTTGCAGCCCTACTGCCAAGCCACGGGTACTGTCCCTGACTGCCCACGATACTGCAGAGACGTGTCAGCCAAGACAGTCCTACAACAGAGACTTATGTACTCAGGATGAATCTCATCCACACCTGGGCCCCTGCCACCGAGAAGCTTTCTAACTACCTCTGTGAATTCAGTCTAGCAGATGGACGAGTCCGCCTCTAAGTCGCTGCCCTCTGCCTCCTCCTCGGAAGTCGTGACAATGGGATTGATGAGATTCTCTAAGTACTCCCTCTACCGCCCGAAAATATCCCTAGTCGAGGTCAGCAGTTCCCCACCTTCACTGTAAACAGCAACTATGAAGCACTGCTTCCCCCTCCTAAGGCAGCGGACAGTTTGCCAGAACGTTTTCGAGGCTGACAGATATTCCTCCTCCATGGCCTCTACGAACTCCTCCAAGACCTGAGTTTTTGCCTCCTTGAACGCAAGAGCCACAGAACGCTTGGCCTGCCGGTACCTCTCAGCTGACTCTGGAGTCCTACTAGCTAACAAGGCCCCCTTGTTCAGCTTGATGGCATCCCTTACTTCTGGGCGTCACCACTGGGTCAAGAGATTGTAGTCGCGACAGACACCAGAGGCCTTATGGCCACAGCTATTAACGGCCGGATTGAAAATGGAGGAGAACATGGACCACTCCAACTCCATGTCTCCAACCTCCCTCGGGATCTCAGAGAAACTTGTCCGGAGGTTGGAGTTGAAGACCGCACTAACAGAGGTTTCCATCAAACATTCCCAACAAACTGTCATGTTGGGGTCTAAGCATCTAACCCACATGCAGAAACACTCAGCAGACAGGGAAAAAGTTAAATGGTTTATTTACAAAGTTTATAGTGAAAAAGTGAACGGGGTCTTGGCTCATCAGACTGGTCACGGGAGGGAAGCAGCTAGAGGAGGACAGATCGGTTAGAGTGGATCCAGGAAACTTGCAGTTTGACGGCGGCTTGGATTAATACCTGCTCAGGGGGTATTCTGATCAGCAGGGGGGGAACCTTGTGGGTCCAGAGGCTGGTCGGCAGGCAGAGGGCTGGGGGCAGAGGGCTGGGGGCAGAGGCAGAGACTGAGGCTGAGGGCAGACAGGCAGGTTCCAGGAAGCGATTGTTTTCTCCAGGGTTTGACTGATATCCAGATATGTCAGGATCTGAGAGGCAGAAGAACACAGGGTCAGACTAGTTCACAAAAAATCAGAGAACAGATCAGAGAAGCTGGCTCAGGTTTTGCTGGTACCATTACTGGCAAACACTCTGGCAGGGAAGTGTCAGCCTCCTCCTCCTTAAGAAGGCCTCATGATGAGCAGATGGGAAACAGGTGTGTAGAAGTCAGCTCACGCCCTCAGGAGGAAGATCTCAGGCGCCCTCTGGTGGAGAAAGGTAGACAAGCCTCCAGATCCCAACACAAACACCCACAACTTGCTTAGGCCTTCCAGGTCTGACCGGCTTCCTCCCCTGTCAGCCCATCTAGCTCACCACCAGGTGGTGATTGGTTGACAGCTCAGCCCCTATCTTCACCAGAGCGTCCGAGACCCATGACTGGCGATCAGATGAGACAATTACATAGTCGATCCTCCGGCCTATGGTGTCCTAGGCGAGGTGCCATCTTAAAATGGTGGAGTTGTTTGAGTGCCCAAATGATCCTAGGAGCTATATTGTCCAGGGATTTATGCCCCTGGTAGGGTCTCCCATTGCAAAAAAGTCCTAGGTGATGGGCTACACTAAGAGCAGCTCATAAGACCCTTATGGATAGATTCACACCAAGGACCGTGACGTCACCCGGTATGGCGCAGCCGGGGCCCCAGCCTGGAGCCTGTCCTGAGGTTGGGGCTTTGCCCACAGGGCCCAACCAGGCCCAGCCCGAAAGGGCGACGTGGGCCCACACCCCTGTGGATCCATCACCCACCGAGGGATCCGTAGGGGTCAGGTGCAGAGAGGACTGGGTGGTGGTCGAGGCAGGGTGCCTCAACGACCCGGTCTGCGCATGCAGCTTCTAGCTAGTGAATACTATTGTTTATAGAAGAAGTATTTACATTGTAGCTCCTATTGGACACAATTTACAGACTTAAGATATTTGTGAAAATTAAAAACTTTGCTAAGCCTAACTGGGATGCATGAAATTTTAGTCAGTAACATATAGGGTTTTCTACAGGAAAAAAGAAAATATACTAATTTGTTTCCTTTCTATCAGTTTTTTTATTGGAAAAAATAGACAAAAAAAATGTGTTTTTTATTTTAAAAATATTCAGGTATGATCAGTCAATATTCTATATGAAGGGAGAAGTTAGTTTTATCTTACTAATTCCTGATGTGCTTGAAAAGGCAATCGTTCCTGAGTTCATGGGGCAATAAAGTCAAATGCTTTCCATAGGCTGTGTGCTTTGAAGAGTGAGGGTGCATTCTATGCTGGGCCAAGGGTGGCTTACACATGCGTACCATACACTCTACAACCATTAGACACATCCCAAAGGACAGATGATGGAGCAGCACACTGCAAACTCATTCTTTGTCCCTTTTTTGCAACTACCTCTATTACTAACTATAAAAAATTGTGTGGGAGACTTGATCTAAGCAAATGAACGACAGCAAGAAAAGAGTCAGAAAAAGGAAAGAGTGTGTCTGGAAGGAAGAGAATAAAGAGACAGAAAAACGAGCAAGGAAAGACTATCTGCTGCATTAACCTTCCCCTCCACAGTGCCAGTGTACTGCCCTCCTCTTTCAGCAGAGGACCCAGGGGACAGTAATGCTAAGCTCCGCTCCATTCTTCCACCAGAATCTTTGATTTCCTATTAGGTTCCTCCTGATGGAGACTGATGAGGCGCAGAGAAAAACAAGGAAAAGGAAGGACAGATATGACGATGGAAGTTGGGAGACAGAAAAAAGTGAGTAGGGGCCCTAAAAGGAATGAGAGTAGCAGAGAAAGGATTCGAAAAGAGAGACAAAGGATGCTGATGAGGATAAATGGGAAGACGGAAAGAAATACGGGCGAATGAGGAGTACTGGCTGTTCCTGTGCTCAGTAAAAAGTATTGTTTACACTGAGCCATTTAGTACTGACCTTTTCCAACAGGCAGACATACAGACTAAAAGGTAGAAAGGCCAACTCAGAAACCGACCAGTTGATATGTAGACAAACAGAAGAGATAAGACTTCTGCAGAAATGCGGAACTGTGGGCAAGCCTCCCTGGAAAAGCAAAAAGGAGAGATGTTGTTTTTAAATAAATTGAATAAAAGAGTACCCATTATGTCCAAAATAAAATCCACGTACATAAAACACAGTGCATTGCTTCCCATTGCATTTAAAAAAAATAATTATTTTGGATTATGTTATAGATTTCAGATATATGGTTAAAAATACGTTTTATAAAGATTTTGTTGAAAGAAAAAAATACCACTGAATTTATTTAATATAATTAACTGACAAGTAAAGACAAAATAAAAAAAAAAACAAAAACAAACAAAAAACATCAGTCTTACCTAAAATGAAATCGAGAAATATAGTCTCACTTACACAGCAACATTTCAAACAAAAACTGTACTTCGACCAACAGTACTTATATCCTCAGTTATGTTATGGTTGAACTTTAAAAAAAGCCCTACATTATGACCATAACCACCTTGTTTAACATGTTTCCTGGATTTAAGGTCACTGTACAGACAATAACCCGTCACAAAACAAGACTGATATTCTTGGGGCTTCAAGGGTAATGGGAAAGAAAAGCATGCTGAGGAATTAACCAGGATCCCTATTTTCTGGGTAATCCAAATCCCAGGGCTTGAAATACCTGGGGTTTCCCTGGAAAATGAGGTATAGTAAAAGTTAATTTTGTGACAGAAAGTAGAATATATCTATTTCAGTTTTTGCCACTCTCTTAGGCCATTTCCATTTCTGTTTGAATAATCCAATTTGACCTGCAATGAATTATGGGACAGGGCAGGCGAACCCATGAACCCATCCTTAAAGTCTGGCTAAAAAGATAGAAGTATTAGTACGACTCTATGAATTTGTGCATCCTTCATCATCATCTATAACCCACGAACAATCTGCTGTGAAACCTTGGTCACCTACTCCTTAAGATTTTTGCTATTTGTCATCTTATCTAATTGTTCCTGTCCTTTTCCAGTCACTGCAAAACCATAGATTATCTCAGTTGTTTATGTTATTTAAGATAATTGTGAGAGGTGGCTTAATGGTTAAAGCAAGAATCTGGCATCCTGTGAGCAAGTTCCTTGGTTAGAATCCCATAGACGGCCGCACCAGGGTCCCTAAGCAATACCATTCCCCACAAAATCGTTGCGGAAGCCCACTGTTCTCCAAGAGAGTACATTAGATAGAGAACACAGATTCTGTTGCAATGTGCAAAGTTGCAATGGCAAGAAAGATGCAAATTATTGTTAGCCCTTTTTGTAAAAAAAAAATAATAAAAAGATTTAAAAAAAATAAAGGATTTCTTCGTCATCCCGTGTCCATGCGCTTGATACCTCAAAAACATGACAATCTTAACTGGTGTGCTACTGGTGTGCTGACTCTTTCCAGATGGGTCTCTTTGAAAAATTCACATATAACTATTTGCTCTATGATAAATGTCTTCCATATCAGCTTGAAAGAATGATGCAACAGATTTAAAAGTTATGTAGGCAAGACCAAGATATATGGAGACTGATATATACAGAGAGAGACAAAGGGAAGAGGGAGAGTTAGTAGAGGGAGAATGATTGATTGATGTGCTCAGTGAGGCGTCACTGATCTCTACAGGAGTCTCCACATCCTGTCCAAGGAAAGAGGATGTCGAAGGGGCCTTTATGGTGAGAAAAACGAAGGCTGTGATAATAATTCGAGAAGAAGCACATTAATAGAATCCTGATTTGCACATCTGTTATGGATGAATGAACGTTTTATCCCTACTTTTACATAGAAAATTAGGAATATAAACCTCAATTTATATAATGCACACCCTAACAATAAAGCTGTATAAAAAAAGAATACATAACTTTTTCTATTTTCTCTCGGACACAAATTAGTTCAGCTCTTTGGGGATGTTTTGTTGTGGGAAACTCTTTAAATTGAGCTGTAAATTAAAAGAGAAAGCTTAATCACTCTATAAGAAAAGAGAAACATATTCTACAGCTTACCTGGTAAGTTGGCCTCTGGTCTTATATATCTATAAATTCCTGCAGTGAGGGGAACTAATCCTTCTGATATCAAGGAATGCCAAGCCTAAGCAACTGTCATCCTCCAGTGATCTTGCTCCTTGCAAGTGTTGGCCTTAACTCTGAAAGAGGCCCATCTAACAAGGTTAAAACCATCATAAAGAACAACTGTCCCTTTGCATATATTTCAATACACAGGTTCAAAAGCATATCCTCTTGTTGTATTTGTCCAATTTCCACAACTTCTTTCACCATATTTCTTCTGTAATATACATTTGTTCAATTCAATTCAGTTCAGTTAAATTCAGCTTATTTGTTTAGCTCCAATTCACAAGAGAGCACCTACAGTTAGTCAGAGTAAGAGAAACAGGAGTACACTAGAAAACAGGCTAAGCTCCAACATCTATAAACAAAGATGTTGATGGCAGCAGCACAGCTGATATTTCTCTCCAGGATGGAGTCACAGTCAAACGAGAACAGACCAGATGAAGCAACTATGAGAAAAGGCAGAGAGAGCATAAAGTTAGAGGTTAAACTAACAAATACTGCAGAATGGGCGAATAAAGAGAGGATGAATCAGAATGATTAAATGGATCCTTACGTCCTCCAGCAGTCTAAACCTATGGCAGAATAGCCATGGAGATAGCTTTGGATAACCTGAGCCACGCTAACTACAGTATAAGCTTTATCAAAAGCTTTAAGCCAGGCCTTAAAAGTAGACAGGGTGTTTGCCTCACAGACTAAAACTGGTAGTTGGTTTCACAGGAGAGGAGCCTGATAACTAAAAGATCTCCCATTCTACTTTTAGGAATTCTAGGAACCACTAGTAAACCTGCAGACTAAGAAGGAAGTGCTCTGTTAGAAACATAAAGAATGATCAGGTCCCGAAAAGATGGAGCTTGGTCATTTAAAGCTTTAAATGTGAGAAGGATGATTTTAAATTCAATTCTAGATTTAACAGTAAGCTAGGATAGAAGAAACATAATCTGTTTTTTAAATTTTCATCAGAACATTGGCTGTAGCATTTTGGATCAGCTGAAGGCTTTTAACTATAGTTTTTGGACCATGATTGTAAAGAAAAGAATTAAAATAGTCAAAAAGTTTATTTGTTTGTGTTGAAATGATTATCTCACGATGTTCAACCCAGAAAATCTATACAATTCTAGAAAAATTAGAGTTTGCATTGAGTTTGTAAAATGCTTATCTCTATTTTGCATTGTGAGTAATCTTGATTTAATGTGTGATATTTCAAAACTTTTTTCTAACCTCTAAACGTACAGAACACACTGACTAACTTAATATATTCTTTATGTGACACACGTTTAAACAGCTTCTCATCGTAACTGCATGGTCTTAAATACTTTGATCTTGCAACTCTCAGTAAGATTATCTGTGGGATGAAAAGATGAACTCTGGTCAATCTAAAATCATTGTTGTGTCATCATTGGTACAGTAGAATTCAGGTCAGCCATGACTCAGCTTTGCATGACACCCTAACCAACCTCTTTGCAGGCTTTGAATCTTCAAGAAGAAGAAAGACTGAACACTAAGAGGAGCAGAGTCAGCCTATTATCTTGAAGCTACATCAAGTGAACTTAACTTTAAGGAAGGTTGACATCAACAAGTCTGCAGTTCAGGTCAGACCCTGAAAGCATCTACCTACCAAGGAACGGAGGTTTTTCTGGATATATTTAACATGTTCCTGCAGCTTTTTATGGTCTCTATCTGCCTGACATCCTCAGTCGTATCAACTACTAACTCCTTTTATATTGCATCATAGACACCAACTCTGCTAGCCTCGACAGTCTAGAATTCAGTGTCAGGGAGAATTGTTCTACAGAGCATGTTGTCTTGTTAGCATTCTAAATAGCCTTGACTCATCTGCAGAATCCTATAAAACTCAAGGTAGGATGCTATTTGTGGACTTCAGTTCAACCCTAAACACCATCCCTCCAAACATACTGGCTCTGAAGCTGCATACCCCAAAGGTTGTATCTGCTCACCTGTCCTTTACCCAATCTATACAAGCGATTGCATTAGCAGCTTTGTTCCCAGTTGAGACAATATTTCTTTGATGTTTCTCACAGTAATCTCTCTGTGAAACTAAAATCAAAACTCAATTGTCTGGTCCTGACTTTGGGTTATCAGTAATACTATGAGGAGTCTGGTCTCAAACTTGCTCACAAAGTGCGGTCTGGCTCTGTTCATGTTTGGTTATCACAGTATTTTTTTACTGTCTGGTAAACTGTACAGAGTACTGACTCGATTCAAATATTCATGTGTTTTTAACTCTGTCAGAATAATGAAGTCTGATAATAATAAGTATTATATGGTTCAACTACTCCTGTCATTCTCGCTCTGGTCTGACTGATGATTTATTGTTGTAGAATGTGTGTGATCAAGTTTAATATGTGTGTTATGGGGCACTATGTACAATTTTTTTTATACACTGTGGCACGAATAATTATTCCATATATTTGCTGTATTTATTGCATTTTACATTTATGGTGGCATTTTTTTTTTTGCACATGTTGCATCTACAGTTCATGAAAAATTTCCCACATGATAAATTATCGGTGAATTCCTCACCAACAGGCATCAGGTGGTGATAATGGGTAAAATAACATATGCCCTACTGATCCCCAACACTGGCACCATCAGGCTTGGGTTCTCATCCCTGCCCTCTTCATTCTCTTCACACCCAACAGTTCTGCTTTTCATACAACAAACCAGGTGGTGATTTTTATGGATGACAACCCTGTACTGGATCTACAGAGAAGAGTTACACAATCTGACACAGTGGTGCTTCAGGAATATCCTTGTCCTGAACCCCATTAAGACTGAGAAGTTCATGGCAGACTACAGGAGTCCTGAAAGAGTGAACACCCTCCTCTCTGCATGCATGAGTGAGAAAGAGTGGACAGCAGAAAGATCCTGAACATTTACATTTCTTCTGACCTTTGCTAGACTTAAATCACCTCATATAGTACCTAGTGAACACTGCCCAACCACAGCTCTTATTTCTTAATAAATTGAATGGACTTGACCATTTTCATAGCTGCTTACAAGTTTCTACAGGTTATCAAATGAAATCATCCAGTGTCACAGGAGACAGTGTAATATGGTAAGATAATAAGATAGTGAGATGTCATCTACCAGAGCTGGACTCAGTTTATTCAAATAAAAGGACTGACCAAATAAGAGGACTGACCAAAAAAAAAGCTTTCTCCCCCTCATATTTTCTCTTCTATGGATGTTTCATATCTGTTACAGGTGTACATATATATATATATATATATATATATATATATATATATATATATATATATATATATATATACACCTGTATCTTTATAATTTGGATCCTCTTATATTATCCGCCATTTTTTAAAGTTTTATCTGTGTATCTTGTGTGTCTTCTAAGCCAGGAGTTAGCTAAAGTTATCTGTGGTATTGTGATGGCCATAAAGACTTAAAAGAAAAATTTAATAATTTTAGATGAATTTGAAACACTTTTACATCACTTGCTACACTTGTTAGAATAGATGTGAGGGATTTTGAGGCTGGAAATGACTTAGTATAACCTATCAGATCTTATTGTGTTAAGCTGTTAACATATTAACATGATATCTGATACACCTACCTTGTTTAACATCAGGCAGGAGAAGTGTAGCTACTTGAGGTTTTAACAAGCAGGACTCCCATATAGAGTTCCTTTTCTGTTCAACTCTGCATGTGTTTTTGTTGTTTTGTTGGGGGAAGGGGGGTTATTTAGTTTAGTTGCCATGTGTGACTGAATCAGGTTTTTGTTCCTGTAAATCCATTTATACCATTTTTTCAATGGCATGTCTATGTCTGTGTTTGATCAGACTTAGTCACCAGATATCAATTGCTTGCTTTTCAGCAAACAGAAACACATTTCATAGATTTATTGTGATCCCCTAATGAAGAAATAAATTGTTTATAAGATGTTTATGCATGATTAGGAAGCTGAGGAAACAAATGTGTATGTAAATATGAGTATGAAGTAAAGTATGTAAAGAGAGGTCCAGACAGGTGAGATGACTTGGTGCCCCACTGGTGTCTATGCTCTCTGTTCTGTGTGAGTGCAAGAGGGAGGCTGTAAGCGATACCCTTGTCTATTTCCTACTTGCCCCACTCAGAGGGCGCTCCACCCAGGCCAGCCCAGGAGAGAGTGGGGGTCCCCTGGGAACTGGACAGGACTGAGAGAGGGAGGGGGTGCGACACGAAGGCCAGGCTTTCAGTCTGTCTGAAAAGAAGCGGAATCAAATACAAACTAAATCTCCCTCAATGTACTGTATCCTTCACCTGAGTAGGGCAACTAGCTGAAAGGAGAGCTGCAAGGGCAACTGTACAATGGGTCTAGAAAGGACGAGAGGGGATCAGACAGGAAAAGAGAGATGCATTTAACCATGACCACCTCTTCATGTTGACTGCATATCTATAACAGCAACTGCAGCATTACATAGGAAATGTTAATTTTTTCATTTCAAAAGTTCATTTGAAAAAAGTTTAAGTAAAATGTTTTCTACGCCATTAACAGAATCTAAGCTTTGTTTTTTCCTTTTTTTAAACAGCAGATCCTGCAAGGTGGCCAGGTGCTGTGTGTTAGTTAAAACAGATTATTACTCAATTTAATTGCAATTCAGTTTATCTATATAGTGCCAATTCACAAGACAAGTCACCTCTATGCACTTTACAGAGACAATTCAACCAGATCATACAGTCCGATTGGTTCATTTTTCTATCTAATGCTACATTTACACTTTGCGCAATGTTAGCAGCAAAACAGCACCTGTTGCTTCATATTTAATGCTTGTAAATCAGACGCGCCTCAAGAGCATCTTTGATGCTCCTGAAGTGCGTCCAGTAAAGTGTGTACAGATGCGTCTGATGCTTATGCTCCTCCAATGGCAGAGATTGGCTTTGCTATATTTTCTGTGATAAGTGGGTAAAAAGTAGTTTTAATATGTTTTTAAGTGAGAAAGTCCACCTCAACACATCTTCTGTGCAGTCAGTTAATCAAGATTATGATCCTGCATTAAAATATTGTTTCGCTGGTGAAACCACACAGTTCCCCACGTACTGGCGGCGCGCTGTCACTGGGAATACCCAGCAGCAGCTGCCTCAGGCCCGGTCGCCTCTTGGGAGTTTTTTCCCTGTTGTTTGTGACTGGAAGTAGATGTTAGCTTTCTTAGGTATGTGGTAGGCTCCAAACTGCAGGCACCAGGATAATAGAAGCAAACATATTTTGCCTGCATGTTTCGACATTTTAAATTAATATAGGCATTAATAAACTGTTTCAGAGGAGTGATCATAGTGCTCTGCAAGAGCAGAACTGTGCCTATATCCCTTGTCCAAAAGACAAGTAAGGGTAACGGCTCTTTAGACAAAGCAGCAGTCCTAATGATAAGTGCTGTCTGAATAGTGCAGCCATTTCCTACATTTGTGTAACTAATTGTTTGGTTTTTTTTTAGTTCTTTTTCAAAAGGCTGCTGTCCATATGCCTTTCAATTGCAAAAAGTCCTCTGGAGTTCCTTTCCTATCGATGATAGTGTTTTTACTGTTGAGCTCCTGAAGGGTGAAGAAACAGGACATAGGAATAATATCTAGGATTTTTTAGATTTGGATTGAGCTGAAATCTTTTGGCAAATGCTTTTTCAAACTGTTTGAAGTCACTGAACCACTCATTTCCTGAGAGGTTTTTACAAACAAATATTTTTTTTTCTAGACTGATGTAAGTACATAGCCTTGTTTAACAATTCCATGTCAATTACTTGGATCTAAAAAAACCTCTGCAGATGGCCGCCTACACTGAGCCTGGTTCTGCGGGAGTTTTTCCTCTCCACTACGACTGCATGCATGCTTGGTGTAAAGGGATTGCCTTTGAGTCAGTATAAGTCAATGCAATCAGCTGGTTTTCCTTAGAAAGAAAACTTTGAATCAGTTTGACTGTATGATCTGATTGAATTGTCTCTGTAAAGTGCCATAAGATGACATGTGTTATGAATTGGTGCTATATAAATAAACTGAATTGGATTGGATATATCATTGACCTGAAGAGACTAAATTTAACTTTTATGGACTTTTGGAAAGTAAGTACACAACAAAGTTTGTTCAAGAGCTAAAACATTGATTTTGAATGATATGTCCCATTTAGTAGCTAATCTTATTATAATTTTTATTTACACGGGATCATAGATCATTGCAAGTTATGAATTTTACTCAAAAACGTTTGATCACAGGTTGAAAGGGGTAATTCTACGCCAGTTACTTAAACATAAGTGGTGCTAAGCTTTGAATTTTTCTTGTCCACATGTTGTCGCTACAAATTTTATGTGGAAACAGTCGGTGTGGGTTACTCTTTGTGCAGAAAAGAACTGGTCAATATATTGGGTAGTAGAGACACACAAAATACAATCATATGTCTTAGATAATGTATTGTCCTAAATTCATATAGAAATGGCTTACATCTTCCCCCTCTCTCCTGTGTGAGTACATTTCACACTTCAAGTTATCAAAAAAAAAAACAGCAGAACGCCTCAAGCAATATAACTTCCGATGCTTTTAAAAGGCTTCTTTTTGCATGAGCACAGCTAGTCTGAATGAAGGACTTTGCCCTGAATGACTCTGACAGGTCCACAAGCTCTCTGCAACCTGAACCAAAGGGAAGTCATAATGTGTCAGAGGGTGTAGAAAGCCTTGCAGACGAATTGTTTCCTGCCCTTATTAAATTCTCTAAAGTGTTTTCCTTTACTTGGTAATCTGAGGGAAATATAATTAAGCTAAAAAAAGAAACTTGAAATGACAAGATGTTTAAGAGTTGTTGTAATTTGCAGGTCAAATGTTACAAAGTATACACCTTTGGGATATATGTTTTAAAACATGATATCCAGGATATGTTCACTTACAGACGCGTGCATTTAATTAACCTCCCCAACCCCATCACCCCACCCCGCAATTAAAGCTGAATCACACAGGCGAAAAGATACCTGGACACGCATAAAAGCTTTACATGTAAAACATGCAAATCTGCCATGCGCACACCTTCAAACACACACACACAAACTCAGGCAGAAACTCACAAAAAAGCCATGTAACTGATTCCACAGGAGCAATGAGCACTGTGGATAATTGGTAGCACTATTGTGCTGCCCTTCAATGGGATGGTTACCCAAGAAGCCTCATGTTCGTGTTCATGTACATTTGCTTTGAAGGTGGTGGACACAAAGAGCTGAACCCTGCCCAGAACAAACCCCAGGGAGACCCTGCTTCACCCATAGATGTATTTCAGGGAGAGGACTGCACAGATAAATGATCTTCTCCCTTGTAAAAATGTTCATTGTTTCTGCAACTCTATTTGTAGGCCTACATGTAGGCAGGAATGCAAATATATGGGAGGCTTAACTTTTGGACTGAAGGATTTATTTTTGTTTAAATAGCATGCCTTTCATTAAGATGTAAAGCCATTCCAAACCTTTTGAAGAATAAAACAATATTAAGGTTTGTGTCTGTGTAACATTTTGTATCCCAAGAGATTTATATAACGGCACAGGAACAGTTGCTTTCAATATTAATTGAAAGAGCATTGACTTCATGTTGGATTAGCTTTGCATATTTTTATACAATTCTTTATTGATTTTTCACTAATATTCTTGGTCAAAACCAAGAAAATTACAATCCCACCATTACTTTAACAGTTTGGGTGACAGTATACCTACAGGGTCGTTCTAAGTATTGATTACTTTTCAGTGATGATCAGAGTTTTGGTGAGATGACTTGAAATGCATAATCTAATCCATGGATCTTCAAGATTTCTAAGTCAATGATACAAATAATGATGGAGATATGAGGTAAGGGTTGAGGTGCTGGGGACTAAGTTTTAACCTGTTATGGTGAGAAGATTTTAGAGCCAATTTTCATTTTAATTATAAAGAAAAATAAATCAAGAATAATTCCGCAGATATCGGACCTTAAAGCAAACATTTGATACCTGTGACAAAGTACAACATATTTTTTGTAGTTTGAGCAGTATTACATAGGTTACTATGCCTGATTAATTTGTGATTTTATGACTTATGCTGAAGTTCCAAAAAAATAAAGTGAGAGAGCTCTCTGCGCATAGCATTATGGGATATATCAGCCTCTTGTGAGGCTTTATTTTCTTCTCATACGATTCGTAGACACTTTTTCTTTTACGAACCTCGACCATTTTCAAAGAACTGTGGTGAGAAAGGTGAGCATTAATGACTGTCTGAAACTGTAGCTCACCACAGATATCCGCCTGAAAGTGTGTATGTGCAGTACAAGATAGCTAACAGGACAAACACGTAGGAACACCTTACATAAACATATCACCAGAATGATTGACAATTAGAAGGACCACTTATTTAGATGATCCACCCGTAAATAAAAGATTGTCCTTTATACCTTTAAGTATTAGCTTCACTCATCTTATCACTAACTCTAATGTGCTTGCTTATGGTTGCTCAGTGGTGCTGATTTACTGCAGGGTTAGTATATTTTTGGATTGGTTTGTGTAGCACACACCATTTTGCATGTAGGAAAGTTGAACTTTAATTTTATGTAATAAGAACACTTTCTTCCACAAGTTTGCTGTAACATGGCTTTGTTATACAAAAGTGTAGCAGTGTCTGTCTCTCCTCTTATACAGTTTCAATCTCACAAAGTGGAGATTGCATACCTAAAACTATAGCTGTCTTATTGGCAGATTATTGCAACTGAGTTGTGGGTCTCTGCAGAGGTACTATAAATATCTTTGTTGCTTATCTCAATAATCCTCTCCTTTCCTGAATTTTTAGTTTAGGTGGAGGACCATGCCATGGTAGTTCTGCAGTCATAAAATACTTTTACAACTTCTGGATTATGGATTGAAAAGTGTTCCTGCTTAAAACTTCTTCACAGCTTTATCTATGAGTCTGGTGTGTTTATTAGTTTGAAAATGGCAGCTATTTATTGTTGTTGCCTGTTGGACCTTCCAGCGATTAACAATACAGTCATATTGTATCATGGAACAATCATAGTTCAGTGAAGTTATTTCTCCAGTGGAAGGTTGTGGGTTGAATTTCAGTCTTCCCCTGTGGCAGGGAGACACCGAAGCTGAACTCTGATGCCCTCTGTACTTTCTAAAGGTTCTTTTTCCCCAATAAAACCTTGTTTAAACTAAACTGCATTGTGTTTGTCTATCTCATAAATGCAAATGATTCTCATTCTCAAGGTCTGTGCTTATAGTTTCACAACATGTGAAATATTGATTACCTTTGAAAGACACTGTATTATTCCCAGTTTTGCATCTACTAAGTTGTTATTAATACACTATTTTATATTAGCAGCAGTGCCATCTGTGATTTAAACATTGGCTGTGTAATTTGCATCTTTTTGGCTTAGTTTAGTTGAGCACTAAACCAGCGTGAGCATGCATATTAAAAACTGGATAAGATTTCACTAATATATACATATTAAAATATATATTCAAATGTCTACTGATTCAAACATTAGAACAGTTTTATCTCATTTCTGTGTTTGGATGAAAGAAAATTAGCATTTAGATTTATTTAATTGACCAAAAGCTGGGTTTCACTTATATCCTTTGCCATATTTAGCTGATTTAATAGAACATTTTTGATGTTTTAAACCCTAAGCCTGAAGAATTTATGACTTTTAAAATTTACACTGAATAAAATATGAATTATCACAACAAGTCAGTCATCATTTAGTCATTTAAAGGGTTAATTCATACATATGCTACAAAACAAGGTGATTTTTATGTAAAACCACCAATGTTTTCTTCAAAGGTTGCTTTTCTTACAGTACCTACAAGTAGCAGGACTGTGTCTTTTTTTTCCTGTGCGATTTAGATTAACATTGTTGTTTACTTAGTTTTAGCAGAACTTCCACTGAAACACATTAACAATTAATGAGCTGGAACATGCAATGCAACAGGTGCTCACTGCGTCACAGCAACCTTGTTTGTTTGTGTGATCACTCGAAGTCAAGCTTCACTACATGATAACACAGTGCTGCATTGGCTAATGAGAGGAGAAGCCTGGAGGCTTATTTAAGAGTAGCACTCAAGGGGGGTGGCTACCATACTGTTGGTTGACTTGAAAGGAAATTAACTGATCTGAAATTATAATCAGTGGAAAAAATATGTTTTTACAAATTCAAAGAGCCTGCAACAACCAGATATGTTCAAAGCTGCTTTTGGGTCAGTTCTCTTTTTGTTTTGTTTTTTTCCAGGCACACACTTATTATTCTGCTTCTTTATCTGCCCATATCCTCATTCAACACCCTCTCCCTCTCTCCGGGACAGCAGATGGAAACTATGGCCCAGTTCTGCCTTTTGTTCAAGGTCCCTTGAGAGATCGTTTTGGACAGCACACAATCCTGCTCATACAAACTGCAAGTGTCTGTCTTTTTATTAAAATTTAAGCAAAGGAATGCATGCGTTCTGGACAGGACTATTGAAATAAGAGTTGCTACAGTGACTTCAAATGTTTTGAATTAACTTCTTTCTAAACTACACCTGAAGTTTTTCTTAAAAAAAAAAAAAAAAAAAGTTATTAATGTTTACTCAGCATGAATGATACAGCTCATTATCAATTGCAGTGAATGAAAAACCAAAGTTCTTTTTCAAAGAAAACACAAATATTTTAAAAGATGCATAGAAAGAAAATTAATTTTAATCAACAATGATTAATTTCCACCTGAAAAGAGGACGTTGGATGATTGAGCAACAGTCCAATTACAGTATGTTTCTCTTTAGCTGCCTCTGGTTCAAACAAAACCTTGCAACAGCTGTGGCCCATCTCCTACAGAAGATACCTGTGTTTAATGGAAGATTATGAATCTTCCCAAATGTCATGAATGCACTTTGCTTTCAAGTTTTCTCTTTGCCTATCCTTATTGTTGTTGATATGTTTATTCCACACTTTTTTCCTCCACTTAACTTTCCAATATTATATTTTCATGCAGCACTCAGTAGTTTTTTAAATGACCCTTTTTCTATGGAGGCCATTAATGACTGTCTACTTGAGGGCAGAAAACCCCTTGATTGGTGAAGCAATGAAAGAACCTTTTTTTAAATTACCCTGTTACAATTTGTGTGCCCAATTACCATGTAATTGGCCCTATGCAATACCTTAAGGGAACTGAAATTGTATTTTCCTTAGCTGTAAGCAATAGTGTGAAATAAACTTCTGAATTGTATAAATTTGTTGATGAGCATATATAATAATTACCACTTTTTAGATTAAATTGATGCACTAAACTAACTGATCAACAGTATTATAATTTACTAAAATGGAAAAATGTAAATGTTATATTAAAATGAATTGTTATTTTGATTTTAAAAAATGTATATTTAAGGGTAAACAGAATGCGTTACACAAAACATTAGAATTGAGCATGTAGGCCTTAAGCTCAACGTGACACCAAAGTTTTAATTTCAGTTCTCCTCTTCCAAACAGTATCAACACGCGTCAGTGCGACTCAGGTTCTCCCCACTCCTTTACGCTGTTGTTTGTATTTTTCATAACGTCTAAGTGTAAATAATTAATGTGCGTGCAGTGAAACCTTAACCTGAGCAGCGTCCCACCTGTTGAAGACACACGACTTATCTAACCTATATTAGGCTAAATAAAGATAACAAATTTCAGAAATAGAGTAATAGAATAATAGAAATTAATTGAAATTAAAATTACATATGGTCAATAAAGACCTGTAAGCGCATGCAGCACATGTAATACCTAATATTTTAAATTTAACGTTTTGCAGTTGGCAGAACCAGCTATTAATATGCATCAAATGATTTGGCATGAAATATGAAAACATGAAAAATAAACATTTTTGCGCAGAATGTTTCATCACTGCACTTTTCCATGTTTTTGCAGTAAATGTTTATGGGAACTTGATATCCTCTAACCGCAGAACGAACTCGCTGCAGATGGCTGTGCGCACATAGAGAGATCCGGCTCTCCTCGGCATTTATCCCGTTAATAATTAAACGCAGTATCATTATTTTATCCTCTGCCATCAAGGGTGCGGGTTGGGATTGGCTAAACATATTGTTAGTGACAGCATTCAGGTTGTTGACGTTCATAAATAATTCAAGAGTTCTATTACTAATAGTACCAACTTTATTGCAAAAGATAATAAAAATATGAATATATTAACTTCTGTTTCAAAGCAACTGGGCTTGCATGAGCACATTCTCTTGGTTTAAAAAAAAGATAGACTGGTGTCACCAAGATGAACAAAGGCCTTGTGACACATCGGCGCGCGCGTTTATGTGTGTGTGTGCGCGCGCGTGGAGTATTTCTTTAGTTCAGAAAGTGTGTTTCTTCTCAACAGGTCCTCGGGGACAAGGTAGGGACCCGCGAGCGCTCACCAGCTGACAACGCGTGCCCCACTGAGGCTATCCAACACCTCGGCCCACGAGCCATCCAACAATAGGCTGAAATTAATGCACACTTCGCTATTAACAAATCTAAGAAACACCAAATAAACTAGAGGGTATTACAAAGAAAAGAACACAACTTTTTCCAAGGGTTACAAACAAACAAAAATAGGCAAAACAAACGAAACTACAAAACATTCATAAACGAATACATTTATTTACCGCTTAACTAATTAAAACGCATATGTTAAACCGATAACAAAAGATGTAGGCCTATTTTTTTTTTTCCAGAGGCCCAGTTGGTAAAAAAAACAAAACAAAAACAAAAAAACAGATGCAGATGTTTTTATGTATTTCTATTCAATTTAGATGAACTCCCGTTGTATGAATCCAAGTCATTTTTGATCAATTTAAAAAAATAGAAAAATATTCACGCAACAGAGCAGGCTTAAATTTGTATGTTTTGTATGGTTTATTTGTAAACAAATAAGTAAAAAAACAAGTTTATTTTTGTTTGCATGTTTTTATTTCCAAAGTCAAATAAAATAACAAAGAATGGCAAAATGACTGCTTAATATTTCTCCCATCAATCTAAACGATACAGTTACAAAAAGCAAAACGTAAGAATCATTTGAGAAATAAATAGGCTATATGAAAAGGAAAAACATCATTTAATCTCAGCCAGTGAAAAAAACAGTCACACAAACTTATTTTAGCGAAGAAAAAAAAAATAACTTAAAAAAAAGGCAGCAATGATGGCTACATTAAACTACTTGTATAAGGTTGGCAGTACTACACTAGCAGACAAAGCACATCTGTATTCTGGGAAGGTTTAGGGGAACAAAGAAAAATTACAACTCTGGAAAATCTGAAGCCTCTGGCCCCTATATTTAAAGTGCACGTTATAAACTTTAGAAGTTGAAAAAAATAATAATACAACTTATCAGTTAAAACAGAAATCGGGAGACATTTCAAATCATTTCTAAAAAGTAAAAAAAAAAAAGAAAACTCAAATACATCAAACAGTAGCTAATGAGGAAAGTTCTGATTTTGTGGAAGACAGTTTTTGTTGGAGGGACGTGGGAAATGCCCGTGGCTGTGCTGTGCGCGACATGGCAGAGGGGTCATCCACCCACGTCTCAATAAAAACTTAACATACTTAGATAAATTGGAATAATCTTTATATTGGCAGAACCAAATCAGGCAATTTTCACATACGTTGATAATTAAACAATCGATGAAGAACTCGTAATCGCTTTTTTTTATTTGCAAAATTGAAAAAAAAGAAAAGCTTATTTCCAAACTAAAAATCCAAGATTGACACAGTTTACTAAAATTTGGTCAATGTTGTTGCATATAGGCTATAGGTGTATTTATTCATAATTTAGTTTGAATGACACAGTGGGATTACGGTGGCCGGGTAGCTTGAGTTCTGACATATCATCATCTTCACTTGAGTGGAGCTCCACTGCCATTTCATCCGAGTCACTGAAGTGGGAACGAGGGGAAAACTCCCCGTCGCTTCTTGGCGACTCTTTCCTCCCATTCCCAAGTGAGGATGAGGGAGAAGGGGGACACATCGCTCCCTTAACTCTGCTAGTGGAGTGGATTTCTTGGAATGAAGAGCGGAAAGGCATTCCGTTTATTCGAACAGGTATGGTATCACCAGATAAGGGTAGAGCCGCCGCTGTTCTGCAGGTAACGGAAGCCGATTGGGCTTCCCTGTCTTGTGCGCTTTCAAAACCATCTGCGGGTGAAAGCAAAATGTCACCCTTTTGTGAACCGCTGGAGTTTTCATTATTGCTGGAGGACGCTGGACCTTGGAGCAACTCGGCCAACGCGTTGATGTAAATCTGCGCCATCTGCAAAGTTTCGTATTTGGAGAGCTTTTTGTCGTTGTCAAAAGCCGGGATGACGCTGCGCAGCTCGTCGAACGCGTGGTTTAACCCGTGCATGCGCCTCCTCTCACGCGCATTGGCGGCCACCCGCCTCTGCTTCTGGATGCCGCTGACTGGCTTGCTGGATGGAGCTCTCAGTCTCGCGGGGGTTTCTTCTTCGGGCCCCGAGATGGTGCTTTTCAGGCGACAAAGGTCCCTTACTTTGAGCGAGGAGGAGGAGGGACTCTTGGCAGATCTTCTATGAATGGGAGGGCTGGGATGTCCCGAGGACCCAGGGGAGCAACTCTCTGAAACAAGTGCAAAAATCAAATAAATTAATATAATGTTACCAAGTTTAAAGAACAACAAAAACTAATAAAACATAACACATGGAAGAGTTCTTAGGCCTATCTTTAATTAGTCAAAAACCATACAACATATCTAAAATGCGTAAAAACATCTAAATTAGGGCAAAGTGACATTTTCTACCTACGCAGGGTCTCAATCCCTGCTGGCGGATGCATGCTGGTATAAAGGTCTCTCACCATGGTAGGAGCCAGTGCTCGGGCACGGCGAGTGCCGCAGGTTGTCGGGTGAGCTGGCGTGTGCCGCACAGGTGCCAGATGCGTCGCTTAGCCAGGCGCGTGGGTCACTGCCGCTGTCCACGAGCGTAAGTCCGGGGTCGTAGCGGGACGCCTCGAGCTGCCGCTTCCCTCCCCTCTCCAGCGCCCCTGCTTCCACCTGCAGTGCAGTCAGGGAAGCAACCTCTCGCGCGCCTTTACCCCACTCCTCCACCGTTAACATGTCCATGTCCAACACTTCCAACAAGTAAAATAATTAAAATAAATAAATAAAGCAAAAAAAGTTTTCCTGTATCAGAAAATGTCCCAATAACGCACAGCTCTTTCGCACTGTTTGTTTGTATGTGCCTGTATGTGAGGCTTCAGGTCGCGTGCGGGACTCCTTCTCTGATGTCTCAAGGCGCTGGGTCTGCTTAAAAAGCGGCACGCGTCTGGAAGCCCCCCTCCTTGCGTTGGTCGCGTGTTCACGTCCAATGAGAGGTCTCGGTTAAAAAAAAGCCCGAGAGAGGTGATTATGGGTCGTTTAGGCGGGACTCTATGATAACGTTACGATTTAGGGAGCGTTTGACGCTTGCATGATGGGAACCTCCCACAGGACGCACGTGTGATGAGCTAAGTAGGGAATCCTCACCTGAACCAATACTGAGCCTACGGCATCTCAGACATGGATGGGGGTTGGACAGAAGGAAAGAGAGGTGTCTCGAAAAGTTCAACAAGGTCAACTGTCCACCCTGGTTAAAGAAAGCGAACTACTGGTATTACGCATGTGATTATATGGTAAGAAAAGAGTAATAAAGGAAATCAATATCTGCAGAAGTTGGAGTGCAATGAAAATTAGGTATTGCAATATTTAATAACAGTTATTAACACATTTTTAATACTTTGTGAAAATCTTAATTTAACTAGATTGTATTTATTTTTAAGAGAAACATACGCAGGTCACAAAACTTCTTAAAAGACAATAGGATACCAATAATGTGTTCTGAAATAAATGGGACATAAAATGCCACAATTGTCATACACAGATTTTTACTACGAGTCCACTCATAACATCATCCAAAATGCATTACACTTAATAATAGTTGAAGTATAGTAACTTTGTGATGCACAAACCCAGGTGTTGCGCTCTGTTTATGTAATTTGTATAGACATTTATGTGGATTTACTGCTGTATTTCACTTAAGATCTCTTAAGAACAGAGAAATTGCGTCTGCAAGTGGAGAGCATGGACAAACGGTAACTAGACTGAAAATCTGAGCAAGACATTAGAAATGAAGACCCACCTGCCTGAGTTTTAATCATTTTCATCATTATTGTTTGCCTATTCAGCATCCACCTTCTCGTTAATCACAGCTTGTAATGGATCATAAAGGAGAAGCCCGCGCATGTTTTCCCCGTTTGACATTTTTATTGGTAAAAACGTCCATGAATTAGATTAATGTCACAGACCGTCCAGAGTTCCTCATATAGTGTTTTATAAAGCCAACAAATCAACGAGAAACTTTGTGGCGATCCTAGTTGTTTGTCGTTTTCTCTTTATTATAATTTTTTTTAGGCCTATACCTTTTTAGAAATATGTTATGTTTGCTAAGTTTGTAAAAACGTGCTCTCGAAATTCATATATATATATTTTTTACCCTTTTGTAATTTAGTGCATTTTTTATTTTTGGCCAATAATTTAAAAACAACTTAAGACCATTTAGAAAAAGTGTGCTTAAAAGAATTTATAATAATAAATAAAATATGTTTATCTGGTTCATACTGACCACGATTCAACTTTTTCTAAGGTAGCTAATATATCCGTTCCTAACTGTTTAAAACAATAAAATAAATCAGCATTTTATCCATTGCACGGAAAGTTTAACTGGTTAAAGCAATTATCAACCTGCAGCCGCTACAGCTTAAAATATGTCAAGGACTGGCATTTAACACCCTCATAAGTTCAGTTTTACAGTAACCACCAAAAAAATTATATTGCATATATCATGCAAGACCTATTTGGAATTAAACCGTTTAGACTTAAAGTTTTTTTTGTGTTAAATTTGGGATTAGTAAAATAAGGGAACCCTGAAGCAAACATCTAAAGGAGGTTAAAAAAAGGCGAAAGTATTTGCTCTTACTTAGGCTCGCGCACTCATTGTGAATTCAGGAAATCCAGGATCATCTTATGTTTCCATTATCCTTTTGTAGTTGGTCTTAGACCTTTTGATCTGGCTCACGGAACGCCCTGTCGGCGAGAAAAGGGCTTCACAGCGAACCGAAACATGAGCCGAGTTCTTGCGCCCCGGACGGGCTGTGGCGCGCAGGGAGCAGGATAAAGAAACATACTCATGGCACACAAACTCAGACACATCGTTAAATACATCTGATTATCCAAAGTTTTTATATGAAACAAAGGAGGACTCGGTAAACTAGAAGTCTAAATGCGCTTAAAATAAAAATAAAAGGTAAAATACAAATCCCAGAAGCCCCTTTTTTACGCACAATCAGCAAATCTGAGACGCAAACCTCTCATCAAATAATACGTTTTCTAATAAGCCCACTAGTTGATAATTAAAGCTGGTAATTAAGACGAACTGCTTCAGTGGATTTATGATTAGAAGACTACAACTGAAAACTGGAGTTTTTAATGGAGAATAGTTAGAGGACAGATTCGACTTTATCCATTAACCTCAGGTTTAAGTAGTATTTGCGTCAGATAATCTTATAAGAAAATCAAATTTACATTTTAACAGTTGGTCAGATTGTGCCTAATAGTTGTATCTTGGCACATAAACCCCATAAGTAGGCTATAAAAGACAAAATATTTCAGAGAATAGGTCGAACAATTTTAGAGACAGTCTGACCTCAGTCTTTTCTACTTTTTATGCATTTATTCATCATGGGGACATCTTTAGAGGTTGAGGTCTGGCGCCGAGCGCTCGCTCCCACCTCCTTTCACCAACGAAGGCCAGGCTCCTGAAGCTACCGACAGGTTGGATATTGTAGCTGGCGATTATTAAAGTGTCCCGGCCACAATGGAGACTCTATGTTCCATTGGTCACGGTGAGGGGAAGCTCCTTCAGGGGAGAGAGAGGGACGGGCTCCCATTCCAATGCGCAAGAGGAGTCTGCGTGCTGCCCCCTCTCATTCCCATCTCCCTGGAGACTGAGGCGCGCCGGGCACGAGGCGGGGAAGTAGGCTACCTTATAATAATCCTTCAGAAATCCTGTAAATACAAATTTAAGACCGCCCCTGATGAGATGCTTCTTTGCTAATGCACTTTATCTGACTCCGATTCAAAGTCATGAACTTAGAACATAACGAATAAAATCGAGTTAGGGTGCAACAAAAATATAAGCAAATATATATATATAAAAGTCAACTACACGACACGCACCATAGTATGGCCCTTTTAAAATCTCAAATTCCCTTCTATGGGTTGCTTCAGTTTACTTTTTTAGACAGCTCATTATTATATAGTGACGCTGCTATATCCTTAGGCTGCTGGAGGGCATAATTACCAATTTCCCCCACTTCGCTTCATTTTTTTTATTACCCTCCTTTTATAATTTGCTTGCTGTTACTTCAACTTAAGCTTTATGATCACTTTTTTTCTCTAGAAGCTCCAATGAGGGAGGTTACTGACTTCTACAGTTACATGTTGTCCCTACATATATAGGCCTACTTGCTCTTGTTTTTCAGAGGTAAGGCTCTTTTCTAGAAGGCGCTAGGATGAGCTTTTAATACAGCTAACTATATGCATGTATGTGTCCTTCATTCACTTGACTTGAAAAAAGGTCCTGATATGCTTATCTCTGCATTGCAGCCTTTAAGGAGTTGCTACTTTTCAGTTCTATTTCAGATGGAAAGTATTTCTCCATCAATGCTTCTGTCAATTATTTTTTGGCTTATGTTCTGTCTCTCATGTACAAAGCCCTAGTTAACCAAGCTCCCTCTTAAAACAGGGATCTCATTTTACCTTATATTCCTAGCATTTCACTCTCAATTTGCAGGTTTACTAGTGGTTCCTAGAATTTCTAAAATGACATTGGGAGGCAGATGTTTTAGTTATCAGGCGCTTCTCTTGTGGAAACAACTACTAATTTACACAGGGTAGACACCCTGTCTTCTTAAAAACATAGCTTAAACCTTTTATTTTTGCTAAAGCATGTAGAGTGGTAAATGTTATCCAGAGCTATATGTATTGCTGTGCTGCTAGTATAGGCATATGGAGGACATAGGGACCACCTTTCATCACTCTGTTTCATTCTATCTCTATTCTCCCATTCAGCAGTATTTGTTACCTCAAACCTTGACTTTATGTTCTCTCTGCTTTTCACAACATGGTAGCTTAATCTGGCCTGTTTTTTTTTTTTATGGCTGTGACACCATCTTGATCCTGGAGAGAAATATAAACTTTGCTGCTGCAATCAACCCCTTTGATTATAAATGATAGAGTTGGGCCTATGTTTTAGTGTTTGGTCCCGTTTCTCTCATAGCTATGAACTCAACCTTTATTATTAGCGGCTGTATGTGCTCCTTTTCATCCCTTTTTGATATGAAAACTGTTGTAGAGCTTGTCTGCTCAAGCTTTTTTTCCTATAAAGAGCCATATGTGAAAAATATTTAAAGAACAAGGCCACTATGTTCTTTTTTTATGCCTGCTTTGCACTCCAAGAACTCGATCTCGGAAAAGAATGCTTACACTGATCCTGGCTCTGCTGGAGCTTTCTTCCTGTTTATAGGGATTTTTCCTCTCCACAATCACTGCATGCATGTATGCCTGGATTGAATACTTCAAGTCAATGACCTGAAGTAATTTACGGTGTTTCCATAGAAGGGGGAAAAAAAAATCTGTCTCTATGATTTGAACAAACTGACATTTAATGAGTCGAACTGCATTAAATTAAACTTGATAAGCAATTTTTGTATTGCAAATATCTTATTTCATTTTAGCCTATACTGAATTACAAAATGTAATTTTTTTTTTTGCAATTTAGAGGCTGTTATCCAGAACTGTGCCAATATGACCTAAGCTGTACTAAAGGTACCAAGGCTCTAGGCTAGCAGCCCACCTGAAGAGAGCCTGATCTCTCACATCAAGTAGAATCTGTATTCAATATATTGTAAAACACATTTTCCCGAAAGCAAACACATAATGTCCCAATATGCATGATAAAACATCTCCAGGCTCCTTCAACCAGAAAATATCTCTATAATGACAAAACGGATCTCATCTGAAAGGCAGAGTTCATTGTCTGTATTATGAACTGTGTGATAGTTACTTCACCATGCAATGCTTTTACTATGGTTATCATGAAGATTATATTACTCTATCATGTTAAAGATACCTCGATTTTGAGTGTTGTACATACGTTTGTCAACAATGGTTGGTGAGGTTGCTTGACGACCCAAATGAAGAGCTGAGTGAAGCAGAGATAAGTTCTGATTGATTTAATTGGGTAACTGAGGCAGACATCCAAATACAAAATATACAAAATATAAAGAACCAAAAACCTTCAGGGCAAAACTTAAGTGGGGAGGCAGAGATGAGTAAACAACAACCAAAAACAAGGAAGCAGCACTGAGTGACTGCAGACGTGGAGTATTTAAGGGAAACAGAACAAAGGATGGACTAATGAGCTGAATAAGGAGCAGGTATGAGTGGAACTGGCAAGAAGAAATCCAAGGGGAAAGAAAACAAGCACAAGGGGGCAGCAGAGAGTAACTAAGGACTGCTTGAATATAATGGAAAACCAAACAAAACAGATAACAGAAAACTAAAAACTCTGAGTCACAAATGGGAAGAACCATAACAAGGTTGGGAGAGAGAAGTTGGAATAAGTTACTTTAATTTAATTTCTTTTTAATAAAATTTAAAAAGGTATTTGCATTTAAATGAATATTAAAATAAACAAATTTTCCTGCTAGTGTCATTATTCAGGAACTATATATTTAAAAATAAATAAATGAAAGTTGCCTCTTTATTCCGAAGTCTGAGTCTGCTTAGTAGCAAAATTCTAAATGTCAGAGAAACAGCTTTGTACCCATAATTTATTATAGTTGCTCATTTCAGAATATCAAAGAATAGAACTGGGGCCCCAACTTAGCCTATCACTGCTGTTGTTATACATTAACAATTTCATAAGTGCAAGACTAAGCACCTAGTTAAATTTTTTTTTTAATGATTTTTTTTTACCTTAATAAAGATCATAGTTTGAAAGCTAATTAAGCTATTTCTGCAAAAATTATAAGCGTCATAGCAAACTTAACCTGTCTTTAGTCTCTTGAAAAGTCAATGTAACTTTTTTCCAATATAACATGCTCTAACCAGCATCATTCTAAAGTTGAAGTAGGTGAATCTGGGATATCTGGTTAAGCTAAACAGCGCCCCTGTCTGGTAAATAAATGCTACTTCAGTATAATGTTCCCCTAAACTCGACAGGCTGACATTTTCAGTTATCTTGCAGTAAACTGCAGTAGAAAATCCTTTGGAGTTACAATGTTTCCAAAGTAAGAGAAGGTGAAAATAATTGCGACATTAAACATGGAACGTTTGACATATAAAAAATATCAAACCTTAACTACATTTATTTAAAATGTTTAATGCAGAATTTACATGCAACGTTAAATTAAGTGTCTGGCCTTTAATCTACTATTACTAAAATCTGTTGGTGATAAATGCCAGTAATTCTACTTTTATAAAGGTAAATAAAGTTTCTTCAGCATTGGTTTGACAATTTTTTTTATTTGCTCTGGAGGCCAATAAGGTTGAAAGTTTCCCTATAAATTAGAGCCAGAAGGATGTGTTTAAAGGCATTTGCACAACTTGGCCACCTTAATAAATACATGCCAGGCTTTGCAAAAAAAAAAAAAAAAAATAGTTTACAGTTTTTAAACAACAGAGCAGACATACCATTGCAAGGCAGTGTAACAGTGTGTGTGACTTACCAGTGTAGTTTTTACTCACCATTAAGATATCACTTGTAGAGAATTAGGCAGAATCCTGGAAAATAAGGATCTAATAAGGACAACAAACACATCCCACTGTAGAAAACCTGTTTATTAGACAAATTATACACAGAAAGCTTCGCCACTTGTAACAGAGGCCCCAGTTTGTTTCAGTTTTTGAATATTATGCAACACATACAACAAAATAGGCCTATATTAAATACTGTACATCATAAATTCTGGAAAAATTATCAAGTAAATCCTGTCGTTCTATGTAAAGAAATTAAAAATGTTAACAGATAGCTAAAACAGCAAGTTTGTGCATGCTTTCTTTTTAGTGAACTTGCCATGTATTGTCATATAGCCAGAACAAAAAAACAACAAACAAATCAAAGAAACAAAAACAAATTTAAAACATGGTTCAAAAACGAAACAAACAAACAAAAAAAAAACAAGCAAACCATTAGTGTGTATGTTTTTGTTAGCCATGGGCAGGACGGGGAGAACCAAAGGCAGTAACTGACCTGCTTAACGCAGCACTAAAGCTTAACATGATATAGTATTTTCCTTTTTGTTAAACAAAAATAGCATCAACATGTAAAATATACATTTTCATTATGTCGCTTTCATTTATACTAAATAAATCTTTTTAAACGTATGTGTCCTATTTGCCATTTCATAGCCTGACTGTAGTCTAATATAAGAAAAGAAACCCTAACAATGCTTGCTTCAAAACACAGTGGCTTGACTGAATTCTCTACGCACAACAGTTTGCAGATTTAGCTAAAAAAGGTAAGAAACCCAAACTTTGCTCTACACAACTAACATGACCAATTATTAATAAAGTGTTAGTTAAAAAAAAAAGGTTGGTTCCATTTTGCCCACCTGCCCTTTAACCCTCAAAGTAATCTACAAAAATTCTCATCATCTTCTCCACACCAAAAGAAATGCACCTTAATGGTTTTGTTTTAATTAATTGGCACTTAAAAAAGAAAGTTATATAAATAGTACCTTTCATGTAGGTTAAAATGACGTTGCCTTGACAATCAGTCCAAGAATGATTTGATGTTTCAAATTGTTTCCAGTAAACAGCAGATGTATTGGGTTTCCTGGAAGTTGGTAGGATACCACTAGTTGGCTGTCACATAATATTGAAAACAATGTAGCAATGGCTTTGCCCCAAACACAGATTCCACTTCATTTCAGCACTTGAACCTGACAAATTGTGATGAATGATTCTTGGATTTGACATGACTGCAGATTGAATTTATAGTCTAAGCACAATAGCTATGGCTGCGCTAAAAATTTAATCCCAACAGAAAAATTAAAAGGCATAATTTTGAGTGATTCATTGACAAAAAAATTAGGGACTACAGCGATCTAAAGCAGTTGTTGCAAAGTTTCCTAAGAGAGAAAGGAAAAGAAAACAAGTAGACAGCTCAGAACAATGTTCATTTTTTTGTACTTCCTCACCAAAACACATTCCACTCAGGAAAATCTTTTTTTTTCTGAAAACAAAACTCAATAAAAGACATATAATAAGCATTAGCTTTGTAAAGTCTTTTAGGTTTTCATTTTTTTCTCACTTTTTTGTCTGCTTTTTTTATGAATGTTAATTTCTCCTTTACATCTGAGAGTCTGGTAGGAGAATTTCACCTTGACTCTAAAAGCAGATAGCACAATAACGGTGAGCAAAAATAAAAGGTAAGATCTACATACAATCACTTACAGGTCTGTGGGCACTGGTACAGTGCAGAAGGTTTGACAAAGAGTTTAATGTGCATCAAAGTGGTGAAAACAGTTTCAGGCTGATGCACCAAAAATGGCAGAAGTTTAAAGATTGATGCACCAAAACTGGTGGTTTACAGTGACACGCAGTTGTTCTGTCATGGCATTTCAACAGTTTCCCCACTGATGCACAGTGGAGGCATCAGTATATGTTCAGCTGCAAGGTCTTATGTCTGGATCAGACTCCCCAATGTGGACACCATCCTGGAGTTGCTTTTAGATTCAAAACCCAAGGCATTGATACAACACTACCAGTGAAAACTATATTGAGGAGAGCCTTTTAACAGTGAAAATACAAGGTTAAAATTGAGATACTTAATCATCATTGGCCTTTTCAAACCCCTTAAACTTTAGGATGGTAATATAAATACAACTTATGTGGTTTATTTTCATAATATTAATGCCTCGGTTTTCCTAGCAAATAACACCACTGGACGTCGTTTCATGGCCAATGAGAGCTACAATCCTTTACCAACAGCAACTCTAGACCTTACACAGATCATTTCTTTGTGTTGAAATAGTTTTTGACTAAACCCAACAAGAGGGTGTTCATACAGCAAAAGGTGTCAGGTCATTTCAGCATTACATGAGAAAGTCCTCATGTCATTAAACTAAAACATCAGTACAAAAAAACAAAACAAAAAACAAACAAAAAAAAAACAGGTCCCCTCTTAGATGCAACTCCCAACTGAACCCCCCAAACATACACAAGAACAACAACAATAAAGCAGAGATGCATCATCTGTTTGAGAATGAAGAATACCCCTTCAGACCTACACCCCTCCCATACAAGTTTACGCCCCTGGATACTCGAGCAGAAATGAAAAACAGAAAAAACATATTCCTGTTTACATGTATATACCTCTTACTCTTTAGCCTAGCCACAACATATTTGTTCAAACACCCCACAACATACTGAAACCCCTTCTTCTTCTCACTTCTTCTCTCAAACCAACTCTATCCATCGCAACACCTCAAATGGAGGTGCCCCTGTCTGGATCATTTCCATATCCAAAATTGGGTCCTGGTCCTGTTGGCTGGTAAGGAATAGAGGACATAGTTTTAATGGGGCTGCGGAAGAAGCCACCATTTGGGGCTCTCTGCCTAAAGGGGCCAACCCCACCAGTTCGGTGGTCCTGGAGACCTCCACCAAAACCAGAGGAAAACCCAGCGGCGGCTTTGGCAGACAGGCTGCGGCTCAGGGTCTGGATCTGCTCAGGGATAAAGGTTGTGGTGGTGATGTGCGTGTTGCGGAAGTCGCTGATCTGCTCGAGGGCCTGTCTGGCAGCAGGAAGTGCATCCATATCGAGGGGGGTTAAATCGACGGAAGAGGTGGAGAACTGCTTGTGGGGGCTTTCGTCCTCGGTGCACAGACTGTTAACCCTGCGGTGTAGGTGCTCCAGGTCGATCTCCTTATCGTCCTGGAGTTGGGGAGGGATGGGAAGAAGAGAAGAAGGGAGAGAAGGAAGTGACAATGACAAATGGATAGAAACAGGAGAGATCAATGAAAGGAAAAAGTGGTATAAAAGTATTGAGAATAGAATTTGTATGCATAGTTAAATGATCGATTGATAGAAGAGAGAAGAACACGTGGAAAGAGGGAGATGGTAAAAAGATAGCCAAGGTAAAGGATGGATATTTAAGGAGGTGAGATAGAGGTAGCATGATGTAATTTTTAGCATATTTAATAAATGGAAGAGTAATGCAGGAAACAAAGCAGAAATTTAGGAGAACCAATGGGGTGTAATTGTGTTCAGCAACAAGGATGTCATCCATCCAACCATTAAAAAAATATATCATAAACAAGTGAAACCAAAAAGTTGAGTAGAGGTATATGCAAATGAGTGAAGGATATTTAAAAACGATTGAGATCAAATTATTTAAAAACCCAACATGGAAAAGCAAATAATGCGAATCAACAACGTCAAGTGATTGTTTGATGGTCACAAGGAAAAAAAAAAAGGAAAAGGTGACAGGAAGTGGGAAGAGCAAACAAGAAAGGGGGGGGGGGGTGATGGAGGAAGGGATAGAGAATAATTACAGAAAGAAACATACACACACTTCTAAAAGGTCTTTAAGGGAGTGCAAATAATCAGGAATGGACAGAAAGGACACAGTGCTGTGCGCTTTGCCATTCCAGGGTATTGGTTTTCTATTGAGCAAGCTTGACTAACTTTAAATTTCAAGGGTAACTTTGTAGATAAATGCTTAACAAATCCTTATCACTACATTGTATTATGGCCTTTGCCTTAAATTTACTTTGGGATCAACATCCCACTTTCAAGTGAATTTGCTTAGGCCATAATTCATTACTGGAATTCCTACAACTTGAATAGTATCATACAGTTACATATATTTACAGTTATATACATTTATTAATAAACAATCTAAGACAACCAAAACAAATAGATTTACTTGAACTTTAAATAAACTTACGGTATCAGATACATTAAACTTACTACAATGTACACTTATGAATTTATTCACATATGACTTAATTGCTTAAAGGCTGTAAAACTTAGTGAAAGGTGTTTCATGCTTTTACTGCAAAAAGAAGGGTGAGTATGAGTGTGGGGTGGGTGGAAGGGTCAGTTTCCAATAAGTGAGAGGTGCATATTAAGTGGAAGGGAGGCTTGGGTCAATAGTAGGGGAAATACAAACTTCTGCTAAGTTTCCAAAATCACATTTTCACATCTACCACAAACAGTTCAGGGCAAGGTTTTCAGAGTTGGGTCAGACATAAGTTGGTTGGTTGGTTTGGTCTTAATAGAGACAGAATTTGGGTAAAAGTCAGAAAGGATTTTTGATGGTGGAAACCACAAGACTGGGGATAAACAGATATTTACTGACCGTTTCCTTTGGATCTGGGGGCATGTTCAGCTGAATTCTCTGGCCCTACTCACAAGCAGAACAGGGGAACCAGCAGTCGCCCCAACCAGTTACCATCTAAAGAAAGACACTATTGGAGGAAGGGTAGGACGAAGGGACTACTTGTGTGGAAACTAGGCCCGCTCTGAGTGTGGGGGAAGGAATCCTGATGGAGTGGTGTTGTAGACTGGTACGGGCAAAAATACAGGGAGGTGGAAGGTAATATTGAATCACAAATAGTAATTTTGTTTTCAGTGAGAGGGAAAGCAAGGGTGGCTATGAAGAGAAAGCAAAGTGGCCTGGAACAATAGAAGATTAAAGCAGCAAAACCTGAACTTTTTGGTATCTCTCTCGATAAATATAAATACATATTTATATCATTTTTTAATAAAGTTATATATATATATATATATATATATATATGTGCTCCTCTTTACTGATGTCGGGAAAAAGGTAGAAACTCCCACATAAATTGAAGCACAAGTGCAAATTTCTTTTATTCCTATACACTGTTTTACTTTTAAAGGCAAAGGATTAATTATAAAAAAGAAAACCCAAATGGATCAGTAAATCTCTCTTGGCTTACATGAATCTGTATAATATATGAAGTATATCTCATTACAACGTTTACATACTATAAAAACCATGAGAATTAAACTGTCTACTGAAGAAGGGCTCTCAGTCCAAACATAGAAACAGCCCCCTCTAACGTCAGCAAGGCATAATTGCATATCTAGTCATCTGGCAACATACCAGGCAAACATACTTTGTAAAAGAGGTAATTTTCCTTTCAGCTTTACTACATCATTACCCTCTGTTTCCTGATAATTCCCCTGCGCAAATTTTCATTCATGTACAATGTTGTCTTCAAGCTTTACTAACCAAAGATTTTATTTATCTTCTATTGAATATATAACCTTGGTGTGGGAGGTGATGTTGTGAACGTGGTCATTCTCATTTTGGGGGTGATCTCAGAGGGGTTGGCTGGTTCGAATGAGTGCTGCACGATTAACGCGCAGGGAATGTCACAGCATGCTGGGGGCTGGTAATGGGTGGCGGTGGAGCCAGCCGTGTTGGTTGCGTTCGGGGTCTGGTTTTGGGTCTGACCGCCCAGTGAGAGGGGGTGTTCGTTTGGGCTGTGGGGACAGGGATCAGCAGCCTGCATGGCAGATGGACCATCCGCATGTGCCTGGTTTTGGTGCGTTGCATGAAAAGTTTGATCAAATTTGGGTTGAAGGGGAAGAGACAGAAAGGAGAACGTGATGTGCACGTGATCATATGTGTGTTTTGCGTGTAAGAGGTGGGAAGATTAACACAAGTTCAAACAAACAAACAAACGAAAAATCAAAAGCACAGGCAGACAAAACAACAGGCGTGCCAAGGCAGAAAAGGATAAGTGACAGACAAGATCGGGCAGATTGAAAGATGGTGGGTGGACGAAAGAGAAGTAAATTGGAGAGACAGATGGGTGGAGGGGGAAGGGGTGAGTGAGAAAAAAGACACGGCAGTCAGTAAGCACACACATTTAAGCAGGTCGCTCTGTGTTGTGTCCTCTGAGAGAGACATTCACACAGTTGTTATATACCTGGAAAGGGGAGATGTTTAAATGCCATTTTGTATTGCTCTCTCCCCCTCGCCCGCTACACCCCTCAACACAGAGTACTTATCTACAAGAACAAAACAAGAAGGCAATATGAGAGCTTTGAGCCACAGTGACACAGTTCATTCAATAGAGTTAGAATGAGAAGAGCTGGCATTTTTATTCAGACTTTAAAAGGTTAGAATTAGCTTTGCTTTTGTCTTCTAAAAAGGACATGGATTTAATTAATGAGGCACATGAGAATTGCCAGCTCTCCTCAGACTAAATCTGCACGGACTATATGAGATATAAGATATGATCAAATCCACAAATGTTATCATTATGGAAGAGTTCTGACAGTAAGGAGTTAAAAAAAATATAAGATTTTTGAATTTAAGTTATGTTCACGCCTACTAACAGAACTCTTCCATACCAAACTCTGGTTGGACATATATAAACAGGCAAAAAGTGTTGGTAATACAGCCTTTCTGAATGAGATGAGAATCTTCTAGAAATTTCTCATCCAGAGTATTAGAAGCATCCCAAAATACAAAGAATGTACATTTTGTTCTTGTATACTGTCCCTCCAAAACCAAAATACAATCAGTTCAGATGTTTCTTAACACATCCAAAGTAAAAGCGCCTTTAAAATAAATAATTTTATAAAGGTACTGACAACAATATCATTTTCATTTTGCTTCCAAAGAGTCTAGTGTTTTTCTAAACATTTCTAGTTAATTAGGCAAATTCTTAAGGCTTTTCCAAGTGTTGTACATTGATTAAAGCAACAATTAGGGGAAGAAAGGTAGAAGTGTTACACTATGGCCATGCCCAGATGTAGCCTGGTTTGGGTATTTCTGACAAACCACATTGAGACGGAGGGTCCCATTCAGACTAAGCCGCCACATGTGAGAGCAGCCTCAGAGAGGATACATTTGAAGCCGTCCCCAGCGAAACCTCCATCATGATACCCCTGTCACAGGTTACAGATTGCTATGTTTGCCTGTGTAGACCCCACAACCATTCAGATGTATGAAACAAGCTACAACAACTGCAAGCCTCAGAGATGCAGTTGTGGTTAGGAATCTGTCACCGAGGCTTTTCAAAGTACTGTGGATTTCACTTACACATTTTTTCCTCTCTTTTGTCAGGTTACATAAGCCCTGTTTTCTCTCTCTGCTTTCATCTTTTGATTCTAACTCATTTTTTTGTACTTTTATACGTGTGGAAGTTACTGCAACACCTACTGGTGTGTCATAAGTATTATGTGGTCTTATTTACACATAAACTTTATATATATATATATATATATATATATATATATCTTTTTTTTTTATTCAAACATTTATACTTTAAATATGCTTTACTGATATATTATTTACTGATTCAAACCTTTTAGTGGAGTCTAGACCTCAGCCTTAGTAATCAAGGTAATATTAGGAATGTCTTTGTTAGCAGAATAATACCTTTTCAATGTTCATAAAACTGTGTCTTCATAGGTGTTTAAATTGACTAAGTGTTCCAGTTAAAAGCTCCTAATAAGATGTCTAAAGTGTAATTTAAAAGTGCTGTATTGAAAAGTTTTCCATTATTCGTACTTCTGTTTGGAAGCCATGCTGACACCAGAATCAAAATAATGTTAAAACAATTCTTCTTTTCAGGTACAGACTGAAAGTAAGGGAACGAGCTGTCAATCACCAACAAAAAAACGTTGAAAATTTTGAAGTATATATGGAATCAGGACTCCTTGGAAGCAGAGTAAAGAGCCAGAAAAGACTGAGTACTATTTGCAGTACTGTATGTTCTTAACTACAAATGTATTTAGAATATAAAGGCTCCTGAAATGTTTTCTCATGATTCAAAAAAATTTCAAGAAGAATATTTCCATCCTTTTTATAATGTACTTGTCCACCTTTCACAAAAATGACTTAACTCCTGCACAATGATCTCCCACATTAGCTATCTCTGTCTGTGTCTGTGCTTGCTGGTTGTGATGTAAACTGCCAAGAAGCAGGCTCATAGATAACACCAGCCATTCCACAATACAGCACCACAGTAAAGACAGAAGCATCGCCACAAAGTAAAAAGCAGTTAGCAGAGCATTGTAGCAAACATCACAAATGCAGAGGCATGTAAGGACATATAAAAAATGTGCATGTTTCAGTTCAGTTTAGTACAAACACAAACAAACGAATATAGGTAAAGTGCATTAGATTTGAAACAGATTGTTGGGTATGTATGTAGACAGCGTGTATGTATAGGAGCGAGTACAGTATGGGGCGGCAAAATGTAACCAGATGATTCAATGGATGAATGTTGTCATGTTTCATTGCACTGATTATAAAATAAAATTAAAATATCCTTTTTCCTACTTTGTGGACTTGAACATTTGAAGTTACAACCACATTATTGATTGTGGCTTGTGAAGGGAAGGGATGGGCATGAATGTAAAATCTGGCAGGTGTTTTAAAGCAAACTAAAAACAGAGCGACAACGGCAAAGAGCTCCATGACATGGCATGTTGTTTTGCATTTATTAACCCCGTAAAAGCCTGACATGAGGAAGTGTGAGGGTTTTGTTCGGCATTAATGATGGAAATGCATGCAGGTGTGAGGGCAAGCTCGCTGACGTGTGTAACTGTTAAGAGCAACAAGAGATATGGGGAATCTGTCAACTTTAGGGAGGAAAATAATATTTCTCTGACTGTCTAAGTGGAAATCATCTGCAGTGTAATTGCAGTTTTTTTGTAAATAGTCCACACATTTAGTTCAAGAAACATCTGTGAAAGGTAGTGGAGGCCCGTCTAATCATAATACTGACAAAACTGCTTTTACAGTTTATCCATCTTGTTTAAGGTTAATGAATTTACTGAAAAAAGACATGCAGACTGCAAAGCAACAGATAATCCATCAAAATGCCTATTCAAACACCTAACTTACTTTATTTTTTACCGCATGAAGTAGCAAATGTTGTATAAGAAGAGCACTGAAAGCAGTCATCATCATGCCAAATCTGAGCACCCAGTGCATCTATTCCGTGCTTGTGCATCATATCACTCCAAGTTTTCCAGGCCATGAGCACAAACTCGAGGTTGAAAGCCTTCCTATTTTATTCAATGCTTGTAAAATCTCTCAGAAAGCTACATACTCTTGGCTCAGTGCACTGGTCTTAAGTGGTTTCAGCATTTGGAGAGACAGAGCTGAGTGAAATCAAGATCTCTATTGGAATTGACAGAGAGCAAAGCTTCTGGTAAGTTAATTACATGGTTTATGGTTTCTTTTACATTATTACCTTTTGGACACAGAATGACTTTAAAGTAGACACGAACTGCTGGCACAGGCTAGAGCTGCATATTTCCCAAGGTAATAAATTATTACATTTATAATTTATCTTCTTAGCTGCTTCGAAGCCGACTTAGATCTGCCTCAGTCCGCATCATTGGCACATTCAACCATTTTTGCAGTTGCCTACTCAACTAAGGTAATTTGCACAGATGGCGATTTGAGGAAGTAATAAATTACTACTACTTCAACATGAGATGAACTGATTTCAAATGTCAAAAGTATTAAAACTCACATAAAAAAAACTTGGTTGTATTTTATCAGGATAGTTTTTGATGGTTTAAAACAAACATTGTGACGTGGTGGAAAAATTATACATAACTTTTAAACTTATGTGCAAACAAAAATCAGAAAAATGTGCCTGCAATTGTATTCCACATCTTGAGTGAATCATTTTTAGGATCACTTTTTGCTTCATTTCAAGTTGCAAGTATTTAAGCCCTATGAGTTTCCCCACCCAGAGATTGAAATGTTTGCCATTTGTTTAGGTTCAGTAGTGTGTCTGTGAACATCAATTTAGAAGTCTTACTACTCCAATTTAGGTGAGCATTTTGGTATTTTCTAAAACATTAATATCTTACTCTATTGTAGCCCTGGCTATAATATTCAGCCTAGCTCGTACATGATGGTTGATTTCTCCCCAGTCTCAAGTCTTTTGCAGAAGAATGTTCATCCGTATTGCTCTGTTCATCCTCATAATGCTGAGACTCTAATCTGCCCCATGCTAAAGCAAGTGTTCCCCCAACACTATGGAGCGCTTGGTGTATCAGTTTATAAAGTAACACTGCTTCAAATGTCTTCAATAGTCTATCCTTGGTCTGTTTTCCATGTTTCTTGCTCTTTCTAGTGCTATTTGTTCAATAATGTTCTGTAATAAAACCCATAAAAAACAGCCGATTAAATTGTACTTTATAGGTGATTTTTGAACGCAATTTGATTTTAATTATGGGATTCTGAGTAAGGGGGGCTAAATACAAATCCAAACTGTATGGAAATACAGGGTTATCCACTTCTCTGTGATGGTCTATTACACAAAATACTTCAACCACATGCCGCTTTTGTGGATTTAACTGGGAGTGTGCAAGTTTAAAGATGCTTTGTTATGGCATGGACCAGGCAATGCGATTTTCACCCAAAAACTTGCTCTTACCAGTCGAGTTATAGATCTTCACGCTTCAAGTATGTATTTCAATGAAAGTAACCTTTTACAGGACTGCAATATTGTGATGCTTTAGGTGAACTGCTGTAGACAACATCTCTACAAAGCATTTCATATTGCTCAGTCTTTCATGAAAAATGATTACAGCTGTTGTGAAGCCAGGGGAAATAGAGACTTGAGAGAAGAACTCAATTGTTTCTACTTTCAAGATCCACACAGATGGCCAATCAGTGCATGAAGTGTATGTGCTTGCTGGATGGTGGATTATCTGAATGATTCTCTGCTTGATGCAGCCCGGATGAGTCCCATGTGGGCAAAGTGGAAGTGGGACAGGTTTTTAGATGTAGTTTAATCATGCGATGAGCCCTTCGGGCTCGGTGGTTGCTCTCAGGGAGCCTATGGGTTTCCGAACAGCAGTCGATAGGGTAAATGTCAGGGGTCAATCATCAAAAACAACCCCTAACTGAGCCAACTTTTCATTTTAACATGTGAGTACAGAGGGGAGAAACTGATGTTCCATAAAACTGGATTACAAATGGCATATCTGTTTTGCTTCTGTCTCTATAATACTGTTTATATTATATCCCATCCATCCATCCATCCATCCATCCATCCATCCATCCATCCATCCATCCATCCATCCATCCATCCATCCATCCATCCATCCATCCATCCNTCCATCCATCCATCCATCCATCCATCCATCCATCCATCCATCCATCCATCCATCCATCCATCCATCCATCCATCCATCCATCCATCCAACCAACCAACCAAATCTGTTTTCCCCATTGCATGAGAAACCTAATAACCCAAATCTCACGTATTTTTATTCTCAAAGAAGCTGCATTTTTCAATTCTGATATAGGAAGTGTATCCCCATGTTGTTCCCAAATCAATACCAGTGATTTTCCTCTATTTAACTGCCTGTTGCCTTGATGTGAAAAACCTTGAACAAGAACTACAAAAAGAATAAAAGACTAGCAGCATTTAAATCCCTGCTGTCCCTCCCATTCACTGATGAGGAACCACTCCTGTGCTCAGTCTGGGGTTGATTCCGCTGGCTGCTCTTCCTGGTTAATGAAGATAGCAGGGGGTGGGTGTGTTTGTTTGTGTTGCAGTCGAGCCACACTGTGCTTAACATGACTTTGAGTTCAAGCGAAGGTTTGGTGTCTTTGTGCCTGCTCAGTGGCAGACACGACTACTGGTCTGAATGACAGATTAAAGCTGTAAACTGAGCAGGGGGTTGCAGGGAGGGGGGTTATATGGTGTATTAACGCGTGAAGTGAAAATAACTAAAAAAGGAGATGTTTGCAGGCAGTTGTACGCTAGGGCTGGAATGCTGCAAGGTAAACTCTAAAGCTTTTTTTTCTTATTTTGCAAAAAATCAACTAAGGTTCACCAACCTGTTTTCTATTATATTCTTCTTATGTTTACCTAAAGCAAAAAATGTAAAGGTCCATAACAGACACCTCCAAAATTGCAGCTATGCATAAACTGTCTCATGCTTTATAATGCTGTGCACAGTTATTGGAACCTTTGGCAAAGATCTACAAATTAAAATAATTTTATTGCAGTAGAATAATCTCACCTCGAGACATTTAATACATCCACCTTTAGATTAGAGAACAATCATTCACTTGAATATATATATATATATATATATATATATATATATATATATATATAAAATGTCATTTTAAGAAATAGTTTTTATCACCAGTGGTCCGGGGGTACCTTTAACAATCCCTTTCCAGACTGGTGCTTAAAGAGTTAACCACAAACATTAAAGGGAGATTGGTGTGGGGTCGTTCACAAGCTAAAGATTAGAAAATATGAATCTAATACTTGTGTCAGTTTCAACATGAATAAGGCCTCTATCACTTTTATGCATGATCATCTAATGCAGTTATTGAGCACCCTGCTTGCTGCTGAGAATAGCAAGACAGTTTTTTTTAAAGCCTTTTGAAGGCTGTGCTGCTTAATGTACTGTTCCACAATATAGATGATAAACAACAAGTCTCTATAACAACTGCTAGATATATCCTATGTGACAACTGGTTCTTTAAGGTAAGCTCAGGGGACTTTATTAGTACCCATGGGTAGATCAACTGTTTGAAAGGTAAATAAAATACTCAGGCTGCATTCAACAGCAAAAACTTTCTCATAATGTTAAAAGCCTAAATACACATCTATCAAGGCCAGATGTTGATCTTTGGAAGATATAAAATAAGATACAATAAATAAACAAATAAAAATGTAAATTGTAAATGTTAGAGCGTAACACTTCAAGGGAGTCTGTTATAAAATACGCCGACACAGATCCTTTTTCCTCTGTTAACAGTCAGCCTTTACTTTAAATTACCAAAAGCTATTAGATAAGCAAAAAGAAAGAAGAGCTGAAGAGAGTACCTAAAACTGTGGATGCTCTACAATGATAATGCAAAAAGGAAAAGTGCCTTCCTTTGTATGCTCCTAGCTTCAGATATGTTGTACAGTCGGCTATAAATCTTTTTAAAAATACGCTATCAGTAAGTTTAGAAAAATAATGATTTTTTTCCCTATCAAATAAAAGCCCAAAATCTTAATGTTGGATTTGTTTATGTTAATAAATGTAATAATATGCTGCTGCAATAAAATAAAACATTTATTTTACAACCTTGTATACATCTTTACCAGTGGTGGCAATTAAGATGGCCAATACTGTGACACCAGCAAGGACTCTGTTCTAAGCAGCAAAAAAAAATAAAAAATAAAAAAAATAAAAAGGGGCTGCAAATGAAATTTAATGCTTAAATAGATCAATGAACAAACAACCCCGAGGACATGTAATAAGGCAGCTGCTGATCTGTTCCAAGCAGTAGTAGATTATTCATTAGATAGCAGTATGGAAGGCCAAGAAAAACTTCCAAGTGGTTTGTTACACAGTCCTGTGCCCACTAAAGTGATCACATCTTATGAAACACATCATTCAACTCACAAACCAACCATTTGCTGGCAACAGCTAGCAAATTTAATTTCAGCTTGCTGTATATTTGCGCACTTAATGTCAAAGGGTTGCTTTACTCATAACGGCAGAAATCACTGAAGGATTCACCTAGACTTTAGAGGCTGCAGTCAATTTTATGATATACTACATATATCCATTTATTTAATCATTTGGAACGAAATGATAATAGAGTTTTCGTGCTGAAACTTCCCCTAAAGTACTCTCCAGATGACTGGGATTATTAGTCTTTTGTCATGAAAAGTAACCTTATCGGACATTGAATTATCCTTGTCATAGTCGCAATTTTCATCCCTCATCTTTATGTCATTTTTCTTAAATAATGCTCATGCCTCTTAAATCACCAAGAAACCAGAGATTAGAAAGCTACAGCGTATTTCTTATACTATTTTTTGGAATAGAATGACAAAAAGATGACTGAAAATCAAGTTTGTGTATTCATGAACAGTTACCCTCTCTAAACATCATTATCAGTAATAAAGGCTGTTAGACCATTCGTAACCTCTTTCTCTGTGACTGACAGCACCATTTGAATGAGGATGTGCAGTTCAATAAAAAGGGAGGAGACGTTTCCTCATTAATTCTCTTAAGCCATTATCCACAATTTAACCTTGACCTACCTCTATCAAACTGCTTCCTAAGAAGGGGAAAAAAGCTATTGTTTGAAGCGGAAGTAATTTACCTGATGGCAAAAACATTTCGCCAAAAGAAAAAAAAAATAATAATAATCTGTGCCAGTCTAATTGGTTACTGACACATAAATGATTAACTCTAAACCAAAAGTGAAAATATTATTCCTACCATAATTACATTCCCTTTGAGTTTCTCACTGGCATGCTGTGCACATCAGCTCTGTGACACTTTGGTGCAATTTTGGAGTTTTGATTATAGTTGTTAGCAAGAACCCTTATTCTTCTTTTGTATTTTGGGTAAACATAGCAGTGGGCCTGGTGGGATATGAAGAGGGCTGGGGTTAGAAAATGAACTATAGGCAGGCTTCTGTGACTTTATTTTTTTTATAGTTAAAAATGAAAAAAAAAAAGTTTAGGAGACATAACTTTAAAAAAGGCTGACAAAAAGTGCTTAAGCTAGTGTTTTAAAAATTCAGAGTAAAGCAGTTTAAAGTGCATCCATTTAGGAATCTCTTTGAAGATATCACCTATGACAGAATGATGCATCTAAGAAAGCTACTGCATCACAGCGGTCGCAAGGCTTCCTACCAGAGGAAGATGTTACCGGAGTCATTTTGATTACTTCAAACCACGTCCCTGCTGAGGTGATCATCAGCACATAGCCTGATTAGATATTTCATGTGGTGCTGCTGCTAATTTACAACAACCGAGTTCTGTGGCTGTTTTGGGAGGAAGGGACATTGATATAAACCTCTATGTTTAACTCAATGACTCAGTGTTTTGGCTCAGCCATGTTCCACTGCACTCCAATTGCCCCTAGGGCTGTTATTCAGTTCTACTTTTAAAGTTGCCTGCACCATTTATTAACATTCAACTTTGACTCTGTTTAATGAGTAGATGATTAAATTATTTGTTTTGACTTGAATCATCTCAAAATAATCAACACATTAGCAAAAACAGATTCAACTCTGAAAGATGTCATATTTTTGCTGGACACTACTAGCAGTAACTTAACATTAAAAACCTATTTGATAATTGATGAGGATTTAAAACAGTAAAATAATACCACTGACTGCTCTATTTAAGGAGTATTAGATAATCAGAGAGTAAACATACTTAAATTAGGATGATGGATATCATGTTCTCATTTGTTTTGACAGATACAACAATCTTGGTTAAAAAAGATGTACGCATGGCTTAAAAAAACAACCTCCCAATTAAGTTCAGTTAAATTTGTTGCTTAATTCGCTTAAACCCACATTAGCTTGCTTTTGGCAGAGAGTGTCTCTGGTTAATCACTTTGATAACTTAATGGTTAAACTAATGAGAAAACAATTTTCTAACTGACTGTTTTGAAATGTTAAATTAATGCTGTGACTTTGTTTTCCTGAGTTTATGTATGAGATCAGCTCTGCTCATTTCACAAGTCAATGAAGAGCAAATTTGAAGCTTTCAACGCGCTTTTGAACAGATTGTGCAAAAGCCCAGTGACAAACAACTCTATAATCCCATGCTTGGAGTGGATTGATCTGTCGAGCATCATTAGCCTGGCAGGAAATAAACTGAAATTTGGGATTTTAAGATGTGTCTAAATGTTTTAGTGTCTTTCCTCATGCAAAATAGCAATATTTTGCATATCATGCATTTTTCTATTATTTTCCCCAAATCTTTCTAAGCATTTTTTTTTTTTGCTTTCTACATAGACTAATATTTTTCTGCTATGAAGTTGTTTACCTTTGTAACATGACAACCTCATACTACAGTGTATTTTACTGGGAATGTATTTGATAGATGAACATAAAGTAGTGAATAAATGCTTTACCAAATTGTCAAAAAATAAAAATTAAATCATGGTAAGTATTAATTTAAGAAATCCTGAGTTAGGGAGTTTGTTAAACCAGCTACAGCTCTAGCTTCAGGATTGCATCTTTTCCCATTCTTCTGTGCAAAAAAGCATTATGTCTCACAGACAGTATGGAGGACAACTGTTAGCAAGAGTTTTCATAACTTTTCACAGATTCTCAAGTACATTTAAATCTAGACTTTGAGCCGTTTAACCATATGAGCATACGTTGCTCTAAGCCCATTCATTTTAGATGTGGCTGTTTGTTTAGTAAAATTTTTCTGCTTTAATCTAATTTTGCTTTTTTAGACTTAGATTGTATTTGTCATTTTGTTTACACAAGTGTAAAACAAAAAGAAATTTCGTTTTGAACAGCTCTCTGGACAATTTAATCTTTTTTAAAAGTGCAGCCTTGAAAAATAGTAAAAAAGACTGTAAATTTATAGTTCTAACTTTTTTTGTTTATTTTTTTCAAGGTTTTCTTAAGAACTACTTTGTTTTTATTTCTGTTTGTGTTTCTATCAACTCTGACCTGCTTTCCAAATCCTAAAAAAAAAGCATCCCCACAGCAAGAACCTTTTAGTACTGAATTTCGCTATAGGGATGCTATATAGCCAGAAATGTGTAGTCTTTTCAGCATATATAGAGCTTTGCATACAGGCTAAAGGTTCAGCTTTGGGGGTCACATGACCAAAACACCTCCATAAAAAGATTTGTGGCTGATAATTATAACATGAACAGCTGTGGATCACTGCAGCTACTCAGAGTTAGCACAAGTACCTAGTTTGAAGAGCCTCTCTTTGTAGAAGTGTAGATATTACTTTAAACCTGTTGACCTGTCATGGTTTCTTCCTTCTTAATGCTATCTTTGTACCTACATCCCCTAATAAAGCTCTAAACGGTTTATTTATCTGTGTTTATTCTGAAATATAATTACACATGTATATATTTTTTTCCAATTCTGTTTGCTATTTTCTCTCAGTCCATCCCATAAATCCTCAATTAGAATCATTCATTATTCAGTCATTATTTGACTTATCTTAAATATTGTTTGTTTTTTCTTTTACATAGAACTGCATAAAAATATATTTTTTCCATGCCAAACAAAATAAAATATGCTTTGGACATCTTCATCTTGTATTCTGTTAGAGGTCATTCCTCCCCATACCTCCTTGGAGGGGACTCTGGATCCCTTCCGCCTTGACCACCAGCTTTCTACCATAGCAATGAGGCAGGAGAGCACCACACCAGCTGCTAGGACGCAGAAAACCCCAGCAAAGCTGTGGATATCGAGTGCGTTGCCACGCTGCCGTGCATGGTCTGAGCTGTAGAGGTCACACGGACTGTCCTTGGGCCACCACTTGAGTTTTAAGATGTCCATATCACCATTCTGCTGGAGTTCCAGAATTCTAGGATGCAGAAAAGAGACAGAAGTATGTTATAAAGAGATCCAGACAACATCTTCTAATTAAAAAACAAAACAAAAAAAACCCCGTCTTTTTTCAAACAAGATATTAGGTTTCTATTGAAGCATACAGAAAGCATACAAGTAAATAAGAAGGCAAAAGAATTAGGGTAAAAAAAAACAGCTAATTAATGGGACTTGAGTTGCATTATTTATAAGAGTAGAAAATGGTTCTTACCCATTCAAAAAGAGATAGAGAAAATAAATGATCTGCATGAATCATCTGCACAACACCCAACCTTGGATTGCAGCAGTTCTAACTCCTTTCCACCATTTGAGGGCAGTGTTGGACAGCTGAAACTCCACAGAATGAACTTATACCCATATTGGGCTGTCAAACTCATTATGACTAACATTAATATGTTTTGCAGCACAGCACAAGTATGCTGCCACAATGTCATTATGCAGCTTAGCTTTAGTCATACGATTGATGGCTTCAGAGAGGATACAGCTCAGAGGTTGATGGGGTCCCTCTGTTAGCCTTCAGTTTATTATTTAACTGGGCTGTTCGTTTGGGTTTCAGGAGCGCTGCAGATGGAGGCACTCTGAGAACAGCTTATATTTAATAAGAGATCTGACATGAAGCAGAGAGAGGTGCGTGAAAAAAGGAAATCATAAAATGAGGAAAGAGGAAAATAATACCATCACATGCACATACATACAAAGTGAGACAGCCCAGACTCTATTAATGCACAAAGGCAAACATGATCTAAGAAATGAAGTCACAAGCTTGATTGCAAACATGTCCAAGCAAACCTAATAAGGATTCTGCCTTGTACTCATGGTGATTTGCATAACTTCCTTGGAGCGTATTCCTAAATCAGTTTCAGTTACAAGAAAGAAAAAAAGATTTTAGATGTAATATTTTGGTGATATACTGTAAAGCTGATCCTCACTGTTGGTAAAAAGGGTAACAACAAAAAAGATATTGGCTGAATAGTGGTGCTGTTATAACATTCTTGGATTGAATCCCAAAAAACATTTTTTTTTCTCTGTGGAGTTTCCTTCAGCCACCCTCTCTCTATCCATGGATGGATGGATGGATGGATGGAAGGAATGATGGAAGTATATAGCACTAAGATTTGACCAAGCTCCAATTTAAGAACAAACAAAAAACTGTGATACTTGTGCAGTTAAAAAAAAGCTCTGTTACAAGCTCAAAACCATCCTTTGTGCTAATCAGAAGAAAATACATCAAAGCTTAAAAGCATTTTTAACAAATAATAAACACGCAATTCAAACATGAGCAATTTTTGAAGATGCAAGGCTATAACCCTACTGAAGCAAATGGTCTCTAATAACACTATAAGGATGTTTTCTATTCTAGGAATACTTTGGTGTAAGCAAGATGAAGCACTGGGGCCACAAACACCTGCCACAACCTCTTCAGTTGATTACTTTGCCAGTGCACAAATGTTCAAGTTTGCCTAAAGAGGTGGAGTTACTTAACTGGGAGCTTTACTTTGCATGAGCTTCATTTCCCAGACTAGAGGCTTCATTAAAACCATGAATCTCAATGTATCATCCAGGAGACAGTGGCTGAATGTACTGCTTAAAAGCTGAAGAACACCAAGCTTAGGGGTTATACAAAAGAGCTGGAGCTTACTAATCAATTTTCAGCTATTTTCACACAAACTTTAATATTGTCAGAGTCAAAAGATAGTTTTGACTAAGATGGAAAAAAAATTGTTCTGAAAATGGTCAATAGAATTTTTAAAAGTTGATTTTATCAACTAGTGTCTCAATTGTTTTTTTTTTTTCAATTATGCCAAACCAAATTTCTCATGAGCATAACTGGTGTCCTTTGGAGGTTTAAGGGAATTTATACCAGACCCACACTAGGAACATCCTCCCACAGTTTAGCTTTTATGTCATGAATGATACTAGTATTTCCCAAAGGACTGAGACTCAAAGTTGTGTTGCTGTCAGACTCAAAGGAACTCTATATCCTTCTGGGTTAGCAGTGACTTTCACCATGCATTTCTCCCATGAATGACATCATCTTCCATGTCTTTCAGACAGTGGAGTCATGAACACTGACCTTTACTTAGATAAGAGACCTGGATTCCCTTAGTGGGTTTCATTTGATCTCTTGAGTGGTTTTTTTGAAGATCTAATACATCCAATGCCCTCTGTGGTTGTTATTGCTTTCTGTGGGTGTGTGGAGTTTAAATGCTCTTGTTAATACAATAAAAAAAGAGACCCAAACTGTAAAATGTACCTATAAATGCAGAAATTATTAATAAAATAATAATCAAACTGACTTTTAAGATTGAAATGAAAAGTAACACATTATTTGAGCATTGATGAAATCTAATCATTATTTTACTCATTTTAAGAAAAGTGAAACATCAAAACAAGTGTAAAAAGAGATGAATAATACTTTCTTTTGGCAGATTTATGCAATAAGATGCAGATTA